>NC_044988.1:15017154-15359089 GCF_008728515.1 Papio anubis | reverse complement strand
TTTCTTTAAGAATGTTGAATATTGGCCCCCACTGTCTTCTGGCTTGTAGAGTTTCTGCTGAGAGATCTGCTGTTAGTCTGATGGGCTTCCCTTTGTGGGTAACCTGACCTTTCTCTCTGGCTGCCCTTAACATTTTTTCCTTCATTTCAACTTTGGTGAATCTGGCAATTATGTGTCTTGGAGTTGCTGTTCTCGAGGGGTATCTTTGTGGAGTTCTCTGTATTTCCTGAAGTTCAATGTTGGCCTGCCTTACTAGGTTGGTGAAGTTCTCCTGGATGATATCCTGCAGAGTGTTTTCCAACTTGGTTCCATTTTCCCCTTCACTTTCAGGCACACCAATCAGATGTAGATTTGGTCTTTTCACATAATCCCATATTTCTTGGAGGCTTTGTTCATTTCTTTCTACTCTTTTTTTTCTCTAAACTTCTCACTTCATTTCATTCATTTGATCTTCAATCACTGATACACTTTCTTCCAGTTGATCGAGTCAGTTAATGAAGCTTGTGCATTTGTCAAGTGATTCTCGTGTCATGGTTTTCATCTCTATCAGTTCATTTATGGTCTTCTCTGCATTGATTATTCTAGTTATCCATTCATCCATTCTTTTTTCAAGGTTTTTAGTTTCTTTGTGCTGGTTACGTAGTTCCTCCTTTAGTTCTGAGTATTTTGATTGACTGAAGCCTTCTTCTCTCAACTTGTCAAAGTCATTCTCCATCCAGCTTTATTCCGTTGCTGGTGATGAACTGCGTTCCTTTGGATGGGGAGATGTGCTCTGATTTTTTGAATTTCCAGCTTTTCTGCCCTGCTTTTTCCCCATCTTTGTGGTTTTATCTGCCTTTGGTGTTTGATGATGGTGATGTACTGATGAGGTTTTGGTGTGGGTGTCCTTTCTGTTTGTTAGTTTTCCTTCTAACAGTCAGGACCATCAGCTGCAGGTCTGTTGCAGTTTGCTTGAGGTCCACTCCAGACCCTGTTTGCCTGGGTATCAGCAGCGGAGGCTGCAGAAGATAGAATAATGCTGAAAAGTGAGTGTTGCTATCTGATTATTGTCTGGAAGCTTCGTCTCAGAAATGTACCCAGCCATGTGAGGTGTGGGGTGTCGGTCTCTGCACCTAGTGGGGGATTTCTCCCATTTAGGGTACTCAGGGGTGGGGACCCACTTGACGAGCAGTCTGTCCATTCTCAAATCTCAACCTCATGCTGGAGAACCATACTCTCTTCAAAGCTGTCAGGCAAAAGCATTTACATATTAGGAATTTCTGCTGCTTTTGGACAACTGTGCCCTGTCACAAGGGTAAAGATCTGCAGAGGCGACAGGGCCTCCTCCCAGGCTGCAGTGAAGCCCCAATTCAGGCTTCCAGGGGCTTTGTTTACCTGCTTAAGCCTCTCCATGATAGCGCCCCTCCACAAGCTTTGTGGCGCACCAGTTAGATCTCAGACTGCTGCTTGTAATGGGGAAACCGTGGCCATGCAGGACCCTCTGGGCCAGGTGTTGGATATAATCTGGTGTAGCACCATTGCTGAACCATGGTGGCTGAGTAATAGGGTGGGGTACGATTTTCCAGGTGTGTGTGTGGTTTCCGCTGTGGGAGAGATTCCCCTTCCATGCCCAGCCTTCCCAGGTGGCTGATGCCATAACCCTGCTTCATCCTCACTGGATCAGAGAGCTGCTTTCGCTGGTAACTTCAGGCTGTCCGACATGCCCAGTGAGATGAACCCGGTACCTCAGTTGAAATGCAGAAATCACCGTCTTCTGTGTGCGGCTCAAGCTGGGGGCTGAACTGGAGCTGTTCCTATTCAGTATATGCTTGGGTGTGCTCCCGAAAATACTTGAAACTTTCTTACAACCAGGATTGCAATTGATACTGATGCTTCAGCGCTCATTCGGGACTGTACATGCCTCCTGTCCATGCGTAAAATGCTGCCTTTCGGCATGGTGGGAATGGGCTGGGAAAAGAGACCTATGTCTAAAGTAATAGTGGTTATAGAACCATTTAACCACCCTATACTATGCTTAAGTGCAGGGTGAAGGATATGAAGTAAGACTGGGATTCAAAACTTAACTCCTCCATGCCTCAGTAGCCTCATCTGATAAATGGTGGGAATTAAATCAGATACTGATTGCAACTTGTTAGAGTAATACCTTGCAGTTCTAAACACCAACACATTTTAACAAGAAGATCAATAATAATGCATAGGTTTATTAAGTGATCATTATGTGGCAGACACTTTGCTAGGCACTTTATGTAGATCTACACATTTGGTCCCCACAAAGGTTTTGTGTCTCCCAGATGTGTCTCCCAGAATGTCTCTTTTACCTATGATGAAATGAAGATTATTCTTCTTCTTCTTTTTTTCATGTGCTACTTTTAATTTTTTTAATTTTAATAGCTTTTGGGGTACAAGTGGTTTTTGGTTACATGGATGAATTACATACTGGTGAATTATGAGATTTTAGTACACCTGTCACCTGAGTAGGGTATGGTTTGTGCCCAATATATAGTTTTTTATCCCATACCCCTCTACTACCCTCCCCCTTCTGAGTCTCCAGAGTTCATTTTATCACTCTGTATGCCTTTGTGTCCTCATACCTTAGCTTCCACTTATAAGTGAGAACATATGGTATTTATTTTTTTTTATTCCTGAGTTACTTCTCTTAGAATAAGGCCTCCAGCTCCATCCAAATTGCTGCAAAAGACATTATTTAATTGAATTTTATGGCTGAGTAGTACTCCATGGTGTATATATGACACATTATCTTTATCCAGTCATTGGTCGATGGGCACTTAGGTTGCTTCCATATCTTTGCAGTTGTAAATTGGGGTACGATAAACATACATATGCATGTGTCTTTTTGATAGAATGACTTCTTTCCCTTTGAATAGGCACCCAGTAGTGGGATTGCTGGATCAAATGGTAGATCTACTTTTAGTTCTTTAAGGAATCTCCATACTATTTCCATAGAGGTTGTACTAATTTACATTACCACCAGCAATGTGTAAGCATTCCCCTTTCACCACATCCACACCAACATCTATTGTTTTTTGATTTTTTAATACTGGCCATTATTGCAGGAGTAGGGTTATATCTCATTGTGATTTTAATTTGCATTTGCCTGATATTTAGTGATGTTGAGTATTTTTTTCATATGCTTGTTGGCCATTTGCATATCTTCTTTTGAGAAATGTCTATTCATGTCATTTGCCCACTTTTTGATGGGATTGCTTATTTCTTTCTTGCTGATTTATCTGAGTTTCTTGTAGATTCTAGATACTAGTCTTTTGTCAGATGCATAGTTTGAAAATATTTTCTCCCATTCTGTGGATCATCTGTTTACTTCGTTGATTTTTTTTTTTTTTTTTTTTTTTTTTTTGCTGTGCAGAAGCTTTTCAGTTTAGTCAGGTCCCATTTATTTATGTTCGTTTGCGTTGCATTTGCTTTTGAGGTTTTAGTCATGAATTCTTTGCCTAGGCCAATGTCCAGAAGAGTTTTCCTAAGGTTATCTTCCAGAATTTTTATGGTTTTAGGTCTTTTGAGTTGATTTTTGTATAAGGTGAGAGATCAGTTTCATTCTTTTACATGAAGCTAGTCAGTTTACCTAGCACCATTTATTAAATAGGGTATCCTTTCCCTAGTTTATGTTTTTGCGTGCTTTGCCAAAGATCACTTGGTTGTAAGTATTTGGCTTTATTTCCGGGTTCTCTATTCTGTTCCATTGGTCTGTGTGACCACTTTTATACCAGTACCATACTGTTTTGGTAACTATAGCCTTGTTGTATAACTTGAAGTCCAGTAATGTGATGCCTCCAGATTTGTTCTTTTTGCTTAGGCTTGCTTTGGCTATACAAGCTCTTTTTTGGTTCCATATGGGAAATCAATGGCATACCTTGGTTTCATCAAGGTTACACACCTTGCTGGCCATCCCATGTGAGGAAGGTGCTTTGCCTACTACCACTCTCCATCTTCAGCCAGGCTATAGCAGGGATGGTGGATTCTCCTTGATTTTTAATCTCCAGCAGGTCTGGTTGCTTTCTTTCCACCTGGGCCTCTGCCAAGCACCTGATGAACAACAACTGTAATGATGTTCTAGTTGCCTTTTAAATAATCTAAATTGTCATATGACGGTGATGTTCTCAGGGCAGGGTCTGTGTTTAGTCATGTCTCTGGCCTCAGGAACTAGAAAATCATCCAGTTTATATTAAATGTTCTGAGTGGGATGAAACTTTAAGTTAAAATCAGTTTCCATATTTTTTTCCTTCTATGTTCTAAAAATTAACTCTCTTGTCATTACAAAAAGTTGAGGGAAGTTGGGATCCTGGAAAGAAATTATCTGTCAGGAAGCAGTGGCATTCACATTTTCCACTATGGGATGACACTTGCTGCTCCTATAGGACAATTAGCAACTCTTGGAATAGGGGAAAGGTCTTAAGCAGGTGGTGTTTTCCAGGCTTTGGTCTTGATCCTTTGGCCAGGGAGGAGAAGGGAACGGGAAGGGAAAATCAAGAACACCACTTATGAAGCCTCTGTTCAAGAATGTATCGTATTTCAGAATTGCCATGCAAACAGTCACTTCAGATGGGAATTTGGGCATGCTCCGTTTGGTGCTGAATCCCCAGATGCATGATGTAAAATAGTTCACAGGTGGACTTGAAAAACAGCAGGATGTAGCTGATTATTTAAGTGGTGAAAAGTCCTCTTGATATATCAACTCACAGCCTAGAAACATCATAACATTCTCTACCTGTCCTTCAGAGGGAAAGCTGGAGAAGCAGAAAGGAGGCTGGTCCCACCTGCTTCCTTTAGGGAGTAGAGAATGAACTTGTGAATTGAGAATGAAGCAGGCAGCATCAGCTCTATGAAAGTGAGCTCTGAGAAGTGATGTGCTCGTTTATTCTCCTCCCCACCTTCCATCTCTCCCTCTTAACTCTCTCCCCCAAAATAATTAAATGCAAAAGCTACTTGAGTGCAATGATAAGTTACAAATTTAAACCCACAAGAGTCAGAAACTGTAGAACTGAAGGTCCTTAGGGGGACGTTAACTTTGCCACTTTTATATCATTATAGTAAGCTATTCATTTAATAGCCTAATTTGTAATCACAAATACCATGGGAAATTTTGCTGTGCCAACCTCTGGCTTCAGTTTTCCTGACTTGGTTGGTGATTTTGAATGTTGTAACCTTCAGAAATGCATATTTTTAGCATTTAGCAGTCCAGATCACTGGCAGATTAAATTACTTATTGGCCACATTTTTCTCAGCTCTATACCCTTTCCAATATACAATGAACTTGGCAAAGTCTAATGAAGGCACATCTATAAAGATAAGATTAAATAATATAATTGTGCTGTTTCCATGTATTTAGCTGATTTGTATAGCCCAATGAAAGCTTATTTTTACCTGGAGGATAGTCATAGGGAGCTATGAATTAACCAGTGATAAAGATTCTGTTTTGAATTTGTCCGTAAAGGACCCCTCTGCTCAATTGAGTGCACTATGGGCCCTAATTAATGTATCCGTACTCTTCGTCCTGTGAGTTTGTAACTCCTTCTTACACCACAGTGGGCTTGATCATGTGATTCACTTTGGCAAATGTGACACACACAGAGGCTTGAAAAGCACTTGAGATTTTCTGCTTATTATCTTAAGCATATCCTTGAGCTAGCCTTCTAGATTTATAAAAGAGTCAAATCATCCCAGCCAAGGCCACTCTAGATAAACCAGATCCCGGCCCACATTCTGGCTGACTGTATGCATGTGAGTGAGTTTGGCCAAGATCACCCAAACCTGGCCCAGATTAGGAGAACCACCCAGCCAACCTGTAGATGCAAAACTGACGATTAGGTAATGTTTTAAGCAAACAGCTTCAGTATGTTTGGAACGCATTATTATTGTATGACAATAGAAAACTGGTGCACTTCCCTAAACACTTTTTTTTTTTTTTTTTTTTTTGAGACGGAGTCTCGCTCTGTCACCCAGGCTGGAGTGCAGTGGCATGATCTCTGCTCACTGTAAGCTCCGCCTCCCGGGTTCACGGCATTCTCCTGCCTCAGCCTCCTGAGTAGCTGGGACTACAGGGCCCCGCCACCACGCCCAGCTAATTTTGTTTTTGTGTTTTTAGTAAAGACAGGGTTTCACCGTGTTAGCCAGGATGGTCTCGATCTCCTGACATCGTTATCTGCCCGCCTCGGCCTCCCAAAGTGTTGGGATTACAGGCGTGAGCCACCGCGCCTGGCCAAACCCCGCTTTTTAAACGTAGTTTGTTTGAAGGTTATGAGCTTCATATGGTAGAATCAAAACTTCTGGCATTAAGCCCTTCCTGCTATTCCACAGTCCCTGCTGGTAGGTGTTGCAGCACCACTTTGTATTTCTACTGCTATTTCACGCTGCAGAGAGAAATGCTATTCAAAAACACCTAGTGGGAGCTCTGGTTTCTGCAGCTTGCCCCCGCCTTCCCCACTTCTGTTCCCATCCCCTTTCCCATTTGAGACTCGGCTAGAGGCGGCAGCAGCTCTATGAGTCTTAGATGATCTTGTGAATGAGGTCTTCAATTCTCCATCTAAAAATGTGTTAAAGGCAGAAGAGTTTCTTGACACGCAACAGCAAGGAAGAAAGCCCCTGTATGAGGCAGCCTTCCACTTGACGGTGCATTTCGAAAGGCTTCATCAACAACCCCCAATTACAGCCAAGAAGTGCCCTATCTCTTCAGAAAGAGGACAGATCGTCTCCTCTCATCCTGATTCAAAGGTCCCAAAGCACCAGATTCACACACCAAAAAGTGCATTTCTGACTACACAGGGTTTTAATGATTTTATTATATGCCTCACAATCTGTTCCTAAATCTGTTCCCATGTAGTTTACATTGACCAATTATTAGCTGGACTTAAGGACTTTTGTTTGGGGCATTAAAGATGGTAATGAGGGAATAATCTTCATTAGAATGACCAACTTTGATGAAAATGTAAATTGAAAATGTCTGATACAGTATTTTAGACTTATTGTTCCAGAGTAAATGGTTGTGATATTATCTCAGTCAGAGGAAAAGCCCCTGCCTGGACAAAAGCAAGCATCACCTTTAATAACCAACAGCATATGCTTAGCAATTGCAAATCTATGGTGAGTATTGTGTAGTGACATGGAAGTTATTTATGCTTCTGTTAGATGGCAGACAGTACAAATACTGGAAATTTAGCATTTTGTACAGAACACTGAAAGTGCTCTACAAGTTGAGTGTGAAAAGTGCTTGGGCTTTTGGCCAATGGAAGGTTGCTACATGCCCGTTGTGGGTAGGCTAAACAAAAAAGAAAGAGTGACCCACAGACTTGTTTTAGAGCACACTTCTATAAAATATAAGAGTCTGGCATTGCCTGATTGAATTTTATTTTTTTCTTACTACCAAGTTGTTAATTGATATTTCATACTACCTCATCGTGCGTGTTCTCTTCCAGTCTTTCAACTTTCAACTTGCTGACTGTTAGGTGTCATGGGCTGGCTAGACAGACTTGTGTGGTTGTGCTCACACAGAGCTAGTGAGTGAGGTATATACGGACTTAGCTAGACCTGTGTTCGAATTTTTTATTTACCATTTATTAGCTTCATGACCTTAGATAGCCCTAAGTTTCAAGAATCTCATTTTTAAAGTGGGAAAATGGAAAGATAATAGCTAACATAGCTTATTATGAGGATTAAATAAAACAATGTATGTATGTCTGGGGTGGGGACTGGAACACTTGGTAAATATTCCTGTCCCTGCTTTCCTCTGTGTTCTAACACTTAGAGAAGCTCATGATGTGCTACAGCAGAACGAACTGGGCATATGAAATATTTTTTAGTACTCTGAATCCTCAGGGTAGCTCTACATGAAGCCAGCAGCTAGCTAATGAAGCCTGATTTCTTGGGCATTTGCCTCTTATGGCTGACTGGCTTGTTAACTGAATTATTCAAAGATTTTCATAATATGTTTGAATTTCTTATATCCATTCAGTGGCTAATGATTCCTAGCCAGGCCTGGGGCCTCAGTTGAGAGAGAAAAACATATCTGTTCAAAAGATGAGAAGTTTTTTTTTTTTTTTTAATTTAAGAAAATGATTATTATCCTGCTGGATACCTGCAATTATTAGTTTGAGATTCATTTGAAATTGGATGATTGGATAGTGACAGTGAATCTAGACAGTCAGCCTGGAAAGGAGGTTGCTTTATTGATTTATTTTCATAGGAACTCCCAGAGCTGATGATCACGAAAGGGGAGGAGGTTCAATATTTGAATATTATAGTCTACAGAAGGAAAAGTTGTGTTGGTCATTTGTAAGCCAGATAGCAAAATCTGAATTTTTCCAACTTGTTTAACCTCCCACTAATGCCATTGTTTTATATTACCATTAAGGTTAAAAATACCATCTATACGGATGTCATATCTATTTAGGGTGTTTATCTTACAAGCTCCCAGCCCTTGTGGTGAGCTCTGTACTAGTCATCTATATCACCAAGACATGCTGCTTAGATTTCTCTAAGGTGTTATATGCTTGTTTTTAAATACAAAGATATTCTTGGGACTATCTCCAGAGAGACACCTGTGCAACTGAAAAATGACCCTATTTGAGGTGACTGCTGGGTCCACATTAAAAATACAGTGAGGAGAAAGTATTTCTGACATTGGCCGGGTAACATTTTTCTATTTTAATGGAAGGAATAGTGGGTTGGATGTGTTAGCAGGAAGGAAGCTGTTCCCCTCTTTATTCAAATTATTTTCTTCTCTGGATCCAAAATGTTTGGGGATGCCAAACAAAGCCCCCCAAACTTTAACAAAGTTTAACATTAAAATTTTAGCATACTATCAAAGCAAGAAAAACTCATTTTTTTTTCCCATTGGTGGTTACTTAGCCAGATAAAAAAAGCTCTATCTGTAGGCATCTTCCCATTTAAAAGAGAAATATAAGAAAGGGAAGCACCCAGATTGAAGGAGTATACATGGTTAACCATAAATAGTTAGAATTTGTGAATAGCTTTACATCTATAATTCAGGTGCCTTGTTAGCAAAACGTTTATGCTTGTCTGTGAGCCAGTTCTCTTCAAAATGTTTATTTATTTATTTTTCCTCTTATATCCTCTGAAGAAGGTTGGTTTGTTGGATTTTGTTTTTTGAGATGGAGTCTTGCTCTGTCACCCAGCTGTAGTGGAGTGGTGCGATCTTGGCTCACTGCAAGATCTGCCTGCCAGGTTCAAGCCGTTCTCCTGCCTCAGCCTCCTGAGCAGCTGGGACTACAGGCGCCCGCCACCACGCCTGGCTAATTTTTTGTATTTTTAGTAAAGATGGGCTTTCACTGTGTTAGCCGGGGTGGTCTCGATCTCCTGACCTCGATATCAGCCTGCCTCAGCCTCCCAAAGTGCTGGGATTACAGGCGTGAGTCACCGCGCCTGGCCGGATTTTTAAAAAATTTTATTCTCTCTGTTGTCAGTGATATTGTCTGTCCAGTGCTGCATTGTTTTCCTGATTGTTTTTCTTTCCCAAGAAATAGTGTGTTTTGGGAACCACTTCATCTCAAGGACATGTCAAAGGAGAAAAATATGCCACATTAGTGACCTCTGCCTGGTGGGACATAGACTTTGAGGGTGAAGAGCTATGGAAAGAGGCCAAAGGTTCATAAACTTCCTGTCTACTACATAATGCGCTTCTCACATGGAGGCGTAGTTCTTTGTTTTTGAATGTGTATACATGGTTATGCTGAAGAAAATGATAATTCATTTAAGGTTATTGCTCAATTCTAATAACTTTCTGTTATTTTTTTTTTCCCAGTCAGTGGTTCCTAAAGGTACATCTGTTACATGTATTTTTTTTTTTTAAGTAAAAATGGAGCCCTCATGTTTGAAATGTTGGGACACCCCTGCCCTGAAGTGACAAAAGTGAAGATAAATATGTTTTAAAACAAGCCATTGATAAATCAGGATAGAAAAGAGGTTTGTATGAAGACTTAATGGACTCAAAACAGGAAAATTAGAGAACCAGTCTCATGAAATGGTAAAAGCAAGACAGGTTGGGAAACTGACTGCTTAGTGTTTTGGTTATCTACTACTGTGTAACAAATCACCTTGATCCTTAGTGACTTTAAGTAACATCATCTTTTGTAGTTCTCTGTGCTGACTGGGCTTAGAGAGGCTGTTCTGCTCTATGTGATGTTGCCTGGGGCTGCACTCATCTGAATTAAGTGCTTGAAGGCTTCCTCACATATTTAGCCCTTTGGCAGGGACAGTGGGACTATCAGGTCTGTCTTGTTCTCTGTTATCTCAGGGCCTCTCATTCTTCGAGTGGTCTCCCTAGTAGGGTAACCAGACTTCTTATGTAGCTGCTCAGGGCTCCCTAAAGCACAAAAGTAGAAACTTCCAGGTCTTCTCAAGGTTTAGCTCTAGAACCGGCACAGCACCACTTCCTCCACATTCTGTTGGTTAAAGTAAGTCACAGGTCAACACAGATTCATTGTGGAAAAGAACTAGACAAGAGAGTAGATACTTGGAGGTCCAGTTCACTGAGAACCATCTTTGGAGACTAGTAACCACACCTAGTTATGGACATATTTAAAAAAGTGTGGCTAGAGTGTTTCTGCTGCCCTATAGCCACTGGACACTCACAAATGCCATGACTGGACTCTTAACCTTAATCCACTGCTACTACTAGTATTTTTAATAGCCACTGCATTGTTTACATCATTCCTTCAAGGACTGTCTTGTTTGTCTCATGCCTGTGCCCTAGCTGTCAGAGAGCAGGGAGAGGGATTGTCTTCTTTCTTTGGTTTCTGTTGTAGAAGGAAGGGAATGCCCTTTCCAAGATTCAGCTGACTGTGTGTCCTGGTTTGCTGGGACAGACCTGACTTACACTGATTATTCCAACAGGATTATTAACCATGCCCCCTTTAATTCTTACTAGCTTTCCAATATGGATGACAAATTATTTGGTCATTGTATAGCCAAGTGCCACACAATGGAGGGTTCCCCAAAACTAGGAAGAGGGCTTAGATTTTTAGGTGGCCATAAAATGAAAAGTGCCTACTCCCACTCTCTGTTGAATATCCACCACCACACTTTTCTTCTTGTACTTATACCCTCAAAAGACAACTGTATGTACCTAATGGAATGCACCTAATGCATGGCCCTGAATCTTGTCAGTTGCTTCATCTCACTCCAAAACCAGAATCTCTAGGCATTGTCCATTTCTCTTCCAGGTCTGTCCTGATCCTCTTTCCATTTTCCACAATGTAAGGAATAAAGTGTAAAGTTAAGCAATGCAATTCATATAGAGTAGTTCTAGGACTGGGAGAGGGAAGAAAAAGAAAATTAGTTAAAATGTGTCAGCATGACTATAAACAAAAAGGAAGGTAGATATATTAGAGGATGTAGTCCTCAGATCTACAGCTGGCACCTTACCCTGTATGCTTGCCACCTCTTGGTCCCTGGATTTTCAATCCTGGATTATGAATATTTTCTGAATGTTCATTCATATTCACCTCTCTTCTTCCAGGTTCAAAAGTGTGAAGCAATAATAGTGAAGCCTTCATAATAAGCCAATGCCTGGCCTGTCTTAGAGAGGGAAAAGGGCATGTCTGCCTCTCTCTTCAATGATGTAAAGCACTGCTTTGCATAAAACATGCATAATAGTGGCTGCTGTGTGGGTAGGAAAGGGTACTAGTATTGCTACTCCCTTTCATCTAACATGTTATTGAAATTGGAAAAAAAATATTGATAGGTAGGAGTGGCAGAGTGGCTACTCTAGCTTTTATTTTTATTTATTTATTTTTTTATTATACTTTAAGTTCTAGGGTACATGTGCATAACGTGCAGGTTTGTTACATATGTATACATGTGCCATGTTGGTGTGCTGCACGCATCAACTCATCAGCACCCTTCAACTCGTCATTTACATCAGGTATAACTCCCAGTGCCATCCCTCCCCCTTCCCCCTCCCAATAGGCCCCGGTGTGTGATGTTCCCCTTCCTGTGTCCAAGTGATCTCATTGTCCAATTCCCACCTATGAGTGAGAATATGCAGTGTTTGGTTTTCTGTTCTTGTGATAGTTTGCTGAGAATGATGGTTTCCAGCTGCATCCATGTCCCTAGAAAGGACACGAGCTCATCCTTTTTTATGGCTGCATAGTATTCCATGGTGTATATGTGCCACATTTTCTTATTCCAGTCTGTCACTGATGGACATTTGGGTTGATTCCAAGTCTTTGCTATTGTGAATAGTGCCGCAATAAACACATGTGTGCATGTGTCTTTATAGCAGCATGATTTATAATCCTTTGGGTATATACCCAGTAATGGGATGGCTGGGTCAAATGGTATTTCTAGTTCTAGATCCTTGAGGAATCGCCATACTGTTTTCCACAATGGTTGAACTAGTTTATAATCCCACCAACAGTGTAAAAGTGTTCCTATTTCTCCACATCCTCTCCAGCACCTGTTGTTTCCTGACTTTTTAATGATTGCCATTCTAACTGGTGTGAGATGGTATCTCATTGTGGTTTTGATTGGCATTTCTCTGATGGCCAGTGATGATGAGTATTTTTTCATGTGTCTGTGGGCTGTATGAATGTCTTCTTTTGAGAAATGTCTGTTCATATCCTTTGCCCACTTTTTGATGGGGTTGTTTGTTTTTTTCTTGTAAATGTGTTTGAGTTCTTTGTAGTTCTGGATATTAGCCCTTTGTCAGATGAGTAGATTACAAAAATGTTCTCCCATTCTGTAGGTTGCCTGTTGACTGTGATGGTAGTTTCTTTTGCTGTGCAGAAGCTCTTTAGTTTAATTAGATCCCATTTGTCAATTTTGGCTTTTGTTGCCGTTGCTTTTGGCATTTTAGACATGAAGTCCTTGCCCATGCGTATGTCCTGAATGGTATTAGCTAGGTTTTCTTCTAGGGTTTTTATGGTATTAGGTCTAACATTTAAGTCTCTAATCCATTTTGAATTAATTTTCATATAAGGAGTAAGGAAAAGATCCAGTTTCAGCTTTCTGCTTATGGCTAGTCAATTTTCCCAGCACCATTTATTAAATAGGGAATCCTTTCCCCATTTCTTGTTTTTGTCAGGTTTGTCAAAGATCAGATGGCTGTAGATGTATGGTATTATTTCTGAGGGCTCTGTTCTTTTCCGTTGGTCTATATCTCTGTTTTGGTACCAGTACCATGCTGTTTTGGTTACTGTAGCCTTGTAGTATAGTTTGAAGTCAGGTAGCGTGATGCCTCCAGCTTTGTTCTTTTGACTTACGATTGTCTTGGTAATGCGGGCTCTTTTTTGGTTCCATATGAACTTTAAAGCAGTTTTTTTCCAATTCTGTGAAGAAAGTCATTGGTAGCTTGATGGGTATTCTAGCTTTTAAACTCAGTATCTTGGGAATCTGCAGGTCATAAGGTTGTTAGCTGAGGCCTGCTGCTACTGTTTGGGGATAATATAAGATGCTTGAACTGGGAGAGGAGTGCCTTTGCAAGTGCAAAAGGACAAGTGTGTGATAAACTAGGGGAACAGGGAACATGAATGGCTAGGGGAAACAAAGGCAGGGTGTTTGAGGGATGTGGACTTAGCAGAGTATTTAGGGGATACAGTGAATTTCAGTTATAGCATAGAATCAAAGTCTGTCCTTCAGTTTGATAAATTCCTATTTGAGCCAGGCTGAGTGCAAGATGGGATGATTGGCTGGTGCTAAGGAAAAGGAGGAAGGGTGGGTCAGATTCTTGCAATGGGTTAATGATCTCCACACATAGAAGAATTCCTTTGTGGTGAACCATAAAACCTGAGTCTTAGTCTAAGCCTGCCTCAAACTGAATATATTAGCATAGATTATGCTTAATTCTTCATTTATAAACCAAGGAATTTGTAAGATCAGATCATGGGTCCTAACATGAGGTCTCCAAATTCCAAGAGATCTTCAATATTGAATTGGAGGGTGTATTTAAACAGAATTCATTTCATTATCCACAATATGGATTTCATAGGTTAACTAAAAGGTGAATTACTGTAGACAGACATTAAAATTTAAATGTGATGAGTACAGTGAGTTTTAAATGTGATGAGTAATGGTGTAGCAGATGTATAGGGTGCCAGGGAAATACACCATGGGGAACTCAACCTATCCCAGGGGTCTGAGAAGGTCTCCTAGAGAAAGTGATACTTAGGTGAAAGGTGAAAACCAAAACTGAATATGCCCAGTTATATTTAGGAAAAAATTCAGTTTTGAGGCATGACAAAGACCAACACACTGCAGTGAGTAGATATTGCTCTATCAGCATTCTAGTTTTAACACTGAGGAAACAAAGTTGTTCAAGAGGTTTGTTACTGGCAAAGAAATATTGCACAAACTATGTAGGAACTTTAGTATCTCATGCAACCTGGAAACTCTCTCCAGCTCCTATCCCCTTAAATGTACCACAGTGCCCTCTTATGAATATAGCATTTCAGCCCTGAGGTTGAAGAGCTCCACAGAGAAATGTACCTTGATTTTGGACTTTGAAGCCATTACAAAATAAATGTTGAGTTGCTTTAAATAGATCTCATTAAGGCTGGTGTATGGCTCTGTGCCTTTCTGCCATGACTGTGGTTGTGAAGGATGGTTTTAGATGTATAATTAAAGTTATTCCAGAAAGCATGATGAATCAGTCACCAATTTTATGAGAATTTCAAGAACTTAGGCATAGACCTTCCTTTGCCTTCTTCCTGCTGCCACTCCACTGAAATTTATTTTTTCTTGAATATTTTCCAGCTGAATCTTGATGAAGATTCTACACTTTGTCCATTTGAGGTACTTTTATAGCCAGGTTGCCATGGCAAGGTGCCCCTCCCTCCCTGTAGAGTAATTGTTGTTTAACTTCTGCCGTGAACTTGTGGAGACCTGATTCAATAATTATTAATCCTAATCTTCCAAATTGACATCTTCCCTACAAATGTAGCCATTCCCGAATAAAATCTTATGTGACTAGTGAAAGAAGAGTCTCCCTGTGCCTCTCCTATAAATAGTAAAAGTCCAAAAGAGCAAAGGAAAATATTTCTTGGTAAATATGAAATGCAAATTACTTTTGGTTTTACGTCTGTCTGTGGATTATTATAATATGGAACACCTATTATATTTTCTATTTACGTCTCTCCACCTTATCTATGCATTTTTAACACTCTGGATGGGCTGTGACCACTATTTCCCATTTCGTGTGTCAGGGTGGTTATAAGTGCCTGTATCATATTACACCGCCCAAACTGTGGACTTTCTGTTCAGAGGGACAAGCAAGCATAATGATATCCATCTGGGAGGGAGCTTAAAATAGTGCCCATGCGTCATTTTGCAGTTAGGAATCTGGATATGGCTAATGGGGTGTTATCAATCAGGAGATAAAATTAAAATCCTACGTTAGGAACCGCTCCTGCCAGAAAGAGTGGATTTTGTAACAGCTGTTTTCTATTAGACACTATTGTGTTCTTAGCAGCAAATTATATAGATTGGAAACGTACGGCTAACAGTTCCTCCAAGTGAGGTTGTAAATGAGCCTGTTGTCCTCTGAACAAAGATATTGCAGGGGAAGAAGAGGAAGCTCTGAGAACAGCCTTGGTGGACTTAGTGGGGCAGTTTTCTCCTCCTCTTGGAGACTAAATAGCTCCCTCAGAGGGAATAAATATATTTTTTGCTATTCTAGTGTGGGGAAGTGACCTTTTGAACTCTGAAAGAGATGGTATTAAATCTTTTACCTGTCTAGTGTCTCCTAACAGCCTGCTTTTGATTGGATCCAGAATTCATTAAATCTTAAGAGGGAAAAAATTAGCTGGGGGTTGGGGAGAGGGAGGAGAAAGAGAGAAAGCATGGTACTCAGCAAGCACCAAGTGTCTCAGCTCCAAATGAAGATAAGTTGTTTGAAATGAACAGCTAAGAGGCAGTCCGTGCATTCTCCTGCTTATTGCGGCTCAGTAAATTAAACTTAGTATGCTCAAAGGCTGGCTCCATACTGATGTTCTTGCCTTATGGAAAATAACATGCTCCCTCCTGCTTTTTTTTCTGTCTCTAACAGATGACAGTAATAATGAGGACTAAAATCACTCAAGTCAGCGTATGAAAGGGAACTGTCTATTTAAAAAAAAAAATAAAAAGACATCTCTTGGTACCATCTGCTGAGGTACAATAATGTTTTGTAACAGGTTTTGGAAAGCACATTAAAAGCCTTCATCTGTGCTTGTCCTTTCCAGTTAGTCAAGATATAGTTGTGTCTTTCCTGTCTGATGTGGATTCTTGAATCATGTAATTATTTCTAATTTATCTCTAAAATTAAGCGTCTCAAATACAATTTTAATTGGGATTTCATTAGGTACTTATTATATCATGTGTCAGATGATAGTTGATTATTCTGAGCATGGATAGAAAATTTGAAAAATATAGTGGGAGAATGATGGGTACCTCTGAAAGCTGATGGTGCTCAATAAATATGTCTTAAAAATAATCAGTTGATATATAATTAACATAAGTAATTACTGCAATTAAACTCTATTTATGGAACCTTGCTGTGTTGTTTCCCATCGTAAGCTTAAACATGATTGTTGTTCTTTTGCTCAAATAAAATTAATGTAATAAGAGAAAAACATAATAAACATAGGCCTGCATAAGAGAGAGATGAAAACCTTTTCTCTTCATTAGAGAGAGATGGCATAAAGGAAAAGGTGTAGGAGGCTTTAAAAATACTCTTTTTACCTAAATGAATTAGGAACATGCAATGCACAGTGTGAAGCAACAGAACTAGTAGGTAGGATAAAGGTGTGTGGAGCTGGGTGAGGGAAGAACACAGTGCTCCTCAGAACGACCCAACACTGAGAAACTAGGACGGTGATTCTGGCCACAGATTCCGTCAGCATGTGGTTGTGTTTTAATTTGTGTCTATATCCTCAGCACTTAGGTCAGTGGCTGGCTATAAGTATTAAAAAAATACATGCTGCATGATTAAGATTGGGTCAAGTGACAATTAACATGAATGGTTTACAGAAGGATGATGGAAAAACAAATTAAGGAAAAAAAAATCAACAGACTCAAGTAAATGTGTTCCCTTGATCAAAATAAGCATTCCTGACTTCTGAGAAAGAAGGGATAACAGGCATCAGACTTTCCCTCCCACCTGAATCAGCTTAACAAAATAACAGATGAAATATATGGAACAATGGTTTCAAGATACTGAACATCAAGCAATAAAGGACAATTTCCTGAGAAATGGGAAGCAGATGAAAAGAGCCATATGATTACCCTAGCCTACTGCCTGGAGAGAGTTTCCAGATTGTAGCATGTGTGGGGGAACTCATGTGGAGCTGTTTTCCTGAGTTACGGGGACAAAGCTGGAAGTCTGGGGAGATGAAAGTAGCTAGAGTTTGTCGGGCAAGGGACTATAGAGGAGAGATCTGCATAGAGAAAGAACTTCAGAGATCTGCAGAGGTCTCCCTTGAAGCTTTAGCTGAATAATGATCAGTACATGCTATTAGGGAAACTTCCTGAGGCCATGGAAAGAACCAGCTGAGAGAATTAGAAAGAATAATCACCGAACACACACAGGGCTGGGAATAGTTCCTGTTCTTACCAGCTAGAGTAGAAAAGCTGACAAGAGAAAGTCATCAGGTGGAGTGTTCAGAAGACTTTAAACTCAGTAATCTGACAAAATTAGCTGTAGCCTAAAACATTGCCCTGTTCCCACCTACCAAAGCTTAAAAGAAAGACACAAAAGGATCAAATTATTTCCAATCAACTGTGTTTCAGACCAAAGCTCAAGAATATGGATAGGGATATACAATTATCTAGCACCTAAGAATGTAAAATTCACAATGTTTCGCATTCAATTAAAAGTTACTAAACATGCAAAGAAGCAGGAAAATTGATCCATAAGGAATAGAAAAATCAGTCAAGAAGCCCAACTTTTTTATTGTAGAATGAGGAGGGAGGCGAGTCCTCTTTCCCCAAAACATGGCCCTTGAAATCAGTCAAAGTAAAAAACAAATTGAAAAGCATTTGTTTATGAAAAACTACTGAACTCCAGATAAAAACACTGGGAATCTATCACGTTATTGACTGGACCTTTTTCCCTTCTTGCCAGCTTGATTAATAGGGTAGTTCTACTGCGTGTGGCAAGCTATGAAAGCCAGAAGCTTTGTTGCCAGAACAGATTCACTTGATTTTGTACGAAAGATGAAAAACTCACTTTCAAAAGCGTTCTCAGTAAAAGTACTGATCTTGGAAGGAAGCATATCAGGAAGGCTAGCAGCTTCTCATCTGAGCTGTCAACCCAGTTTGAGCAAGCACCAGACCAATGAGCCAAGTAGAAATAAAACAGGGAGATCCTAGCTATAAGACAGCCTTAGAGAGGATAGATACTTTTTCTGTACATTCTTCTAACTTCATGGTACATGTAGATGGGAGACCATCAAGAGCTCAATCTGTCTACATATCTTTGGCTCATTGGGAGGCTATCGAGTTGATCCACAAGAACCCAGCAGAAAATAAATGCTGGAGTAAGACTGAAAGTTCTTAAACTTTGAATGAACCCACACATAGATCCAGTGATTAACAGTATAGGGTTTATTGTCAAAGAGTTTGATTAAAACCACTGATGAATCATTGGCTGACTATTAAGCTAAACAGACACAGGGATGACCTCAAGAAAGCCAAGCTTAAAAATAAAAAACAAGACAAATTACTGAGCAGACACACCGGGGGCCACATGTGATAGGGGAAACAATTCTACAGATTTACAGTGATAAGTTTCTAAAACAAAAACACAGCAACTCTAACTTTTGGGGAAAATATAAGAATCTAGAATTACTATATTATCTAAAATATCGAATTTTCAATAAAAATAATAAAACATGCAAAGCAACGACAAGGCGAAACATACCCGGGGGAAAAAAGCAGTCAACAGAAACCGAATGGGTCCAGATTTTGGATTTAACAGAGAAGGATTTCAAAGAAGCCATTTTAAAGGTGTTCAAAGAACTAAAGGAAGCCATGTTTTAACAACTAAAGGAGAAGTATGATGACAACTACTTAGCAATTAGAGTATATTAAAAAAGAGAGATACAAAGTGTCAAAAATAAATATATGGAAGATTCTGGAGTTGAAAAGTACAATAAAGAAAGATTTATTGAAGGAGCTCAGTAGAAGATTTGAAAAAAAAGTCAGAAAACTTCAAAAAAGTCAGTAGAAATTATCCAGTTCGAAGAACAGAGAGAATAAAGATTGAAGAAAAATGAACAGAGCCTTGGAGACCTCTAGATCAATAGCAAGTTTATCAGTATACATATAATGGAAGTCCCAGATGGATAGGAGAGAAAGAATGAAATAGAACATTTTTAGAAGTAATGACAGAAAACTTCCAAAATTTAATGAAAAACATGACTCTACAGATTCAAGAATCTCAACAAACCCCAAGTAGGATAAATAGAAAGATTCACACATAGTCATATCATAGTCAGACTGAAACACAAAGATAGAGGGAGTCTTGAAAGCAGCAAGAACAAAAAGACTCACCAAGTACAGGAGAACCTCAATAAGATTAACAATTTCTTATCATAAATAATGAACGACGGAAGGCAGCGAAATACATATTCAAAATACCAAAAGAAAATAACTCTCAACTAAGAATTCTATATTCTAGGAAAACTGTTTTTCAGAAATGAAAGTGAAAAAAGACATTCTCATATAAACAAAGGCTGAAATAATTTTTTACTAACAGATTTGTCTTACAAGAAATACTAAAGAAAATCTTTTAGTCTGAAAAACATTAGATAGTAACTGAAATCCATGTATTTGGCCGGGCACGGTGGCTCAGGCCTGTAATCCCAGCACTTTGGGAGGACGAGGTGGGCGGATCACAAGGTCAAGAGATAAGACCATTCTGGTCAACATGGTGAAACCCCATCTCTACTAAAAGTACAAAAAAAAAAAAATTAGCTGGGCGTGGTGGCACTTGCCTGTAGTCTTAGCTACTCGGGAGGCTGAGGCAGGAGAATTGCTTGAACCCGGGAGGCAGAGGTTGCAGTGAGCCGAGATGGCGCCACTGCACTCCAGCCTGGCCACAGAGCGAGACTCCATCTCAAAAAAAAAAAAAAAAAAAGAAATCCATGTATTTATTTAGAAGAATAAAGAGCACTGGAAATGGCTAACTATATGGATAAATACAAAAGACTACATAAATATTTTTCTCTTAAATTTTTAAAAAGGTGTTATAATATATAAAGGTGTTATATAAATTATATATTATATATAAATATGTAAGGTATATATATAATAATTGTAACTATCGTTCAGTTTATAACGTACATAGATATAACATATATTACAATAATGGCACAAAGAGAGGATACAGGACAGTTTCTATATTTTACCAGAATTAAGTTGGTATAAGTTTCAAATAGATTATTATTACTTAAAATGCATATTGTAATCCTTACATCAGTCACTAAGAAAATAACTGAAGTTATATAATAAAAATATTAACTGAGGGACTTCTGCAAAAGATGGAGAGACAGGGACTACATTTACTCTACTGCCTAAAATAACCAAGAAAAAAACCCACTCAGACAAAATATGTGAAATGATGATTCTTAAGATGTAGGACACATGAAAGAGAAATTATAAGGGAATATGAGAAACTTTTAAGAATAATGGATATGTTAGTTACCCTGCTTGTCATGATTGTTTCACATGTATGTACATATTCCCAACCTTATCAAGCTGTATGCTTTAAATACATGGCATATATTATATGTCAATAATATCTACATAAAACTGTTGAAACCATTTCTGTAAATCATGGGTCCATGAACTTAAAACATACACATGTGTAATACACAGAATTTTTTGGTAGAGGGGTTATAGAAGTAACTCATTTTAACCTGGAATTCTCCTTATGGAATAATTCTCTAGATTTGGAAGCAATGTGGAAAATATTTTTAAAAATAGATTATTTGAAAGATGCAAAAATGTAGATTCAGTTTTTATGCCTGTAAGTTTACCCTTTAAATTTAAGTATATGTTGAAAAAATCACAGAATACAATTTGAAAATAAAAACTATGTAATAACTCCACTGGCTTTCTGAAAAATAAACTTCTCTCAGACTCATGTAATTTTCTTTTTCAACAGAATAATATATGCAGGAAGAAGGAAGGGCTGATGTATTGTAATATACTTCAGGTAAGAGTTTGTACTGGCTGTGGTAGTTGAGGTTGGGGAGTAGTTTCAACAAGGATATGAAGAAAAAGAATTTCCATGACATAGTAATTAATGATAGTCCCAGTGGTCAAAGAGAAGGAATCAAAGGTTTCTGACATTTCTATCTTGGATGACTGGGTAGGTGTGGTATCATGAGGCGAGATGAGGATTAGAGGAACAGGGATTGGAGAGAGGAAAGGGGATGCTTTGGTCTTAAGCATAATAGATATTTTCTTTTGCATTACATATTTGAGAAATATATAAACACCGGTTTCTCATGTCTCTCTCCTGAAGCTGTTCATTCATTAAAAACTGTCTTTATGCATTAAAGCATGTTACGCCACATCCTGAAAATAGTATTCTCTTCTATAGCAATAATGGAAATTGAACTCAAGGATGAATTGTCTGGAGGCTTTAGGAATCAATCAGTTAGCATATATTTACTGAGACCTTTTCTATGCTGGAAATAGTGTCAGCTTCAGAACAATGAACAAGATAGATAACGTTGCTACCTTCATGGACCCTTTTCCTGGGGACATGGAAACTGCAGAAGCATTATTCTGCATGTCAGAATGGAACATTTCAGCCCTTGTTTTTACAGTCACTGTTAGAAATGGAGACAAGTAGTTTGGAGGCAGGAGCCAGGAATACAGAATTGAGGCGCTTCCTGTGGTCAAGAATTTAACTCACTGGGGCATATGACAGCTCTGATTCTACTTCACTCAGCCTTAAAGTTTGCTTCATTAAACTCAGGAAAATGTCTACATTTCCTAATTACAGAAAGCAGGAGAGAGTATGTGAAAATTCTGGGTACATTGAGCCTTTTCTTTAGAATCAAATTATGGCATAAGTGCCACCACAAAGCCAGGCTATAGTTACAGCAATTACAGTGACAGTTCTTTGAAAGGCAGAATGAATGTGGTATTCTTTGATTCTCTGCAATAAGATCTCCCTCCACATTACAGACTTGATATTTGTTTGGTATGAATGGTAATTGATGTTAAACTTGTGCTAGAAAACCATCTTGAATTTGTGAGATATCCAGTTCTAAAGTGGCCTTTTCCTGAGGCCTTCTTGAATTTCATTTAGTAAACATTCACTCATGCTTCTTATTCTTGGGGGAGAAAGGTGATGGTATCATTAAAAATAATACAATACTTATTGCTCTATTAGTAGATTTGATAGCACTGGTGGGAATTATTACAACATTTCTTTTGCATATTTTTGACTCAATAATTCAAAAAGTAAACTATTAAATTGCTTTAAATAGATTTAATCTAGAATTTAAATTAGATATAACAGGCTTTAATTATTAAGTGATAACTAATTATTTCAAAGATACTTTGGTTGCTTTAAGAATGGTTGCATATGATTACCAAAAATTAGTCAGCCCACACTAAATCTTGAAAACAATATATTAGCTTTGAGTTTATCAGTGCTTTTTACAGCTGCCCTGAATTTAAAGGCATTTAAATAAATGAGATTCTTTTGAAGATCTGAATACTTTAAAACCATAGTGATATTTGGCAGCAGTGAGAGGGTCACATATACGTATTATTTTGAGAGTTAATTTAGGGTAAGCTTTGAGATTTAGGTCACAAGTTTGAACCACAGTCACCTTCATAATGACCAATGTTTAATACCATCTGAGAACTACTCTTGAAATGATTGAATGGTCTCAGAGTAACTTTTATAATTATTTCTTACCTATTTTTTAAGTAAAATATTCTATCTGAAAATTGTTAAAGGCTGACTTAATTTTTCTCACTCTCTGAAGATCACAACTGTAACTTATGGAAAGACAGAAGAAATAAAAATGATTTATTTCTTACCTGGGAAAGAAATGTAAATACCACAGTTATTCAGCCCAACTTTTAAAGTTTGATGTTTTATTTTGTTGTCCTTTGCTTTCAGTTAGAGGGAGGTCATATTAATAAAATCTGCTTGTAGAGGAGGGAAATACACCTAATTTTTTTTCAGTAAATGTTATCATTTTGTTATGGTTTGGATGTGTGTCCCCTCCAAATCTTACGCGGAAATGGGATCCCTAATGTTGGAGATGGGGACTAGTAGGAGGTGTTTGGGTCATGGGGGCAGATCTCTCATGAATGGCTTGGTCCTGTCCTCATGGTAATGAGTTAGTTCTCTATTAGTTCACAAGACAGCTGGCTGTTTTAAAAGGAGCCTGACACTTTTCTTTCTTGCTTTCTCCCACCATGTAATATGCTGGCTCCTCCTTTACCTTCTGCCATGATTGTAAGTTTCCTGAGGCCCTCACACAAAACAGATGCTGACACCACACTTCCTATACAGCCTGCAGAACCATAAGCCAAAATAAACCTCTTCTCTTTATAAATTACCCAGTCTGAGGTATTATTTTATAGCAATGCAAAACAGACCTGTACATATTTCATCCCAGGCTCTTTGAAATTTGGAGATCTAAGGGTGCACGTGTATAGCCAAGAAATCTTTTAGAGCTTTGCCTATTATTTGAACCAGAGTTGGCACCTGAGTAATTTGAGACTTTCTAATTATCAACAGAGGCCAGGCACGGTGGCTCACACCTGTAATCTTAGCACTTTGGGAGGCCGAGGTGGGTGGATCACTTGAGATCAGGAGTTTGAGACCAGCCTGGCTAACATAGTGAAACCTGTTTCTACTAAAAATACAAAAAAAAAAAAAAATTAACCAGGCATGGTGGTGCATGCTTGTAATCCCTTCACAGGCCCTTTTCCTGGGACCATGCGGGAGGCTGAGGCAGGAAGATGGCTTGAACCTGGGAGGTGGAGGTTGCAGTGAGCCGAGATCATGCCACTGCACTCCAGCATGGGCGACAGAGCGAGACTCCATTTCTAAACAAAGAAACAAAAACAAAACAAAGCAAAACATAAAAACTGTTGACAGAAAAAAAGAAATCTTTGGGCATAGCTAACATAGCTACACCAAGTAGGGTAGCCACTTATGGCTACATGGGTTGTTCACAGAATAATCCAAGGAGAGCCATTCACACAGACTAAGAATGGCACTCCTTTCTTAGAGTTGTTCATTGCTGTCAAATGTTCAGCCTCCACAAAGATAAACCCAGTAATTCTTAGAAGTTTTCATTTTAGCTTTTGTTTCATTTCTGTTTATTTTTCTCTTTCTTTTTTTTTTTTGAGACGGAGTCTTGCTGTGTCGCCCAGGCTGGAGTGCAGTGGCGCGATCTCGGCTCACTGCAAGCTCCACCTCCTGGGTTCACGCCATTCTCCTGCCTCAGCCTCCCGAGTAGCTGGGACTACAGGTGCCCACCACCACGCCTGGCTAATTTTTTATATTTTTAGTAGAGACGCGGTTTAACCGTGGTCTCCATCTCCTGACCTGGTGACCCACCGCCTCAGCCTCCCAAAGTGCTGGGATTACAGGTGTGAGCCACCGCGCCCGGCCTCATTTCTGTTTATTTTTCTATACCTTATTCAGAGAGTCACAATCCTTTTATTTAGCATTATCACACACCAATTATTTGCATCCCCATTGCTTCATTAGATCTGATTTTGGTTTTTCACACAACGGCTGAGGTAGTGAGAATACCTTTTGCCTGCTAAAGCATTTACACACACGAGCATGAGTGCACTTGTGCACAGACACACCTACCCTGAAGAGAATGTTAGTGTTTCTGTAACAAACGTTAACGTTTAAAGCAATGTTTTATTCCTATAGAACTGTTTTGTTTTCTTCCTTCTATTCTTTTTCTCTCCTGGTGACTAAGAAATGTATGATAACTAAATAGTTAAATATTGATTTGAAATCTTTATATCTGTTATATGGACAAAGTCATAAAAATGGAATTTAAGAAATATTGACCTACACTTAACCTTTTTTTCTTTTGCTATGCTTACATTCCTAGTGTTTAAAGTTGCAGCTTCCCAAATTAGCATATTACATTTCATCTGGAGTCTCTTTTGAAACTGTTGGTTTCTAAAGCTTCTTTTACAGATGTAGCATTAAAATGATTTTATAATTGCATAATTCATTTGCCTCTAAATAAGGAACTTTTGTGTATACATTGAGTGATTATTTGTCTGTATGTGCAGTTACAAAAGATACAAACCTAGAGAAAAATGCATGAAATTCTTTATTGTCAATTTCAGTCAGTTCTCAGAACTTGAAACCCATTCAGAGAGTCTATCTCTTTGCACTTTCCCACTGTCAATTTTCTGTATAGATTCCTCACATAAACTGTAAATTTGGTTGTTCTCATAATGATTGGTTTGGTCTTTTATGCCATAATTTTTGTTGTTCCTTTTTCTATTTGTCTATGGTTATAGGTAGTACTTTTCTTCTTTTCCTGCCTATAAGTTAGAGGTTTACCTTTTGAGACTCAAAAGAAATCACACTTGTGTCCTTTTTCAATCTTCTTTAAATACATCCATACTCCTTTGTGTTTTATGATTCATTCACCATTGCTTCCAATAGATATTAATGCAATTCAGCAAAACCACTCTCTTAGGTTTGCTGAGTTCATCTTTGGATTCATGCTTTTATCAACTGGGAGAGTTGACTGTAATGCAGTGCTTGATCTATATGGAATGGCACCAGGCTTTCTGGAGAGTGCGGTTTCTAGAAATCATGTATGGTGTGTGGTTGACTAAGGCAAGTCAATAACATCACAACTTAAACATAAAGAGCAGCATGAGCTCTGAAAAGGCATTATGACTGTAATTCATGTTAGTTATCATGTTTAGTATATTATTACTATGAAATTTACTGGTATAGAATGTATTTGAGAGAAATTCACTGGCCAGACTTGATATCCCAATAACATAATGAGGGAAGAATTTGAGTAAGTTAAGGAAAGATGTTCACATTAGAGCAGGAGTCCAGCTTGTAATCGCAGCTTCAGCCACACCAGGACTTTCTGTCTAATCCTTTGTCCCTCTGTCTCTTGAATATCCCTGTTACAAGCTAGTTGTTGGAGATAATTTAAGCTGTGGCAGCCGGATTTGTGTAAGTGGGGACAACAGGCTAAACTGGGGAAAGCTGAAGGTTGTGCTTTTGCAAACCGTTGTCTCTCGTAAAACTCTCTATTACAGACATTTCCTTTAACTTATAATCCTTTATCTCCTATTGCCTCCAAGGTGGCTCTATGTGGATAAATGATGCCATCTGAAATTCAGAATGTTGAAAATCATTCACTGTGCTCTTTCTGCAATTGACTTTTCCTTGACTTCACTATTTCTATTAATGATATAATAATTGTTTTTCCCAGGAACTGAACATTAAAACCTCTCACATGTAACTCCTCTCTTTTTCAGTCATGATATCTAACCCCCTTCTACTGCATACTTCACATTTCTTTGCCAGTGCTTTGTTTCTGGCCTTTAATACTTCTCACGTGAACCAGTTCAGTAGTTAGATCAGGAATATCAGCACTCACTCACCTATTTCCTTTACAATCCATAATATACACGTAGGTAGATTAACCTTCTTTACTAAAACATGGCTATTGTCATAGCACCACCTTGTTCAAAAGCATTTAAAGATTTACAATTGCCTACCAAATTAAGTGTTAGGTCTCTAGTCTTGCATTATAGACTCCAAGATAAAACTGCAGCTTATCCTTCTAGTTATATATTATATTTCTTCCCTATATTAACCCTGTCTTCAGCTAAAACAGACACATTTGAGGGGCTGTGTGATTGGTTATGTGGGAACAATAAGGAGACGGATGGTGAGGAAATGGAGGGAGAAACTAGAGCCAGAATATAATCAAGTTTATGTAATCACATGAGTTCATTTTTATTCATCATCTACTAAATACAGGGCACTGTGTGTCAGCAAATGCTATGTGATAACAGAACATAAACGAATATAAGGTCGATTTTTCTGCCCATGAAGAATTTGTATTTTCAATAATGATACAAGATTGCATGAAATATTAAGCAATAATAAAACATTTAAATTGACAACAAGAAGAGATGTCACAATGCAAAACATAATTGCTTGCCTGATGAATTTTACAATTTCTATAAATTTTAAAGGACATAGAGATTAGACCGAGTGAGCTTTATGGAACAGATGGGATTTGAATGTTTCAGAAGCAGGATATTTTGATTTGAGTGCAGGGTGATAATAGAGATTGGTAAGATAAAGCAGGAGAGGCAGGTAGGGGCTCCTCCTGATAACTATATATGGAGCAATTGCTTTTCAGCTAGTTGCATGGTCATGAAGGGGATCCAGAGTGGGAACCAGGCCCAGCCCTGTGGAGGAAGACCCAGGTGAGATTAGTAGTTTGGCGAGGAGATATAATTAGGAATTCACGAGAGAAACTTAAAGCAGAAAGGTTAGAGGAAAGAACTGAAATCTGGACCTTGATATTTGCTTTTATATCCCGCATTGAATCTTTCTGTAAATTCCATTGACTCTTTCTTCAAAAGATGTACCCAAATACTTTCTCCCCTATTTCCTAGTCCAAGCCAACATTATTTCTTACCTGGGCTATTGCAATAGAGCCAATATGGCCTCTGTCCTTTTATTCTCACCTCCACTTCTACTCCCACTAAGCCATGGTCTGTTACCACATTTGGCAGTCTCAGTTTACTTTCCAAAAGAGAGATCTTTCTAGTCTAGAACACTCAGGATGATTCCTCATCTCACTAAGAATAAAAGCCCAAGTCCTTAGCAGGGTCCATAGGGCTCCACCAGATCTAGTCCCCAGCTACCTTTTTACCTGTCGCATTTCCTACAAGTCTCTACCTTGTTCACTCTCTGCCTGCCACATTGGTTCCTGGTTTCTTTTTTTTCTTTATCTTTCTTTCTTTCTTTTTTTTTTTTTTTTTTGAGATGGAGTCTCGCTCTGCTGCCCAGGCTGGAGTGCAGTGGCGCCATCTCAGCTCACTGCAAGCTCCGTCTCCCGGGTTCACGCCATTCTCCGGCCTCAGCCTCCTGAGTAGCTGAGACTACAGGCACCTGCCACGACGCCTGGCTAAATTTTTTGTATTTTTAGTAGAGATGGGGTTTCACCATGTTAACCAGGATGGTCTCCATCTCCTGACCTCATGTTCCACCTGCCTTAACCTCCCAAAGCATGTTCTTCCTCAGGGCTTTGACACGTGGCTGCCTGCAGTGCTCTTCTCTCAGTTACCTGTTTTGCTCTTTCCCTCAATCCTTCAGATATTCCATGATCTTCCATCAGACCTTCATGCCCACCAGGCCATCACTTTCTACTCTCTTACCCTGTTTTAATTCCGCACCCCCCCCCCACACATACACAGTGCTCCTACTTCTCCATATCCTCTCCAGCACCTGTTGTTTCCTGACTTTTTAATGATTGCCATTCTAACTGGCGTGAGATGGTATCTCATCGTGGTTTTGATTTGCATTTCTCTAATGACCAGTGATGATGAGCTTTTTTTCATATATTTTTTGGCCACATAAATGTCTTCTTTTGAGAAGTATGTGTTCATATCCTTCACTCACTTTTTGATGGGGTTGTTTGTTTTTTCATGTAAATTTGTTTAAGTTCCTTGTATAACATGGTATATATTTATTCATTTGTTTATTAAGAACTCTTTGCAGTAAAATAGAAACTTCATCAAGGCATAAATTTGTTTTTCTTTACTGTATCCCAAGCACCCAGAACAGTGTCAGATACATATCAGGTGTCCAACAAATATTAAGTAAGCTGAGGGTAATACCATTGAAACAGATGAACTAGAAGAAATAACCTTGGAACCATGATAACTTTCAAAGGAGTAAGAAGGTACAAATTAATTTAAAAATGTATTGAGTGTCATAAGTGCTCTAGGAACTATTCTAGATGTTGGGAATATAGTGTTCTGCTTTCATTCTCCCTGAAAGATACAGACTGTAAGCAAGTAAACAAATATAATTTACAGGCATTAGGCCTATGAAGAACATCTTAAAAATTGCAAAACAATAGAAAGTGATTGTGGAGTGTGGGGCATTAGATGGGGGTAGTTAGGCATACCTTTTCTGAGGGGATGACATTTGAGCTAAGACTTGAATCATAACGTTCCAGCTAAGTGACTTTTAGGGGAACAGTGAGCCAGTGTTTTAGAGTTCCCTTGTAGTGCCAGCTTAGGGTAGTCTTTTCTCGCCATGAATGACCCTTGCCCATTCATGAGTATGCTAGCAGGGAGGGGCAGGCGAAGTGAGTACTCCTGCACTTTCCCTTTTAAATTAAATTAAATTAATTTATTTATTTTGTACTTTAAGTTCTGGGATACATGTGCAGAACATGCAGTTTTTTTACATAGGTATACACGTGCCTTGGTGGTTTGCTGCACCCATCAACCCATCACCTACATTAGGTATTTCTCCTAATGCTATCCCTCCCCTTGCTCCCCGTGCCCCGACAGGTCCCAGTGTGTGATATTCCCCTCCCTGTGTCCATATGTTCTCATTGTTCAACTCCCACTTATGAGTGAGAACACGTGGTGTGTGGTTTTCTGTTCCTGTGTTAGTTTGCTGAGAATGATGGTTTCCAGCTTCATCTATGTCCCTAAAAAGGACATGAACTCATCTTTTTTTATGGCTGCATAGTATTCCCTGGTGTATATGTGCTACTTTTCTTTATCCAGTCTATCATTGATAGGCATTTGGGTTGGTACCAAGTCTTTGCTATCGTATATGTGCCGTATTTTCTTTATCCAGTCTATCATTGATGGGATTTGGTTTGGTACCAAGTCTTTGCTATTGTGAATAGTGCTGCAATAAACATACCTGTGCATGTGTCTTTATAATAGAATGGTTTATAATTCTTTGGGTATACACCCAGTAATAGGATTGCTGGGTCAAATGGTATTTCTAGTTCTAGATCCTTGAGGAATTGCCACACTGTCTTCCACAATGGTTCAACTAATTTACACTCCAACAGTGTAAAAACGTTCCTATTTCTCCACATCCTCTCCAGCATCAGTTGTTTCCTGACTTTTTTGATCGCCGTTCTAACTGGCATGAGACGGTATCTCATTGTGGTTTTGATTTGTATTTCTCTAATGACCAGTGATGATGAGCTTCTTTTCATATGTTTTTTTGGCCACATAAATGTCTTCTTTTGAGAAGTATGTGTTCATAGCCTTCACTCACTTTTTGATGGGGTTGTTTGTTTTTTTCATGCAAATTTGTTTAAGTTCCTTGTAGATTCTGGAGATTAGCCCTTTGTCAGATGGATAGTTTGCAAAATTTTTCTCCCATTCTGTAGGTTGCCTGTTCACTCTAGTGGTAGTTTCTTTTGCTATGCAGAAGCTCTTTAGTTTAATTAGGTCCCATTTGTCAATTTTGGCTTTTGTTGCTATTGCTTTTGGTGTTTTAATCATGAAGTCTTTGCCCATGCCTATGTACTGAACGGTATTGCCTAGGTTTTCTTCTAGGGTTTTTATGGTTTTATGTCTTACATTTAAGTCTTTAATCTATCTCGAGTTAATTTTTGTATAAGATGTAAGGAAGGGGTCCAGCTTCAGCTTTCTGCATATGGCTAGCCAGTTTTCCCAACACCAATTATTAAATAGGGAATCCTTTCCCCATTGCTTGTTTTTGTCAGGCTTGTCAAAGATCAGGTGGTCGTAGATGTGTGGCATTATTTCTGAGGCCTTTGTTCTGCTCCATTGGTCTATATATCTGTTTTGGTACCAGTACCATGCTATTTTGGTTAGTGTAGCCTTGTAGTCTAAAGTCAGGTAGTATCATGCCTCCAGCTTTGTTCTTTTTGCTTAGGATCGTCTGGGCTATATGGGCTCTTTTTTGGTTCCATATGAAATTTAAAGTAGTTTTTTCCAATTCTGTGAAGAAAGTCAATGATGGTAGCTTGATGGGGATAGCATTGAATCTATAAATTAGTGTGGGCAGTATGGCCATTTTCACCATGTTGGTTCTTCCTAGCCATAACGATGGAATGTTTTTCCATTTGTTTGTGTCCTCTCTTATTTCCTTGAGCAGTGGTTTGTAGTTCTCCTTGAAGAGGTCCTTCACATCCCTTGTAAGTTGTATTCGCAGGAATAGTTTATTATTACTTAAGAATCACAAGAAAGATCATAGGACTGTTAGACTTTTCATGCAAAAGTCAAGGGAAAGATGACTTCTACTAACTAGGTTTAAAGAGGTATCAGGAGACAAAAATAATGATGATTTCAGGAATGCCCTCCATTAGCCCTGTAAGCTCATTGTGCTGGTGAAAACTCTCTTTCCTTAGCAGAAGGTAAGCCCCAAGAGAGCAGAATTCTTTATGGTCTTACTCACCAGTTTCCATGGCTGCTGCATTTGTGCAGATTGTGTGCTACATAATGGCACCACAATTCAAGAGGATGTGATTCAAATCACAGACATCATAGATGTGCATGTTTACTGCCAAAATTATTCAGCAAAGACAGTACAACACCTTCTTTTAATAAAATTAGGATATACAATGATTTTCCAACAGTAAGTAAAATACACAACAATAAGTAAAATACCTTAAGGAAGTGAATTCTTAAAAAATATCTCCCAAGCTAATGATTGCCTGATATCTAGAGCCTTGAAGATTTCCTGACATATAGTATACACTCAATAAATATTTCTGAATGAATAAAAATTTCCTACTAATTACTTTTCTATGAATCTGTATGTTAATGTGATGACTAATATTTTTTAAAGCTCCAGAATTATTATATACCAATGAAGAAATTTGCAAAGTAGCTAGTAACATAATTAATATACAGAAACCAGTAGTCAGTAGACAAATGGAACCGATTAGAGACCCCTGAAATAAAACTACACATCTACAACCAAGTGATCTTCGACAAAGCCAACAAAAATAAACAATGGAGAAAGGATACTCTATTCAATAAATTGTGCTGGGAAAACTGGCTAGCCATATGCAGAAGAGTGAAACTGTACTCCTACTTCTAACTATATAAAAATTAACTCAAGATGGATTAAAGATTCAAGATGGATGTCACAATCTCAAATTATAAAAATCCTAGAAGAAAATGTAGGAAGTACTCTTCTAGATATTGGCCCAGGCAAATAATTTATGACTAAGTTCTCAAAAGCAAATGCAACAAAAAGAGAAATTGACAAGTGGGACCTAATTAAACTAAAGAGCTTCTGTCCAGCAAAATAAACTATCAGCAGTATAAACAGACAACCTACAGAATGAGAGAAAATATCTGCAAAGTATACATCTGTAAAAGGACTAATACCCAGAATCTGTAAGGAACTTAAACAGATCAACAAGCAAAAACCAAATAGCCCCATTACAAAGTGGGCAAAGGACATGAGCAGACACTTCTCAAAAGAATATATATAAGTAGTGGCCAGCAAACATATGAAAAACTGCTCAACATTACTAATCATCAGAGAAATACAAATTAAAACCACGATGAGATGCCATCTCACATCATTCAGAATGGTTATTATTAAAAAGTCAAAAATAACAGATGCTGGTGAGGTTGCAGAGAAAAAGGAATGCTTATATACTGTTGGTGGGAATGCAAATTAGTTCAGCCACTGTGAAAAGCAATTTGGAGATTCCTCAAAAAACTAAAAATAGAACTACCATTTGATCCAGGAATCCCATTACTGGTTATATACTCAAAGGAAAATAAATCGTTCTACCAAAAAGACACCTGTACTCATATGTTTATTACAGCACTATTCACAATAGCAAAGACATGGAATCAACTCAGGTGCCCATCAGTGGTGCACCGGATAAAGAAGATGTGGTGCGTATACATCACAGAATACTACGTGGCCATAAAAAAGATCAGCATTGTGTTCTTTGCAGCAACATGGATACAGCTGGAGGCCATTATCTTAAACAAATTAACACAGAAACAGAAAACCAAATAACTCATGTTCTCATTTATAAGTGGGAGCTAAACATTGGGTACACAGGGACATAAAGATGGGAACAATAAACATGAGGGATTCCAAAAAAGGGGAGGGAGGGAAGTAGGACAAGGGTTGAAAAACTACCTATCTGGTAATATATTCACCACTTGGGTGATGGGATCATTAGAAACCGAATTTTCAGCATTATGCATTACACCTGTGTTACAAACTTGCACATGTACCCCCGAATTGAAAATTAAACTAAATAAATAAAATTTAGAAAGAAAGACAATAAGCATGGGAAATCTTCCTTGAAGGAAATGTAAAAGGGTAATTGTTATGGGTTGGATTGTGCTACCCCCACCCCCATTCATATGTTGAAGTCCTTATCCCAAGTACCTCAGACTATGACTTATTTGGAAATGGGGTCATTGAAGATGTAATTAGAGAAGATGAAGTTATACTGGATAGGGTGGACTCCTTATCCAATATGACTGATGGCCTTATGAAAAGGGGAAATTTGGGGACAGACTGACAGAGAAGGAGAATGCCATGTGAAGATGAAGGCAGAGACTGAGGTCATGCTTCCACAAGCCAAGGAATGCCAAAGATTGCTAGCAAATCTCCAGAAGCTAGGAGAGAAGGCTGGAACATATTCTTGCTCAGAGTCATCAGAAGGAACCAACCTGTTAATACCCTGATTTCAGACTTCTAGTCTCCAGAACTGTGAAAGGATATGAGACAATATAATTCCATTGTTTAAGCCAACCAGTTTGTGATACTTTGTTATAGCAGCCCTAGCAAACTAATGCAGTAATAATACATGATACAGAGTGACTTTAGATTGAGGGGTCAGGGAAGGGCTCTTGGAGAAGTTGACATTTAGGTGAGACTGGAACAATGAGAAAAAATCAGCCTTGGAAGACCCTGGGACAGGTATTCATTCAGAGGGAAAAAGAGGAGGGGAGTTGGGAGTCTTGTTACTGGTGGACTGGATAAATGACTTTTTTTTTTTTTTTTTTTTTACTGAATAAACATTTATTGACAAGTATTTTGGAAGAGTTAACACAGACTCAAACAGTAACCATGTTACCCCCAGAGAGTAACTTGAACCTTTTGGTGTTTCTGTGATAGGTCAGCGTGTGTCTCTTTTGATAGTTCCACATACCCAAGTATATAGGACTGAATTCAGTAGCTATTTTTTAATAGTATAAAATTTCAATTCAGCACCAAAATGGCAATTTGAGGGATTTCTGTTTTCTACTTTTCAATTAATTGCTTTGTACAAATAGCAAGCACAGTGCCATGTGTCTAAGACCTCTGGTAGTTAGAGCTGGAAAGGAACAAGGGAGATTATTGCAGTTTACAAGGGAACAGTCAAGAAATATGGAGGAGTTAAATCAGGGATCACTAAGAAGAATGAAGACCCAGGAGTAGAACTCACTTTTTCTAATCCCAGTTGCATGCAATTTCTGCTGGTCCTGCAACAGCCTCCTCCAGAATCTTCGTGGGCAGTGAATATATTTTTGTTGATGTGAGAACATCAAAACAGTGCCTTGATTTGGAAAATATAAAGCAAAGGGGAAAAGGCAGTTTCTGGTAAATGGAAGTAATTCTCGGCAAGCAATTCTTATCCAGTTAGCGCTAAGGAATTTTGTTCATGTAGTGAGAATGAAAACACATTGAAACAAATAACCCAAGTTTTCCATAGCGGTTCCAGAAGACGAGGATATGGCTTGTTATTAATATTCTCCACTTGATTGTTCCTTTCTGTTCTGCTGGAGATGAAAGTGCCCTGTGGTCCTACTCAAGCAGTTGTTCATTAATCTCCAGACAGGGCTGGAGGAGCAATTGGAGGAGCCTAGCAGGCTGGACACACATGGAGCATTGGTGAGAAGCCCATGAACATGCCAGCCAAAGAGTGAGGCAGGCAAAGCTCCCCTTTCATACCCTCTTTGTTTCCTTTTCTGCAGATATCTCTTCTAAGAAGGAAATTTATTTTTAATGATGACTACCATGTATATTCACATTGAATTCTCACAACATAGCTGATACTTAAGTATTTTTATGTCCAGTTTTCTGAATTGAACCTTGGGATTCAGAGGTTATGTCACTTACTTTATGGGGCATCATAAACTTAGCATAAAGTTTGTTTAAAATGTGGACTATTTGATCCAGTCTGGTCTGGATTCAAATTCCAGCCTCATCCCTTACTAGCTGTGGGAAATTGGGCAAGTTACTTATAACTTTCTATAGCTTGGCTGGGTGCAGTGGCTCACGCCTGCAGTCCTCGCCCTTTGGGAGGCCGAGGTGGGAAGATAATGAGGTCAGGAATTCGAGACCAGCCTGGCTAACATGGTGAAACCCCGTCTCTACTAAAAATACAAAAAGAACTAGCCGGGCGTGGTGGCAGGCACCTGAAGTCCCAGCTACTCAGGAGGCTGAGGCAGGAGAATGGCTTGAACCTGGGAAGCGGAGGCTGTGGTGAGCTGAGATCGTGCCACTGCACTCCAGCCTGGGCGACAGAGGAAGACTCTGTCTCAAAAAAAACAAAAAGAAAACAACAACAACAACAAACAACAAAAAAACACCTTTCTGGAGCTCAGTTTTCCTATCTGTAAAAGGAGATAATAATACTAATAGTTCTTTTGTCCTAGCGTTGTTGGGAGGAGTAAATGTATCACTATATGTAGTGGTATTTGGAACACTGCCTGACAAATGATGATGAAGTAGGAGGAGCGTGAACTCAGGCCTGTTTGACTTTAAGCCTCCAGTGCTCTTTCTACTGTGCATAAGCTACATCTCTTTTCAGAAGGCCAGCTTCCCTCATGACACCTGACTATTCTTCAGACATTTGCCTCCCTTCCCTCCCACCATAAGTTACCTCCCCTGAATGCCAGTTCTTCTGGAACTACCAGGTGTTGGATTACTTAACCTGATGACTCACTGTAGGCTGGGATGTTACTGAGTGCTCCTGGCTTGATGGTGTGCTTTTTATTATGCTGGTGGTTTGGGTTGCGCAGGCTTGGAATGGGTTGTCTTAGAGGTTAAACAGCAACTGGTCGAGAGAGTGGACAGAAGATCCATGAACTGGGCAAGAGTTGGCTCTACTTTTCTATGTAAAGGGAAGACCAGTGCAGGAAGTACAGTCATTGCAGCAAATTCTAGATGACAGATCTTTGTGCCAGCAGGCCTTTACTTAACTCTCAAATATCTCACCATTTGTTAAAGGCCTTCCTTACTTGTGTGTAGGCCAGCCAGATCTGGGGGCAGCAAGTCATCTGAATCAAAGCTGGTCACTCCAGAATCTTTGTAGAAACTGATTGACGATTTTGATAGTCTTTCTGTGACTGAAACCATGTAAGATTTTCATTCAAAGATTCACATAATTTGGCATTTGTTTTCTCAGGCTAAACTAATTATTTATGTTAAAATTTATCTCAATCTATACCACAAGACTAGATGCTTGAATGACGGTTTGCCAAATAAGCAATTTCTTATTCAAAAGTTTGTTTCTGCCTAAACCTTTTTAGGCTGGAGAGGGTTTTGAATGCAAACCCAGCCTGACCTCCTGATGGTGCAAAGAGGGTGCCCTGAAAGAAAAATTTTGGCAAGAATCAGAAAAGAAAACAAACCAATTTAGACTGTCTTCTACTGCTAACAACTGAACTAAACTGAAGTAAGAAGGGAGGCAGGCTAAAAGGCTGCACATCTTTTAAGGAAACAAAGCGTGTGTGGTGTGTGTGTGTGTGTGTGTGTGTGTTTGTGTGTATACACACTTTATTTCTGTTGACAGATGGGTCTTAGCTACCAAACTTGGAAGAAATGTAGGCAGTAAATCAGTTTTCCCATTTTATGACAGACTTTATCATGAAAGATGATTCTAAATGTAAACACAGTGGGTAAAATGCCACTTAGAGGGAATTTAATAAACATACTAATTTAGACCTCAGCAAGAGAGCACCTAAATATCAAGCATAATGATATACCAGAAATCAAATATTCAGGATATCTATTTTAATCTAAGAGGAAACAGAACTCTTTATCCTAATCTTGCTGTAAAGCCTTTGGCTTCCTAAAGTATGTGATCTTGTTAAATTAAAGGATTAAAGTGAATGCATCCTTACTTTGGTATGTACTTACAACTAAATAAATAACATGCTTGTTATGACTGCAAACAAAATGAATTAAGTGAAACAAGACAGACAGCATGGACTTGCTGATGTCTTTGTTTTTGACAGCCTCTAATCCTGGAAACAGGAAGATGTTGAGATGAATAAACATTCTTTGTCTTTGTGAGCTCCCAAGTGGTTAAGTCTATGCCCAGAGTCGTGCTAAGGAGTTCAGAAACTGTCACATCTAGAGACCTTGCATATGTATAAAGGAAATCTCTCCTTTCCATTGTCTTCTCTGTATCCTGCTTATCTGAAAATCCACTAATGCTTTAGCATTTGGGGCTCTTAAATAGAGTAAGGGGCGGGGGAGGGAGAAGAAAAATTCCTCGTGAGACTCTTTTGAAGAATTGTCCCCCTTGAATAGCGGTCCCAGTTTAGTCTCCATCAGCTGTCACTGAACTTTCAAACAAAAACAGACCCAGTGCTTCCCATGAAACCTCATTTCAGCAGCATTTAGCCCAGGGGCCACAGATGTGTGTCCCCTTTCTAAATGGAACCCTGTCCTGAGCCAAATATGTCAGCAGTTAAAAAGCCCACGAACACACCACAAATATTTGTTTATTAGGCATCAAAATGTGAAGTGGGCTACAAAACTGAGGGCTAGATTATTAAGACCAGATTGAAAAGTGCTGTGGTGGTGCCTGGGTAAATATCACTAGTGGTACAATACTGAAAAGATTGGGAAGTCATCAACCAGCCCTTCAGAACTGAAACACATGATTTAACCACAAGCTGTACTTTATGAAATCTTAAACTGTAACACAAAGAGTGACCTAATTTAATCCATGTGGGCTACATGTTTGATGTCAACAGACTTTCCTTTTAAACAGCTCAGAGAATGCAACAGGGTCTTTAGTATTTAATAAAATCTGGACTGTTTCCTGCTAAGTCACTTATCTTGAGGGATTAATTATTTTTACATTATGATTGATATTCCATGGATTTTATGGGTTTTCCATACCTTTATATGCATGTCCTTTTTGCAAGGGACAATTAACCATAAGTCTTAAAACATTAGTCTCCTGCAGGTGTAATGGATGTGTAAGTAGGTCCTGAGGCAGACAGTGCTGCTCTCGCTGACGGGCTTCTGAGAGACACAGAATGAAGACAATAGTTGCTGTCAGAAGTACTATACATGATGCTTGCTTCATACAGAGGCTACTTGTGAACTTAACATGACAGATATGCACATATAGAAAAGTGCTTTCTAAACGACTCTTCTTAAAACAGTTTGATAATGCTTGTGGGCTGGAACTTCCCCATAGTTTAGGTCCACAACATGTTTTTTACCAGAGTAACATTCTGGCAACATGATTATAAGTTGTTTCTTCTACCAGGTAGACATCTAGTTAGCTGTTGACCTTTTTTCTTTAATATTATGATCACTAGCCTTAAATATTCAAGATAAGCACATTTCACAGCTGTATATGAGCCTTTTTTATTCTTCTTTTTTGAGATGGAGTTTCACTCTTGTTGCTGAGACTGGAGTGCAGTGGTGCAATCTTGACTGACTGCAACCTCTGCCTCCTGGGTTCAAGTGATTCTCCTGCCTCAGCCTCCCAAGTAGCTTAGACTACAGGTGCGTGCCACCACACCCAGCTAATTTTTGTATTTTTTTTTTAGTAGAGATGGGGTTTCACCATGTTAGCCAGGATGGTCTCGATCTCTTGACCTTGTGATCCTCCCGCCTTGGCCTCCCAAAGTGCTGGGATTACAGGTGTGAGCCACCTCACCCGGCCCCTATATGAGCCTTTGTAAAAGGCCCAGTGGGACTAAAATTTCTAGTGTCAGTCCATCAAGAATAGTTGAAAATGATACAGTGTCTGCCTTCAAGTAGCCCTGAGGATCTCTAGGTTGATAAAAGCAGGGATAAAATAACTAGATTTTTTTTTTTTTTAAAAGGTAAGCAGGGGAACACTCAGGCCTGTGCCCCATCCCTAGCCATACTCAATCTTGTAGAACTTTGCTGCTCAACCTGATTGTCTGTAGACCCCAGCATCAACATCAACAGAGGATAGGTTAGAAATGCAGACAGCTGCCTTTCCTAGACCCTACTGAATCAAAATCTACATTTTAACAGAAACCCTAGATGATTCATAGGCATAATTTAAGTTCAAGAGGCACTGCTTTAGAGGGCTTTGGGCGTGGTTTTAGGAGGTCATAACTAGTTGGGTTGATCCTTTAGAAAGTACCAAAGAGAAGGAAAATTGTTGGATATTGTCTTAGTCTGTTTTGTGTTGCTCCAAAAGAATACCTGAGACTGGGTAATTTATAAAGAAAAGACATTATTTAGCTTACAGTTTTCCTAGCTGAGAAGTTCAAGGGCATGGCCTTGGCTTCTGGTGAGGGATTTCATGCTGCCTCACAGCATGGTGGAGAAGGTCAAAGGCGAAGCAGAGAGGTGAAAAGGGGGATAAACCTGAGGGGCATCCTAGCTTTATAGCACCCATTCCTAAGGGAACTCATTCATCCCCATGAGAACTAATCCAGTATTTTAGTAGTGAGAACACACTCACTGTACCATAAGAGCAGAACCAAGCCATTCCTGAGGGATGCACTCCCTTAATCCAAACACCTCCCACTAAGCTCACCTCCTAACACCTTCACACTGGGGATCAGATTTCAACATGAGATTTGGTGGGGACAAGCCATTCATATCCAAGCCATAGCATTTTGATGTAACCTTGGAACATTAGAACAGATAAATTACTATCAGGTTTTGAGGTATTAGAAAAACTATATTTCGAATTAAGTAGTATAGGATGGTGTCCAGTACTGAACATGAACAAGAAAAGCCACTTTTTTTTTTTTTTTTTGTATTCCTCTGAAAATGCCTGAGGCTGAGTACAGTAAGAAAGGAAGTAGGGTGAGCCCATTCTTGCTTCAGTTTTATTACAGCTTTAAAGTTGAACTCTGCTTTTCAATTTTGAATTTGAACATTCAAATATTTTGGACTAGCAGAGCCATCATAATTTTAAGTTTTTCCTTTAAAAGAAAATAAGAGGAGTTTTTTTTCCCCCCAGGGCCAGACCTTTAACATCTTAAAAATACTTTGGCTAATAGTATATAAAAACACACATTCTATGTACTGGAGGAAATTTAATGTTCAAACCAAATTATAATATATTATTATTTGTATTCACTCTGACATTTATCATGTATAATAAAAGGAAATGCATCCTCATCAGGTATCTTTCATTTTTAACTTATCAAAAATAAATTCACAAAGTAAAACATTTAAGGAGTAAAAGAGGTATAAAATGAAAAAAACCAAGAAGAGTCTTTTTTTTCCTACCACTTCAGGCTCCTCTTCCAATACTGAACAAATAATTATAGTTAACAATCTGTTTTCAATATCTTTCCAGAGAAGTTAAAAAATTTTGCACACCCTCATCTATCTTTCTCTCTCAGTCTTTTTCTGATTTTAATGTTTTTAAAATTTGCACAATGGAATTACATCACACAGATTTTATAGTATCTTGCTTTTTTCACATAATTTGTTTTTCAGAACTTCTGTGTTACCATTTATATATATGTGTCATTAAAAAAACTTTTTATTTGGAAATAATTTCAAACTCACAGAAAAGTTGCAAGAAGAAGACTGGTACATTATACCCTTGCCTAGATTCACATATTTGATAACATTCTTCCCTATCTGATTTATGATTTGGGCTCTGTCATCTCCTTCTTCTTTCTGTGTCCCACTTTGTTTCTTTGTCTTTCTCTCTCTCTCTCTCTCTCTCTCTCTCTCTCTCTCTCTCTCTGTGTGTGTGTGTGTGTGTATGGAAGGGTATATATTTTTTATCTGAATCATTTGAGAGTAAATTGCCTACATTATGGCACTTTGTCCCTAAATATTTCAGTGTATATTTTCTAAAAAACAGGGAAATTCTCTTACATTGCCATTATATTATCAACTTCAGTAAATTTGACATTGATACAATACTTTAATCTATTATCTGTATTTCAGTTTTAGCAATTGGCCTAACAATGACTTTTCCTAGTGTTTGTTTTCCTCCAGTATGAAATTAAGTGTAGGACCAGGTATTACATTGAATTGCCATGCCTTTTTAGTTAGCTTTACACAGGAATATTACCTTGGCCTTTCTTTGTTCCTCGTCTATCCCTATCCACACATTTTAGAAAATTCCTTCTTATTGATTTGTCTGATGTTTCCTTAGGATTAGGTTTAGAATCTACTCCTTGGGCTGGTTGCGGTGGCGCATGCCTGTAATCCCAGCGCTTTGGGAGGACAAGGCGGGTGGATCATGAGGTCGGGAGTTGGAGACCATCCTGGCTAACATGGTGAAACCCCATCTCTACTAAAAATACAAAAAAATTAGCCGGGTGTGGTGGTGGGCACCTGTAGTCCCAGCTACTTGGGAGGCTGAGGCAGGAGAATGGCGTGAACCCGGGAAGCGGAGATTATAGTGAGCCGAGATGGCGCCACTGCACTCCAGCCTGGGCGACAGAGCGAGACTCTGTCTCAAAAAAACAAAACAAACAAAAAAAGGAATCTGTACTCCTTGCACTTAATACTATGTAACTGACATGCCCTTTTCAAGATATTGCATCTGCAAACACGTGATGTCCTTATGTTAATTTTAATTATTCATCAAAGGGTTATCCATTTTTTCTACTATATGTTAATAGTTTCCACTTCTTCCTTTGCAATTAATAAGCTTTCTGTCGGGAGATAGTTTAAGGCCATACAATCCTGTTGCTCATTAAAGTTTCCCCCTCAGTTTGGCTTTCTTTGACCATTCTTGCCTGAAATAATCTTTAGTATGATAGTTGCAAAAGGATGACCTTCTGTCTTCAACACTCACTCAACATTTAGCTGTTACACTTGGCATTCTACTATAATCAAGAGCCGCCCCTTCTCCCTTAATTAATTTGCATAGTCTCTTTTTTTCCCCCTGATTAGAATTCATTATTGAACTCAGTTTGGCCCTCCAATTTTCCTAGAATTGACTAATGAGTGATCTTTCAACTGACTCCTCTGTCCTTCTGTCATGTTCCAATCATTTTTTGTTTTGTTTTTGAGCACTTTTCTATTTTCTCATGTAACAAGATGTTCTAGGATAATCTTGTATTTACCCCAGCCTTGGAATCAGTCACTTCCCAAAGAACCCTGATTGTTTTTAGTGAAGAATAAGGTTAGAGACCAACCTTAAGGTCTGAGAAGTAGGTGTGCTTATTTCCACTGGGGTGCCTTCCATTCATGAGATGAATCCCAGTTCGTTGTGATGTATAAAATAGACTTTATTTTTTAGTGCAGTTTTAGGTTCACAGCAAAATTAAGTGGAAAGTACAGAGAGTTCCCATATACCATAGCCCCCCAACTAGTCTCCCTTACTATCAATATCCAGCACCTGAGTGGTACATTTGTTACAATCAATGAACTTACACTGACACATCATTATCATCCAAAGGCTTTAGTTCAAATTAGTGTTGTTCATTCTGTGGGCTTTGACAAAATGTACAGTGACATGTATCCACCACTATCGTATAATACCGAATAGTTTCACTGCCCTAAAAAAATATTCTGTGCTCTGTCTATTCATCCCTCCCTCTATTCTAACCCCTGACAACCACTTATCTTTTTATTGTCTTCATACTTTTGCCTTTTTGAGAATGTCATATAGTTGGAATCATATAGTATCTAGCCTTTTCAGACCAGCTTCTTTCACTTAGTAATATGCATTTAAGATTTCACCATGTCTTTTCATGGTGTTATTTCTTTTTATAAATAATTTCTAAAAAGAATAATTTCTAATTTCTTTTTAGACAATAATATTTCATTGTCTGGATGTACCATAGTTTATTTGTCCATGCACCAAATGAAGGTCAGATAGGTTGCTTCCAACTTGTGGCAATTATGAATAAAACTGTTAAAAACCTCTATGTGCAGGTTTTTGTGTGGACTTAGTTATTAACTGATTTGAGTAAATACCAAGGAGTGCAATTGCTGAATTGTATGGTAAGAATATGTTTAGTTTTGTAACCGAGTGTCAAACTCTTTCCCAAAGTGACTATACCATTTTGCATTCCTACTAGCAATGAATGAGAGTTCTTACTGCTCTGCATTCTTGCTAGCATTTGGTGTTAGTGTTTTGAATGTTGACCATTCCAAGGTATGTAGTGATATCTCATTGGTGTTTTAATTTGCAATTCTCCAGTGACACAAGATATTTAGCATCCTCTTATATGCCTATTTGCCACCTGTGTATCTTTTTTGGTGAGATGTCTGTTCATGTCTTTTGCTCAGTTTTTATTCTGGTTGTCCATTTCCTTACTGTGGACTGTCTTATGAGTTTTTTTTTTTTTTTTTGCACATTTTGGATAACAGCCCTTTATCAGATGTGTCTTTTGCAAATATTTTCTTCTGTGGCTTGCCTTCTCATTCATTTACATTCATTTAATATTATCCCATTTATAGATTGCTAAGGTTTTTTTTTTTTTTTTTGAGACGGAGTCTCTGTCACCCAGGCTGGAGTGCAGTGGCGCGATCTCGGCTCACTGCAAGCTCCGCCTCCCGGGTTTACGCCATTCTCCTGCCTCAGCCTCCCAAGTAGCTGGGACTACAGGCCCCCGCCATCACGCTCAGCTGAATGTTTTGTATTTTTTTTTTTTGGAGAGACGGGGTTTCACCATGTTAGCCAGGATGGTCTCAATCTCCTGACCTCGTGATCTGCCCGCCTCAGCCTCCCAAAGTGCTGGGATTGCAGGTATGAGCCACCGTGCCCCGCCAAATTACTGAGTTTTATTTGCTAATTTTTTTTTGTTCATGAAGGATATTTGTCTGTGGCTTTCTTCTCTTTTAATGTCTTTGGTTTGTTATTAATGTAATGCTTGCTTTATTAATGAGTTGGGAAGTGTACTGTCCTTTCTAGTATTATTTCTTCCTTAAATGTTTGGAGAATTCACTCGTGAAATCATGTGGGCCTGGAGTTTTCTTTTTTAAATTATATTTTGAACACAGTTTTTAGCTGTTAATACAACTTATTTAATAGATGTAGAACTATTCAGTTATCCATATAATTTTGAGTGAATTTATTGGATTGATGGTCTTTATTTTTGATTTTATTAATTTCTGCTCTTATTGGTATAATTAACTCTCTTCTACAGGTTTTGGATTTATTTTACTCTTCTTTCTGTAGTTAAAGTGGAACTTTTGATTACTAATTTGAAACATTTTAAATATAAAAATCTATGGGAGGCCGAGGTGGGCAGATCACGAGGTCAAGAGATTGAGACCATCCTGGCCAACATGATGAAACCCCATCTCTACTAAAAATACAAAAAATTAGCTGGACGTGGTGGCACGCACCTGTAGTCACAGCTACTCAGGAGGCTGAGGGAGGAGAATTGCTTGAACCCAGGAGGCGGAGGTTGCCGTGAGCTGAGATCTCACTGTTGCACTCCAATCTGGTGACAGAGTAAGACTCTGTGTCAAAAAAAAAAAAAAAAAAAATTAATGTTGTAAATTTTCCTCTAAGTACTATTTTAGCTGTATCTCACAAATTTTGACATATTATACTCTCATTTTGATTCATTTCAAAATATTTTTTAAAGTTGCTTTGATAGTTCCTTTTGGATCCAAATTTAGTAATATATATTTTTGATCTATAAGTATATCATTTACTTTCCAAACGTTTGGAGTTTTTCAAGTGTCTTTTTGTTATTGACTTCTAGATTAATTCAATTATGGTATAACATACTTTATGTAATTTATGTTTGTTTTTCGTTTGGTGAGGTCTACTTTATGGTTCAAAATATGGTTTATCTCTGTCAATTTCCTTGTGTACTTGAAAAAAAGTGTGTTGTGCTTTTGCTTGATGTCATGTTCTATAAATATCAATTAGGTTAACTTGGTCATCTATATCCTTCCTGATTTTCTGCCACCTTATTCTATCAGTTACTGACAGGAATGTTGAAATCACCGATTGTAATGATGGATTTGTTCATTTCACCTTTTAGTTCTATTGTGTTTTGTTTCATGTATTTTGAAGATCTGTTGTTATGTGTTTACAATTTAGGATTATGTCTTGTTGGATAATTGATCTCTTTGTTATTATATAATGTCTTTCTTTATTCTTGATTATATTTCCTGTTCTGATGTCTACTTTGTCTGATATTATTGTAGCTATTCTATAGCTTTCTTTTAGCTAATGTTTGCATTGTATATCTTTTTTATCCTTTTACTTTATCTATATCTTTATATTTAAAGTGGATTACTTATAGACAGCATACAGATGATTGTAGCTTTGAAATCTAATATGACAATCTCTTTTAGTTGCTGTGTTTAGACTATTCACATTTAATGTGATTATCAATATGGTTGGATTAAAGTCTACTATCTTCAAAGTGCTATTTGTTCCATCTGTTGTTTGTTTCTTTTTTTCTTTTTTACTCCTTCTCTTATGTTAAGTACACATTTTTTAGGATTCTATTTTATGTCCTGTATTGAATTTTTTTAGCAATTAGAATTTACAATATATATTTCTAATTATTAGAATCTACCTAGGAATATTTTTAATGCCATTTCATGTATGCTATAAAGACCTTAAAACAGCATAGACCCAACCTCTCCTTCCCATCCTTTGTGGTAGTTATGGTACGTTTTACTTCTACAAATGCTTTAAACAAACAATTCATTGCTACCAAGTTTTTGATTTTCACATTTATGTTTCATAACAATTAAAACAGAAAAAAATGAATTTTACTTGCATTTATTTCAAGTATTCTTTATTTCTTTGTATATGTATATGTATATATACACATACATGTGTATGTGTATGTGTATACATGTATGTGTATATATACACATATATGTGTATGTGTATACACATGTATGTGTATATGTAAATACATACATATATACACACATACACGCACACTCACACGTTTTTGTGTTGTATCATTCCTCTTTCTTTCTTTTTTTTTTTTTTTTCAGGGGCAAGGTCTTGCTCTGTTGCCCAGGCTTCAGTGCAGTGGCACCATCGTAGCTCACAGCAGCCTTGAAGTCCTGGGCTTAAGCTGTCTTTCCACCTCAGTCTCCTGAGTAGCTGGGACCACAGACACACACATTTGTTTTTTCTTTAATTTTTTTTTTTAAAGGGTAGGTCAGCTGGCAATAAATTTCTATAGTTTTGGTGTGCCTATGAACATTTTTAGATTTTTATTTCTTTATTTTTGAAATTCATTTTTGCTGGGGATTGTATTTTGTTTTGACATTTTCATCTCTTGGTATTTTAGAGGTATTACTCTTTTATGTTTGAGTTTGAATAATTTTTGAAGAAAAATCTGTCTTTAAAATCGTTTTTCTTTCTAAAGTAATGTGTCTATTTTCTCTGGATGCCTTCAAAGATTTTTCTTGGTGTTTTGCTTTTAGGAATTTAAATATGATTTGCCTATGGTGTGTCTTTTATTTTCTTTCCTGTATTTTTTTTTTGTATCTGTGGTTTGGCATCTATTATTAATCTTGAAAAATTCTTGGTTATTATTTTTTCAATTATTTCCTCTGTCCTATTCACTGTCTTCTCCTTCTGGGATTCCAGTCATTTGACATTGTCACATATCTCTTGAATATTCTATTCTTTTTTTCTTTCTTTCTGTTTTAATTTGGAAATTTTTGACCCATTTTCTAGTTCACTGGTTCTTTTCTTGCTTGTGCCTACTTTACTTATGAGCCCGTTGAAGGCATTCTTCTTCTCTGTTACTATGCTATTGAGTCCCATTTGATTCTTTTTGTACTTTCCATCTAGGTGCTAAAATTGCCCATGTGATATTACATATTGTCCACATATTCCATTAGAGCCTTTAACATATTAATTGGCCGGGTATGGTGGCTCATGCCTGTAATCCCAGCACTTTGGGAGGCTGAGGCAGGCGGATCATCTGAGGTCAGGAATTCAAGACCAGCTTGTCTAACATGATGAAACTCTGTCTCTTCTAAAATTACAAAAATTAGCTGGGCATGGTGGTGTGTGCCTGTAATCCCTGCAATTTGGGGGGCTGAGGCAGGAGAATCACCTGAACCTGGTAGGTGGAGGTTGCAGTGAGCTGAGATGGCTCCACTGCACTCCAGTCTGGATGACAGAGCGACACTCTGTCTCAAAAAACAAAAACCGAAACAAACCATATTAATCATAGTTATTTTAAATTGCATGTCAGACATTTAACATCTTTGTTTAATCTCACTCCAGTTGTGGTGGTAACTTGTCTTTTGGGAGTGTGTTTTTTCTTGCTTTTCATACACTTTATATTATTATTGTTATTATTGTTGAAAACTTAACATCTAGTGTAGAACATTAGAGACTGAGGTAATTAATTTTTATACTTGGAAATGGTCATACAATTTCCTTCAACTAAGCCTTTAGTACCAGGGTTTGAGATAATCTAATTGGGAGTTGGACTGGGATTGAGGTTTGCTGTTGCAATGATGACTCTGAGTGTAACATGAGCTTTATATTTGTTTAGGGATACCTTGTGTGTAGGGTAGGAGTTGGTTTGAGAGAGGAAGTTTTTTTTCAATGATTGCTCTATCCTCAGCCTCAAGTTTTCCCTTGGTTCTGTGCTTCAGGGAGGTCTGTCTCTTGCATGCTGCTTGTGACTCAGTGCTGTTTAGCCAGGTAGTGGGGGCTAAGGGGGAAGGGGGTTCTCCATTGTTTTGTTCACATCTCAGTCTTAGGCAGTCAATGTGTCCCTGTATCTTGGCAGTGTGACCTTATCAGTTATCCTGCCCTACCCCCAGTGATATTCTGAACTCTGCACATATTCCTGCTCTTCCCTTAGGGGTCCAGGTTTATTTCTTGTTTTCTTCTCCCCAGCGGCAGTGGGCTTTAACAAATGTCCTAAGTGTGATGGCATTTTCGCTCTTTTCCCTACAGATTGAAGCTTTCCTCCCCTCCACTCCCCATAGGTAAGATGGGAGAGAGGGGTCTGGATAAATTTCTTGCCCTTCCTCCAGTGATTGCTGTTCTCCTTCCTCAGTTCTGCACCAGAAGGAAGACTTTTTCAGGACTCCCAGTTGCTTCTGCAAATGTTCAGTTGGACTTGTAAGGGAAAAATATCCCCTGTATTTTCTGCCACTTTGGGCTTTACCCTCCCATCAGTTTACTATTGGCTTCCAGGAATTTGCCTCTCTCTCTACCTGAACTCTTGTTACTGGTGTTTGTGTCTTACCTACGTAGGTTACTGTTCATTTCTTGCGTCTCCCTATATGTACCTCTTTCTCCCTTGATTCTGGGCTGGTTGGTTCCACTGTGACATTAGTATTCTAATAGATTAAAAAAAAAAATCATGAATTGGCTGTTTCTCTATTTTTTTCATTGAAATGTTGACAGTGTTGCTCTTCTTACCTTTTTACATCTCTGAACTGAGATTAGAAGTCTATTATTGTTTTAAAAATTATAATAGTGGATATGTATTTTCAGAAAGAAATAAAATAGGACAAACTATGCATATTCCAGAGGCAACTTCCCACTGTCAGTAGGAACTAAAAAAGAGATTGAGGAAAGCACATAATGAGTAAAATATGGTCACATTCGCATAGGATTACAGAGGGTTGAGTATAATGTTCTGAAATACCAAAGAAAAATATATGCAGCACCAGTTCTTCCGTTGAGAGCTATTTACAAAACCTCCTAGAAATTAGTGTTTTGCAACCATATAGGGAGATGCCAAAAAGGAGGCATCACTGGCTTAGTCAGTATCATTTATGGATTCCAAACTCTTCTGCTTTATTACCTCTAAATTGTCATTAAAATCTAAATAATAAGTGCTATTTATTTTTGTTCATTAAATGACTAATTTGTTCTTCAGAATCTAACATGGATACTTTAATAAAATGTTACTATAATTAAACATGATACGAATGAAGAGGGAGCCCGGGACATGGAGGCAATAGAAGGAAGAAAGGACGATTCATTTGGAAATAACTCTTTTTAAAAACAAAAATACCTGTAGAACACTGAACAGATACGAACCATTCTTAGCTCAGTACTGATGAATTAACCCAGGCAAAACAATGAGACGTTGTCTCTCCAAAAAAAAAAAAAAAAAAAAAATTAACCTGGCACAGTGGTGTGCACCTGTAGACCCAGCTACTTGAGAGGCTGAAGCAGGAGGATCACTTGAGCCCAGGAGCTCAAGGCTGCAGTGAGCTGTGATTGTGCCCCTGTGCTTCAGCTTGGGTGACAGAGCAAGACTGTCTCTAAAACAAACAAACAACAACAACAAACTGGTGGATTGTTGGGACTGTTAGCTAGTGGAGAAAGAACTGGCCTAAAGCCTGGAAACTGGAGCTTTCTTCTCTGTGTAACTTTTAGCAGATTAATTCATATTTCTACATCTCACGTATTCTAAATATCAAAAGATCTGTAACATGCCTCCTGCAGTAATGATTGCTAGAGTATGGATACTGTCTTCTGATATTTAATGTCTTCCAAAAGCCTGCATGGATGCCCATAATAGACTGTTATCTGCAATTTGTTATATGGCTTCACAAACTACGCCCGATCCATGCACTTTTCCATACTGGAAGTTCCTACGTCATGTTTCACCCGATTGTATACTACTAGGTATTTGCAGTTCTCAGATGTTCATATTGTTGAATGATACAGGTTGTCCTGAAGTTAGACTCTAACCTCACCTGGAACCCAGCTGAAAGCTGAAATTTTTACAATTGTGCAGAGCTTTCCTCTAGTGATGGAAAGTATGGTGGAATTACTTCATTGCCTCATGTTTGGGGATAAAGACTGTTGGAGCGCACATGCTCATGTGACTTAAGAGTTTCTAGATACTCAAATCTAACTTGTGGAATATTACAAAGAAATCTTATTTAAGTACTTTCAGAAGGAAAATGAAGTCTCTTTCCATGCCCTCAAACAAAATAAAATGATCTTGACTATAGCAACACAAGGACTGTGTTGTATTATCTGCAGAACAGGGGGAAATATTGGAGGCTACACAAATTAAGTAGGTGTGAGCTGTTTGCCAATCTTGAGGGAAGTGAGTGCTCTCTGCAGAAAGAAGCATCACGGCGGAGAGGGAAAGAAGTCAGCTTTTCTGTAAGTACTCACAGTAGAGTCAGGAGCACCTGTCAGGGCAGCAGCACTGTAGCATCCTGACAGGTGCTAAAAGAAAGTTGGAGTCTTTGATTCATGGGACCCAGTGCTCAAGTTTCAAAGCTTTTGTCCAGTTTATATAGAAATATGGGCTCCATTGAAATAAAAGCTGGAGAAGTGGCAACATTCTAGCCAGACTTGCAAAAATTATTTCATGTGTCTGTTGAGCAAGTTTTGGAGGTGCCATTGTGCTCAGTGTGAAGAAGTTACTATTGATTAGTAATGTTTACTGTGAGCCTAGAATGGAGATACTGATTCCTGGCCCATTGGAGATCTCAAAGAGGGTTGCATTTCATTTTTGAAGCAAACTTGGGACATTGTTTATAAACCAACTAGGAATACAGTCTTCCCCCCTTATTCATGGTTTTGCTTCCTCTGGTTTCAGTTACCAGCAGTCCACTGTGGTCTGAAAATATTAAATGGAAAATTTCAGAAATAAACAATTTCTAAGTTTTAAAGTGCATGCTGTTCTGAGTAGTGTGGTGAAATCTCCTTCCATCCTGCTCCATCCTGCCCAGGATGTGAATCACCCCTTTGTCCGGTGTATCTGTGCTGAAGACTCTCCCTGCCTGTTACACACTTATTAGACATCTCTGTTATCAAAGTGGCCACCATGGTATCACAGTGCTTGTGTTCAAGTCACCTTTATTTTTCTTCATAATGGCCTCAAAGTGCTAGAGTAGTGATGCTGGCATGTTTTTATAATTGTTCTACTTTATTATTCGTTATTTTTGTTCATCTTGGACAGTGCCTTATTTATCTTAAACTTTATCATAGGTATATATGTATAGGAAAGAACATATTATAGAAAGGATTCAGTACTATCTGCCATTTCAGGCATCCACTAGGTTTCTTGGAACATATCCTCTGTGGATAAGGGCCAACTACCACAAAAAGCATATTTTAATAAATCTGAAATGCTTAGAGATTTTACCTGTCCCCTTGAAATTTTTCAGGGCTCAAGTTTGTTTTTATCTTCCTGCTGTCTAGTTGAAAATTTTAAATAACCCCCCTTTCCACCACAACACAATTTAAAAATCTACTTTCCCTTTTTATTCTTCTGTAGACTTGAATGTAGAAAGCCTTATAAAATATGTGTTTGTACAGGCTGCCCTATTTTTTTAGTTGCTGTACTAATTTGACTATAAGCTCTTTTATTTGCTTGAGTAATTTTAAGCTTTGCACCCACAGAGAAAAGGTGGTAACCAGATTCAGCAGAAAATAGCAGAGAGGACAGTAGAATGCTTGCCTTGCTGTCTTGATGTCCATTTGAGCCAGAAAATAGTGCTAGGGCCACACTTGTTGTTTTGAAGATGAGAGGGAGATTTTTGTTTTAATTATTCAGGCCACTTCCTTGAGTAGTGGTGGCTTTCCGTGGTTAGGGACCTGAGGTTTTGAGACGATGTTGACATCTCAGAAATATTTTTACTGCCAAGAAAAGTATTGTACAGTGGCTTACAGAAATATCCTCAGACATCTCAATCCACCTTTTTTCATAGGAGGTTCTGTAGTGTTCATTCATTCTACCCCCTGCTTGCCACTGTCAGCTTCACCCATTTAACTCTTCATTTCCCTCATCATCCCTAATGGTCTATTTGCTTACTTTTGTTTCTATGGACATTAGGTTCCCTCTTAATGGATGTTTACAATCTCCTAATTGCATATAGGCTGTTGGCCTGTCAGGAGATTTTTTTTGTGTGTAATGTTTTTATTCAGTTGCCTGACAATTTCTTTCCTTGCCTGTCAAATTCTATGCTTCAGCTTTTGTTTTTTCCCGTGATTCTTAAACTTTAGTGTACAAAGAAATTCATTAGGAATAAATAAATGCAAGTTTTTAGACCTTTTTTTCCTCAGAGATTCTAATTGCTAGCTGGGAGGCCCAAGAATCTGTACTTTTAACAAATCACATAAATAATTCTGATACAATAGACCAGAACTCCAGCAGTAGACTGAGAAATACTGCTCTTTGATGTTTAAATTATTTTAGAAAAGTTACATTTTACCTTTGTGGGTTTATTTTATTTTATTTTATTTATTTTATATTTGTATTAAGCAAAAAATAAAATAACAAAATTATTTTATTTTATTTTATTTTTTGCTTAATACAAATAAAATCATTACAACAGCTTTAATTTTGTGTAAAAACTCAAAGTACAATATATTGACTGCATTCCAGCATTCCCATTCAAGTGTGCCACATTGCTTCCAGACCTCCAATACCAGCATCTTCTCTTATCCCAACCCATGGTACACCAGGCTACTGGATTATCCTATTCCATGACTGTGAATGGTTAAATCAAGTTTAAGCTCTGACATTTTATTTGAAATCACTTTATTGCACGTGAAATTGTGCTTTTGGATCTGATTTCAAAAGTATTGTTTCTAAGCTTTAAATTAAGTACCATTCAGTGCTATAAATAATAAGGAAAAAAATAGAATTTATTTCTAAAAGCTGCCCTTCTTGCCCTCACAAAATATTTATTTCCCTTATGAAAGTCCCAAGGGTTGGACAGGCCTAATTCAAGGCTAAAAGATAGCAGGGAGTAGCAAGTTTCCCAGTTACTGTGTGACCTCAGCCTGACAGATATTCACAGTGAAGAAAAATAGATGATTAGTAAGGGTATGATCTAGTGGACAGAATTCTAAGTCAATAATCAAATTTCAGCTTTATTCTTGACATTATGATTAATCTCTTGAAAATAATTTTACTGCTCTTTGTTTTCCTTTCTGGTTCACAAACAGAGCAAAGAAACACCTCTGGGTAGAATATGGCGCTCTGGAAATTTGATATCTAACAGAAAGATATCTGATAGCCAGCTTGATAGTAGTAAAAATAGGCATAATTAATTTAACAAAAAAATAAATTACCAGCACTAGTTGCCAATCTTGAAACTATTATATACGTTTGTCTCTTAAAACTGTATTTTAGTGTAAAATATGTTTTAAACCATGTTTTACACACATGATTATTTGAAGGGAAGCATAGCACAAGGTCAAAAATTTAGATGCTGTATTTCTCATAAGTCTCTTAGGAGCAATTTTATTATGATAATACCAATGGGCTTCTGATTTTAAAAGGTGTTGAACTCAGCATTTATTGATCAGCATAATGAATCTACTGTAAAGTAGAATAGTCGTAGTGTGTCCCTGCACTCCAAATACCATTTTTGGGAAGCACTAGACTTGATCACGAAAATAAAAGAAGAAAGAGCGCTATAAGTACCTGGGGTGTAACAACTTAAAATGAGTAAATGACTGTAAATTAAGGAAATTAAGGTAGATTAAGGAGAATATGAGAAGATTTTTATGTAATAGAACTGATACTCCCACTGTACTGTGTGTCACTCCATCTGATCTCCCACGGCACTTATCTCAAGGAGATTGTAATTATGTGTTTCTATGTCTTTCACTCTCATCAGACAGCAAGTTCTCCTGAGGCAGGCACTATGCCTTAATTATCTGTTCCTCACAGCAACTAGTGCAACGCCTAGCATATAGCACACAGTCAGTGTGTATTGGTGGATAAATGGATTGATAGGCACATGGAAGAGTGAATAGAACATTATACTGAGGGAATAAAACATGCAACACAAACGGAAACATTAGATTGACATCCAGAACTTTCTCAAAAAAAAAAAAAAAAAAAAAAATTCTGAAAACCTTGTGCTTTGGAATCTGAGAGTAAAGGGTCTGAAATTTCCAGGAAAGCAAAGTATTGTCTAAGAGATAAGTTTTCTCAGACCTGTGAGATGATTACTTTACTATCATCTCATTGCATGGTAATTTGGCTGGTGGTAGATTTTAGTCTTAAAACAATTCTTCCTTGAAAATAGAAAGTTATTGCACCACGTGTTTTAGATGAGAAGTCTGATTTTCATTCCCTTGTAGGTTGTATTTTCTCTCTAGAACCTTTAAAGTTTTTCCCTTATTTTTCATGTTTGGAAATTTCATGGTGATGTGATGAAATTGCTATCTTTTGCTGTACTGGGCTTGATTGAAGAGTTGAGTCCTTAAATTCTGGGAACGTATTTTGACTGAGCACTTACTGATGTTCTCACTCATTTTCTCTATACTCTTATTCTGTGACTCCTACCATTTAAATTTTAGACTCTTGGACTACAAACTCTTATTTGTTTATATTTTCTCTAATTTTTTGTAGTCCTTTTGATCTACATTCTTAGTGATTTATTTTTACTATTCTTTAGCAGTTATATTATTTATTTTAAAGCATTCTTTCTTTCTTCTTCCATGACTGTTTCTTTTTCATAAACTACTAATCATCTTTTCCTAATGTGGTTTTTCAAATCTCTCCAAGGATGCAGATTAAACTTCTTAAAAAAACCCTGAACTATCTTTAATTTCTAAGTTGTCTGTTTCTGCTTCATCTCTTTCTCTTTCTCTGTAAGAGCTTTTCTTATATGTCTACGCGTCCATGATTATCAGTTCATAGTTAAGAGTGAGACGGTAAAAGATTATCAGCAGATTTGAATACATTGGTGAGAATATCTATATTCTCTTTGGAGTGAATGGTCTGGCAGAAGACTGATGCATTGGGAATCCTCCTTGTGACTGAATGTGGAGGTCTCTTCTGCTGTCATCTGATATCTTTAGAGAAGGCCTACGACTTTTTGATGTTGAACTCAAATTTATTCTGTATTGTGGGAATGGGCAGGATGGAGCAGTTGACAATTTCATATACAGACTTCCAATTAATCTTCTATTTAATCTTTGTATCTCACTTCTGTGCTCGCTTACCCCTCCCTGACCACACAGTATGTATATTGCTGAGTCCCAAGCCTCTTTCTGGTTCTTTTGGATCGATGGACAGTATTCTCCACTGGATCACTCTTCATACATTGTCCAGCGTGTAGCTTCTCCTAGCCTCTTTCCCTATTCCTGGAACCTCTTTGATTATTCCACAACTTTGTTGAGAACTCTTATTCACTATTGGCCTATCAATTTTGTTTACTGTTGAGGGTTTAACCTCATGTTTTTCTTTTGCAATAATTTAAATGACTTTCAGGAAGGAAAAGATAAGCACTTATTATGTATTCACCATCTTTAATCAGTTATGGGAGCATTTTAAAATAGAAGTGCTTGATAAAATTTGCAAGCACTATGTACTGTGAAGAGTTCTCTATTTGGAGATTCATAATGTTCATTAGCATAGTAGTAAGAAGTCCTGCCAGAAATAAACATGTTAAACCACAGTTATCCCAATGTTTCCTGAACTTATTTTTACCATGGAATGCTATTTTATGAAGAAAACCTACTAAAACCTGCTATATACAGCATTCCACAAATTATAACTTAAGAAATAATACTCTAGAATACCAGTTATAGATAAGAAATGATAAAATATAATTTAAATAATCAGAAAAATACAGTTTTAGAGTTGGAAGCAATTAGGGCACACTCCCCTTCATATTTTTCTTCTTTCTGAAAGATGGGAAAGCTAAGTTTTATAAACTTTGTTCTGCCTGTACGGGTCTCTTTCTTTTCTCTGAACAAGATCATCCTGTGCTTATTTGATGGCAATGACCTTTAAGCTGTAGGACGTTATGAGATTGAGCCTGTTAATACCTACCATTGTACTGTTAGGCATCCTCTTTCTACCTGAAAGTGGGGTTCTTCACCCAAAGGAACTATCTCAGAACCCCAGAGCTAGTGTAGAGTGAGCTCACTTGGCAGTGGGGCAGATAGCAAGAAGTTCTGTTCTTGGCTTACCTTCCAACCCTACAGGGTCACCATATAATGGCTTAGGTTGGTTTTGGAGAGTAGTATTTCCACCTGTGATTATCAGTTATTTTTGTTTTTCTTCTCCTTCTCCTACTCCTTCCATTCCTCCTGTTTATTCTCCTTTTGTTTTTCTCACTCCTCCTCCTCTTTCTCCTTTCCTCCTCCTCTTCTGTACTCCTTTTCTACCCACCTCTTATTCCTTTTTTTTCAGTTTATTTGGGACACTGATGGAAAAATTTCTCATAATCTTTTATAGAAGCATATAAAGCAAGCAAGTAAGATTTGTAAGGCATGAAGTGCCATTTGATGGGGGGATTAGTAGGCGTTACATGTAGGTTTTCTCTTGGAAGGGACACAGAGATCTTGGCATACTTTGTTTAAGAACAATAGCCATTATCTATTAATTCCATGTGTGTTCTTTAAAAAAGAAAATCATTTTATGGGAAGAGTGAGACCTCAGGTTTTACATAAAAAGGGGATTTCTCTGAGGCTCCCTTTTTACAGGGTCATAAAACTTGTTTGAATCCTAGTCAGGAAGTTCACCTAAGTTTCCTAAATCTCAGTCCAAATTTCATCTTGTATTGCTTTTTGTATTTCTTAAATTTCTAGTAAATTAAAGTGTATTTTTGTCCAAATTGTTCAAGTATTATGACTCCTGCCTTTTTTTAAACTTACGTTGAGTGTTAGGATAGTCTACTGCTTTGATCTCTTGGGGTTTTACTTTTTCCAACAATCTGGAGATAAATATCTTAATTGTGCATTCATTAATTCCTTCATTAAAATGTTATCAAGAAGATACTCTTCTAGGTGTTGGTATTAGAGCAATGAACAGAACAAATCATGATCTCCTGACTTCAAGTAGTTTGCATTCTGAACAGTGGTGGTAGGGAGAGATACAATGAATAGGTATACACATTAATATGTAGTATAGTATTATGAATTCATACATTTTAGGAAGAAAAGTAGATAAGGATAAGGGTATGGAGAGTAATGGAGATGCTGGAGGGTAATCACAGAGGTGGCCTTTGACTGAGCTTGATTTAGTAGTTGTATGATGTTACTGAATTTGACTTTTATTTTGAGTAAGGTGGATAAGAAAGGTCTTTCCAGTAAAGTGGAATTTAAGCTGAGACTTGAGTAAGGAGAGAGAATGAGCTATGCCAGTATCTGGAAGACAAGAATTCCAGGCAGAAGAAATAGCAAGTGTGAAGGCCCTGACGTCAGAAAGTGCTTTGGTATGTTTGAGGAGTAGTGAAGACACTGATTTGAACTGTAGTGGAATGTACTGAAAAGAGAATGGCAGAAGATGAGGCCAGAGAGGTGAAAAGGGTAAAGCTCATGTTGGGCATAGAAGGCTGAATAGGAGTGTTTATCCAATGCCTGTACTCCCACTGTATCTAGGAAATAACAACTAACTTGCTTTTCATTTTACAGGCTCATAGGCAGAAGGGACTTGCCTTGTCTCAGATGAGACTTCGGACTGTGGTCTTTTGAGTTAATGCTGAAATAAGTTAAGACTTTGGGGGACTGTTGGGAAGGCATGATTGTGTTTTGAAATGTAGGGACATGAGATTTGCGAAGGGCCAGAGGTGGAATTAGATGATTTGGCTGTGTCCTCACCCAAATCTCATGTTTAATTGTAGTTCCCATAATTCCCACGTGTCATGAGAGGGACCCAGGGAGAGGTAATTGAATCATGGGGGTGAGTCTTTCCTGTGCTATTCTCATGATAGTGAATAAGTCACACGAAATCTGATGGTTTTATAAAGCGGAGTTCCCCTGCACATGCTCTCTTGCCTGCCGCCATGTAAGATGTCCCTTTGCTCTTCCTACATCTTCTGCCATGATTGTAAGGCCTCCACAGCCAAGTGGAACTGTGAGTCCTCTAAACCTCTTTTCTTTATAAATTACCCAGTCTGGGGTATGTCTTTATTAGCAGCTTGAGAACAGACTAATACAAATGGAAACATGTAACAAAATGTCAGTATGTTTGCTATATATTTCTGTCAAAAATACAGATATAATTTGTTCTAGGTATAGAGCATTAGCCCATACTGTCCAGGCCAGACTGACGTAAATTCATGTAGAGAATTTTTGTGGTTTTACTTTTGGAGCTGAGGCTAGGAGAGGAAGGAAACTCTTCTCATATGCTTATGTATCACTGTATGAAACACTGGTGTACCTCATGTAGATAATTCTCAGCCGAAGATGCACTCTGGATTATGGAAGAGGGTAAGATATCTGTAGTTGTTACATTTCACCTTAACTTATTCTGAAATGGCCCTGAAAATGTGCAGTGACTTTGTCTTGGCCATCAAAGATAGAAGTCTCTGATGCTACTCTATTGGAGCGTTTATTCACTTTATCTTGATGTCGGTTATATTGAAACAGTATTTGAATGATGTGGGGAAGGACACTTTTTTCTGTTTGTGGTTCTGGAGAGTGTCTGTTGCATGCTCTTCAGGGAACAAATCACACAGGTTTCATGTAAGAGGAACTTCAAGTGTTGTGAGAATGAGAGAAATGGAAAAGAAAAGTTCAGCAGTAATCAGACATATTTGAAAAAGCCCTCCATAGGATGACTGAGCAGAATATCTGTGTCTGTACTATGAAGTACAGTATGGTAGCATTTAAATTTTAAAATTTAAACTGTAAAATATTCTAAGGTGTCACTTAAAATTGGGGTTCCATCTGACAAATGTGGTGTTAGGTGATTTCATCATTGTGTGAACATCCTAGAGTGCACTTATACAAATCTAGATGGTATAGCCTACTATATACCTAGAATATCATGCTGTAGCCTGTTACTCCTAGGCTGCAAGCCTGTACAGCATGTTATTGTACTGAATACTGGAGGCAATTGTAACACAAGTGTAAGTATTTGTGGTAACATATCCAAACATGGAAAAGATATAGTAAAAATACAGTATTATATCTTATGGGACTACCATCATATATTTGATTGATTATTGACCCAAGCATCATTATGCCATACACAACTGTACAAGCAATTATTTTTTAATTATAAGAGTAATACATGTTTAAAGTGAAAAAAAAAATCTGACTACTGTTAGCAGCAGTGAATTCATATGGGTCTGCAGCAACCTCAGTTCTTGCCTCTTCAGAAGAAAGAATTCGACTGAGGGGCCTAAGGCAGAGTGAGAGATGGAGGCAAGTTGTAGAGCATGAGTGAAAGTTTATTAAAAAGCTTAAAGCAAGAACAAGAGGAAGTCAAGTATACTTGGAAGAGCACCAGGCTGGCAATTTGAGAGATCGAGTGCTCCGTTTGACCTTTGGGTTGGGGTTTTATACATTGGCGTATTTCCGGGGTCTCGCATCCCCTTGTCTTCAGTGATTCTTCCCTTGGGGTGGACTGTCCACATGTGCAGTGTGTTCACTGGAGTTGTACAAATGCTCAGTTGAGGTGTCCTTCTCTTACCAGTCAAATGTACCTGGAAAGTCCTATGTTAGTTAAACTCCACCATTTTGCCTCTTAGTGCACATGTTTGAGCCCACTCGCCCAACTCCTAAGATATTTTGGGAAGCTGCTGATTACCAGTCTCAGGTTTTTTTCTATCTATTGGGAGACTGCCTTTCCCTTTCCCTGGCACTAGCTGTGATCGATTATTATATTCGAGCGACAGTGTGACAACTGTCCGACCATCACCTGTTGGTTGCCTGATATTCCTGGTGGGGTGGGGGCTATCCCTTATCCTGCTCATGCCTGTCTAGCTACCTACAGTAACACTATTAGATAAATGTAAGGTCAAAATAAAAATTCTGCTTCTAGGCTTACACCCTAAATAACGGTCTTACATTTCTTGTGTTTAGTTATGTTCAATACAAATATACCTGTATACCTAGTGGAGGATTATTTATCTCAGAATCTGAATATTGAAAATACCCAAAATGGAACTAATAAAAGGCTTTAAAAAGCTTTTCTTAAATGTACTGAAACCATCTTTGCAAAAATTATATCAGTGGAAAATGATGTCAGTGAAAGAGATCTGAGCTAACCTGTTACCCATCTTGCCATTTTCTTAATTATTCCTGGGCTATTTGGCTGAGCTAACTTTGGAAGACATTTAGCCTATAGTTTAAATTATCATAAGCCTTGCCCCAAACTCAACTGCTTTTGTAAAGCTAATGGGAGGCCTTCAGGCTTATGAGAAAGGGAGGAGCCTGAGTGCTGCTAAGGCACAGACATAAACGATTATTGGCCATTATTCAGAAATTATAAGATATGCAACTTCTCCAATTACTCCTGCAAATAACATTACTATTGTAGAACCTAAGATTGGCCTTCTCTGAGATCTTTTTAGGTATTTTTTGCATGTCTGACACCCACCAACCCCACACCTGTAGCCCCACCCAGAGGCAATTCAGCCCACAGGAGGACAGCTGTGATCCTCTATGATTTCATCTCCATCCCAACCAATCAGTAGCAAGTACTCATTACCTAGTGACCTGCACACCACCCCCAAATTGTCTTTGAAAAACTCCTAACCTACAAGCTTTGGACAAGATGATTTGAGGACAAACTCTGTCTCCCACATGGCATGGCCAGCTGGCCTCATATCTATTAAACTCTTTCTCTTCTACAATACCGTAGTCTGTTTTTATGCAGCAGACAGCAAGAACCCCTTAGACAGTTACAGTACCAGTTGAATGATGAAAGAATGTTAAGCTCATGTTTCTGTTACCTTGTCATGGAGTAACCAGCTTAATCTAAATGATCCATCAGTGAATCAGAGCTGCCCAAGCTATGAGATGCAGATCAAATGATATGCAACACAGGAGTTGGTTATAGCTGTGATGAACAGGGACAGGGAAATACTGGGTAGAAGAGGGATTCCCTGACAAAGGCCCCACCCTCAAGCCTGAAGACCGACTTCATGGCCCTTAATGAGGACAGGCATTCCTGTTCATGCCCAAAACATTGCCTTTTGGCCCACCACACCTCCTATGCTGCACCCGTATACACCGTGAACCCCAGGCTCCAGAAACAGACCTGCAAGCTAGAGCAGCAGACAGACAGTGGAACAGCATCACAGAGAAAGAGAGAAGAGGAGTGTATTAGTCCATTTTCATGCTGCTGATAAAGACATACCCAAGACTGGGCAATTTACAAAAGAAAGAGGTTTAATTGGACTTACAGCTCCACGTGGCTGGGGAAGCCTCACAATCATGGTGGAAGGCAAGGAGGAGCAGGTCATGTCTTACATGGATGGCAGCCAGCAAAGAGAATAAGAGCCAAGTGAAACAGGTTTCCCCTTATCAAACTGTCAGATCTCATGATACTTATTCACTACCACAAGAACAGTATGGGAGAAATTGCCCCCATGATTCAATTATCTTTCACAAGGTCCCACAACACATAGGAATTATGGGAGTACAATTCAAGATGAGATTTGAGTGGGGACACAGAGCCAAACTACATCAAGGAGGAACGTCTGAATGCTAAAAGGAGTCCGACTAGGGGCAGTTGGAGAGGAGTCGGGCCAATGGGTGGCCCAGCTCCAGGGAAAGATCACCTCCCCACTCCATCCCCCACCTCCAGCTCCCCATTCATCCTGTCGAATGCCACCTCCACCACTCAGTAAAATCTCACATTCATCCTTCAAGCCTGTGTGTGACCCGAATTTTCTGGGACACTGGGCAAGAACTTGGGATACAGAAAGCTGTCACACTGGCCCTCTGCCCTTGTGAAAAGGCAGAGGGTCCGTTGAGCTGGTTAACACTCAAGCTGTCTGTGGATGGAAAAGCTGAAAAAGCTTCATAACAATGGGGTTGCAGGCATTCACTCCTAGACCGTACAGCAGGGCCGGAGCCCAAAAGTACTCACTCCGGCCTCTGCACCTGCCTGTCTGCATGCTTCCCCTCCTGCAAGGGGTTTGAGCAATGGGGCAACCTAACAGGTGAGCACACCCCTGTTGCACATCCTGCGAGGAGGATCAGGGTACTCTCCCGTTTACTCTAGCACTCTTGCTTGTAATGCATGAGTTGCCATAGTTTTCAATTATTTGTGTATGTTGATATGTAAGTCACATTGCAATTCAGTAAATTTATATGAGCAGGGTTGCAATCTCTTTTCGAAATCCTTAGGCCAGTGTTATGCTGAAATAAAGAATTTTTCAGAGTTTTAGAAAGATAATTTGGTACACTGTTAAAGGAAACCAGAGCCAAGCAGTAAAGTGGTAAAATCAGACTTTATTCAGGAACTATTGCAATATGAGAAGAGAATCCTCAGTCTAGAACTGAGCTTAATTCCAAATACTGCATAGACAAGTGGGAATTTATAACCAAGGAGCAAGGTGAAGGTTAGTGAATGGGAAACTCCTAAGAAGAAACATCAGGGGTAAGGGGAGATTCTGGCTGAACTGACTTTACAGGATTCTTGCTGTAGGCAGGCCAGGGTGATCAGATACCAAGGGGTATATGAGGAATTTGATAAATACTGAGAGTAACGTGGTATCAAGGATGGAGGATTCTTGCTAAACTGATTTAGCAAGACTCTTGCTAAAAGGGTGATGCTAAAAGGAGCACTGAATCCCAAAGGCCAGGGCCTACTTGAGAAGAGGGTTCAGAGGAGGCCAAATAAAGTTTTGTCAAGAAGAGTCTTCATCAGCAAACACCATATATTTTATAATATTAGCAGAAGGTTTGGTTTGTAATATCACTTAATAAAATACATTAATACCTCTTCAGTGAAATGTAGGAATAATCAGATTTTACTGCCAACTGAATTATGAAAAACTTTCAATTTTCGGATCTGTTTGGATTTCAGAATTGTGGACTGGTGAAATATCCTATTTTTAGATTCTTATAATAAAAAGAAAAATCAAGAGAACATATCTAAAAGATGTTGGCACTGAATTGAATCTTTCTTTTTTTCAAATAGTGTCTTATTTTGGAGTTAAGAAACGTGAACTCCAGAAATATCATTGATTATAGGTCAGATTTTAGCCATTTAGATAAGTTACTTTATGAATACACAAAATAGAAGATAAACACAAATGGGTGTATTAGGAAGCCCGTACTGAGCAAACCTCCCAGCCTGCAATGAGAGACCTCGGTGTCGTACAGAGGAGGGTCTTTTTAAATAACAGAATTTAGTTACGGTGTAGTAGGCTGAGGTATTATTTGGAAATAAAAGAAGTTTCTTACATGAGGATTTTTGACTGAGAACACAAGTCCTTAATGGAGTAGTTTCATAACCCATGCTTTTGTGGTTTTGACTGAGTGCGGCACATGTCTAAAGGGAATGTCTCGTATAAAACTGAAGCTCGCTTTTACATTTCAAGTAGTTATTTAGATACCTGGTCTCTATTGTATGATCCTCTGATTTGAACATAGTTTGTCTTTCATTTTTATCCAGTTTCCATGACTCAAACCCTTATGTTAGGCCAGAATGTGGTAATAGAGGCAATTATGCCATTGAGTATGCAGCCCAGCCTTCAGATTAAGGTTTCACACCTGGGTATCATTATTCTTTCCCATATCACTTTATTATTTAAGGACTTATTATCTGAAAGCCCTTATAGCACATAAGCAATTAGGGTAGCTGAGAGTCTGTCTGTATTAAATGTATTTATTTTCCTTTCCTAGCTTTTTATGCCAGAATAATTAAATCTCCTTCTAGTGTGTCAGTAGCAGACTGTTTTGAAACTGACAGCACTCTTTCCTCCCCTCTTCAATAACAAAAAACCCACAGAGACTGACAGATTAATAATAAACACAAAGAAAGAAAGGAGAAAACAGAACACATACTAGCTGAGAGGATATTTCTCCTTCCAGTCAGTACTGAAGTACTGAATATATCTGATTTTTTTAAAAAACAGATTTTTACATTCTTAATGGTGCTACTGTTGACTGTGTAAGAAACAACTTACTCTTTGGAAATGAATATTCCATGTAGCAAATTTGTACTATAGAGTGTGTGAGTAATAAGGTATTATACTCAACATTTAAAATGAAATGACTTGTTTCATAGGACGTTTTTGGGATAAGGAAATGGATTGGCTTGACCTCAAGGGAATATTCATTTGAATGCGCTTTAGATGCAAAGAACACTTTGCAAATTTTGAATATTACCATGTGGCTGTTGTAGCAGAATAGCTGGTCTCTTTTCTAAAGAGTATATTTGCATATGATAGTTTAACAGCTTTTCCCTTTTGTTCCTAGAAGATTAAGTCTCAGTCCTAGGAGAAAATAAATTAAAGGTGGTTCCTTACAATTTGAAAAAGTATAATTTGAAGATAAAAGGAAACTCTGAAAAGCAGCTTTTACATCTGAAGGCTCAGACTAAGAAATACTGTTTTTCTCTGAATGTACCAGCATTGCCGTTCCTACTTTTTGGTGTGGTTGTGTCTCCAGAAGCCCGGTGAAGTCTAAATAACTCCTGAAAATCTTCCGCATCTGTTGTTTGTCTACTTAGTGAAATCTTACCTTCAGCATTTCACTCCCTTGGTTCAGGGGCCTTGACCCTTTGCTTAAAATTTAAATTTCCTTGGTGGGTTCATGGAAGAACACAGAGATAAGTCTTCTCTGAACAACAGTGGTGACCTTAAGATGCTATATGGAAAAAGAACACGGGGCTTAAGGAAAAATTAGAAAACTGCATAGCTACTCTACCCTTGGAGGTTCACAGTACTTATTAGGATGTGAAAAGACCCTTATTCAGTGGGAGAAATAGTCCTTCTAATTTTTTTTCAGGTGTCTCAGACATTTGACCTTAGGATTTTTTTTTTTTTTTTCAGATAATACCTTTTAGAGTCCTTGGTACTAGTATCCGCTGGACTATACTTAGGGATATCATGCAATTTCCTGGATAAGTACCTTAGAACTGTTTGCTGATTGCTTAAAGATACTCATTTTATCTTCACAAGAAGAGAATTTCTTTGGGACGCTTCATAGTGATGGCTCCCATTAAACTGTAGCCAATGTTAAAAAATTATTCATAACACTTGTTAAAGAATGGTAAGGCCAACTATTCAGGACCATCACAATAGGTGTAGGGACCTTTGCCAGTAGGGTTTTGCAGTGTGGGAGAGAGATTGGGTTCAACTCGGAACAAACAAGGAAAAGTGGGAATTTATAGCCAAGGAGCTAGATAGGAGCCAGTGGATAGAAGACTACTAAGAGGAAACATCAGAAGTAAGGGAGAATTCTGGCTAACCTCACTTAACAAGACTCTGGCTGAAGACAAGCTAGGGTGATGAGATACAACCTGGAGCACACAAGAATGTGAGGAACCCGGTCAGTTACGGAGGGTGATTCGTATTGAGAGGGAGAGGACTTTGGCTAACCCAAAAAGTCTGGGATGCTTGCTGAAATTAGACAATTCAGAGAGGAACATGGAAGCCCCAACATCAAAGTCAGGGCCTAGTGAGGAGACAGTTCAGAGGCGCCCAAGTAGCATTTGGTCAAGGAGAGAATCTCTGTCACCAGCCAGGGACCATAGAATTCTCTTGTCTTGCTGCTGAGGAGCAAGTGGATAGGACACAGAGGAACTGGTGTGCTTCTTAAGGGTATTAGGTCAGCAATTAGGAAACTGACTGCCATTTTTAGTTTTGCCTGTACTTTGACAAATATATAGAAAACGTTCGCTAAGCTTCAGTCAGTATCTGCAATCTATATTCCACTGGAGCACCGCCAATTCTTTGTGGTGACATTTGTTCTTTACCAAACTTTTTCTCCTTAAATATTCTGAAGGACAAAATGAGGTTTAGAAATACCATACAGAAATTAGAGGACTAAACTTTAAAAATCTCCATTAGGTTTTCTTACGTAGCTATCTGTGACTATTCTTCTGCTAAATTTGATTCAGTTTGTTTTATTTCTCTGTTCTTTTTTTTTCTTTTAAGTTTTGGAAAAGAAGTTAAGTGTCACATTGAAGCAATTTTCAGATTAATTAAAACAGATAACACTGTAAGGTTCATCTATATTTTGTGCTTTGTTTGCAAAGCTTCTTAAAAATAATGTTGTTCCCAGTTATTGCTGAATAGGCCTGTAGTGGATGCAGCATCTTTCTACAACAGCAGATTAAACAATATTGTACTTTTGAATGAAATTAGGGAATTGAGGACTTGAATTGGCAACATAACAAAAGTCTGCTATCTCTGAGGAAATGTGTGCTATTGATTCTAACGACAAATAATAATAGTACGCTCAGGGACACCAGAAGAATAGCTTAAAAAGCCACTGCGATGGTGGTGGCAGTGGTGTAGATTATTCATGATTTAAAAATCAGAGTGTACAACATTTTGAAAACACTTCTGATATTTTGTTAACTCTTTTAGTAGAATACTGTTTTTGACAAGACTCTCATACTCTGAAGAAGTTATTTATTGTTTTATTAAAATATAATACACTTGTGGCTTGCTCCTGATGAGCCTTTTCCAAAAAACAAACGAATTATACTTAGAGAGTTCTGCCTGGCACACATCTGGGAATTAACTTCTGTTATTTCTTTAATTGGTAAAATTAGATTAAGTCATACATGTCAAATGAGAATCAAATGAGACATAGAATCAAATGAGTTGAATACGTGAATAGTGATATTCCCTTCTACCTATTACTTCCAAATGAATGCAAATAAGAATTTTAAGAAAAATAATGTTGGTCACATAAGGAGTGTTTGTTTTAGATCCAGGGTATGTTTACAGGATGTCAGATATCTATGGAAATTTAAATATCTATGAATATTTGAAAAGCATTAGCTCCATTAGGACAGACATAGAGTCTGACTTTTCTCACTGTTATATTTCCAGCACACAGCACTGTCTTGTAGTTAGCACTCAGTAAATATTTATGGCATGGATAGGAGAATGAATAAACGAGTGGAATATTTGAATCCTTCTTTGGTTTTAATCCTGATTTTTTGAGATTTTACAAACATAACAAGAGTATACTTTCAAACTGATTCATAGTTAATATGGGATACCTGGTGACCTAAGAGACAAACCTGACTTTCCTAACTACTGAAGTCTCTTTCATTTAGGAAAAAAATAAAAAAATACAGGATGCCTGGCACATACTTAAACTAAAAAATTCTTCATGATTGATCTGAAATTCAAATTTAAGTAGGCATCTGTGTTTTTTATTTGCTAATTCCTGGCAATTCTATAAAAACAGAGTGATGTTGCTGGTGTCTGAAGTTAGCTTCTGTAGAAAACTCTCTTGGAGCCCCTTTCTAATCCCTTTGAATCACTCTGTCCACACATCCTTCAGCTTTTCCAGGCTTTGTTAGTAACTTCTTCCATCTTCAGTTTAGTCCAGATGATTACCTTTGGGCTGGTTCTAGGATAATCCCAGTACTTTGGGGGCCGAGGCGGGTGATTATGAGGTCCGGAGTTCGAGACCAGCCTGGACAATACAGTGAAACCCCGTCTCTACTAAAAATACAAAAATTAGCTGGGTGTGGTGGCGGACACCTGTAATTCCAGCTACTTGGGAGGCTGGAATTGTCCACAAGGGCAAGTTTTGCCCCCAGGATGAGGCTGAATGTGGGGCTTGGTCTATAACTCCATTTTTGCTTGGCTGCTTCTTCTCTATTCTACTTTTCCCATTCCCTTATTGGCTTCTCCTGGGAGCACTTCCTTAATGAATCAACTACGGTTGCAGGATCTACTTCTAGTATACCTGATCTAAGATGATGTTTTAGGCTATTTACCCCTGTGTAGAAAGAAGGTTTACCACCAAAATAAACAAGCAATGTAAATCTTTAAAAACATTCTCACTTGAAAGAAGTCTTTCACTTTTCACTCAGCTTTAAATCATAAGCCAGTCCTCTATTTACCATGTGGTCTTAAAGAGTAGCAACAGAACTTCCTTCACCGAATAGGCTGTGGTAAGAACACAGTGGCCCACAGAGATTCTCTTTGTCATGGTAAAATCAGAACTACAGCCAAAATGGAATTGGGTTAACATGCTGAGATTGCAGTATGGACTCTCCTGGGGATGAGAAATGCAATATGTCAGGTAAGTTCATTTATGTAAAGTTTTCTCTGGTGTGTTGTTTCTACAAATAGCAAATATCTACTTTAGTCTTACCTTTTTTTTTTTTCCTGGAGAGATTTGTGGATTGTGATTGGGTCAGTCATCTTGTTCCCAGATTGAACCTGGATTGCCATCTAATTTACATGACCCAACGAATGTTGGCTGGGGATATTCTAATGAAGAGCCGTATCTTCATTATCTATTCCTGCATAGCAAATTACTCCAAAATTAGCAACTTAAGACAACAGACTTTTATTATCTTGCAGCATTTCTGATGGTCCAGAATCTGGCTCTTTACCTGGGTGGTTCTGACCTAGGGTCTTTCATGATGCTGCAGTCAGTCCTTCGGCAAGAGCAGCATTCTCTCAAGATTTGACTGGGGTTGAGTGATCCACTTCCAAGCTCACTCACATGGCTCATTGGGCTGCCCATGACATGACTCCCTCTCCAGTGAGTGACCTGAGAGAGGCAGAGAGCTCACACAGGAGGCACTGAAGATAGAAGCTGCAGTTGTTTGTAACCTAATCTCAGAAGTGACATACCATTACTTCTGCCATGTTCTATTCATTAAAATAGAATGAGTTACTAAGTCCAGTTCATATTAAAGGGGAGGAGAGTTAAGCTCCACTTCTTGAAGGGAGGAGTATCAGAGAATGTGTGGATATACTGTTGTTTTTTTTTTTCTTTTTTGAGATGGAGTCTAGCTCTGTCACCAGGGCTAGAGTGCAGTGGCGTGATCTTGGCTCACTGCAACTTCCGCCTGCCAGGTTCAAGGGATTCTCCTGCCTCAGCCTCCCGAGTAGCTGGAATTATAGGCGCCTGCCACCACACCCAGCTAATTTTTGTATTTTTAGTAGAGACAGGGTTTCACTGTGTTGTCCAGGCTGGTCTCAAACTCTGGACCTCATGATCCACCTGCCTCGGCCTCCCAAAGTACTGGGATTACAAGCGTGAGCCACCGCACCCAGCCATGGATATACTTTTAAAACCACCGTAAGTGGTGTTCCCCAGAGTAGCAGTACTTGAATGGATTACTTTTATTCAGCAGATATTTAAAGAGTACATTTATGTACCATATATTATGTACCATATATAGCACATATATGTAGAAATCTAGAAGCTTCAGATAAAAAGGATGAATAAGACAGTGGAAAATCACTTTGTAGCAGAGGTTCTCAACCCTGGCTACACAGTAGAATAGCTAGGGCACTTTCTAAGTATATGGATATCTGACCCCACCGAACACCACTTAGTAAAAGTCTTTGTTGATAGAGCCCGGACATCAATACTTTTGCAGATGATTATAATATGGAACCAGTTGAAAACTGTTTTCCAGTTTAAAATTTGCTCAGCATTTACTGTGATTTGACTTAGTTTGAGTTCCTCCAGAAGCTGACCCTGTCACAAAGATTTTAGTGGAGGTAATTTATTCTGAGGTAATCCTAGAAATTGTTCACAAAGGAATGGGGAAGTGAGACGGAGAAGGCAAGGAAGCCTATCCAGAATGCATTAGCAATCAGGTTACCACTGTGTGATGGGGAACTATGGAGACAATGGAGACAATGTAGATCACTCTTTTTTTTGGTTTGTTTTTAGAGATGGAGTCTCACTATGTCGCCCAGGCTAGAGTGCACTGGCGTGATCTTGGCTCACTGCAACCTCTCCTCCCGGGGTCAAGTGATTTTCCTGCCTCAGCCTCCCAAGTAGCTGGAATTACAGGTGCATGCCACCACGCCTGGCTAATTTTTGTATTTTTAGTAGGGACGGAATTTCACTATGTTGGTCATGCTAGTCTCAAACTCCTGACTTTGCGATCTGCCTGCCTCAGCCTCCCAAAATGCTGGGATTATAGGCATGAACCACCGCACCCAGCCGATCACCCTTTAGTGTTATACTTAGCCTACCTCTCCCAATTCCAGGGGCAGGGGAGATAAGGTATTTGTTCATTTTGTTCATTACTCAATGAGTATTCATTGCATCATGTTTATTACTCAATGACTGAGGCTGCTCTCTGGCAGAGTCACAGGTTCTTATAGCTGAAAGCAATCCAAGTTAGTCTGCAAGAATGTAAGAGCTGAGGGGATATTCAAAGGGCACTAAGAGTGTCTGCCATACTCCTTAATTTTTTAACTTGTAGGATGTATTTACTGCTTTCTTCTTTGAAAGGTATTTGGCTAGGCTAAATGAGATAATTAGCCTGTATAAAGTTCCTAATACAGTGACGAGGGGATAATAGAACCTCAGTAAATGTTGGGAGTGGTGAATAAGATCTTCTCTGTTACTTAGAAGTTTTTTTTAAGAACGCGAATATGAAGACGATCACGTCACTTAAGTCAAGTGAAGTAGTGATCCTATATAGCTTAAGGTAATTCCAGGAATTAAGTGAATTTTAGCACTCATAACAGCAAATAACAGGGATACAGACCTATGTCTGGGAGAGAATTTGAGCTTTGGATTTAGGCAAATCTGGGTCCAAAACTTGACACTACTACTTATTAGCTGTTTGTCATTGGGGAAGTCACTTAACCAGTCAGATTCTTATTTATAAAGTGGAAATAATACCTACTTTGCTAAAGAATTGCGTCTGGAAAGATATAAAATAAAATCTGTGAAGAGTATAACACAGTGCTTAGTATAAGCATTTAATTCCCCTGTGACCCCCATATTGTGTTTGGAATCATAGTAACATGAATTCTAGTTTCTTACTAACTGCAAGCTGCCACCAATGGAGAAAATTCAGCAAGTTGCAGAATTCTTTTACCAAAGTATTTCTAAGAACCACCAGATAAGTATCTTAGTTGTGCCTGCCAGTAGCCTTATTGCTGTTATGGCCAGGCAAGCAAGAGCTTCCAGACACTGGTCTTAATTTACCAGTAGATACCTGTTCCTGATTGTGTCAAACCTTCAGGATTAAACTCTGCTGACACTCCTTGAGTAGTGAAGCTGTACCCTTGCATAATAGCAGTTATTAAGTATTTACTGTGTTTCAGGCACTATTGCGTTTTGTGTAAAATTTAAAAATCTGATCTGGAGAACAAACAATTTTATTATCTCCAATTTACTGATGTGCTTGAGCCCAGTGGTTTGAAGTGACAGTGAGCCATGATCATGCCACTGCACTTCAGCTTGGGTGACAGAGTGAGACCCTGTTTCAAAAAATAAATAAAGTAATAACAAATAGCAAATTTTAAAAGTCCTGCCTGGTATTCTCTGTGATTTGTGGATCTGTGGTTTGGTGTCTGTCTTTACTTTGGAAAATTCTCTACTGTCATTTCTTCAAATATTTCTTTTGCTTTGTTCTCTCTCTCTTCTCCTTTTGATAGTCCAATTATACTCACATTAAACTTTTATATATTGTCCTACAGTATTGAATTATCTGATTTTTTTTCCACCTTTTATTTTTCTGTATTTCAGTTGGGTAATTTCAATTGACTCAGCTTCCAATATATTAATTTTTTCCTCTTGTGTTAAGTCTACTGATGAAACTGGCGTTCCTCATCTCTATTATCCTTCATTTCTATTAGATTTGTTCTGATAGTTTCTGCTTTTCTGTTGAAATTACCTACCTGATTTTGCATGTTATCTGCCTTTTCTATTAGAGCCTTTAATGTATTAATTATAGTTATTTAAAATTACTTATCTGATAGTTCTAATTTCTCTTCATATCTATATCTGATTCTGTTAATTTGTCTCTGACATTGTGCTTTTTAAAACATTCTTGCTTTTCTGTAATCCTTACAATTTTTTTTTTGTTGAAAATCAGACATCTTGTGTAGGATAGTAGAAACTGAAGTAAATAGTGTTTTTGCTTGAAAATGAGTACTTGTACACATTTTCTTCCCTTTAGAGTAGGGATTTATTGTTGCTGTAATTACTCTCAGTGTACTACAGACTACAGATTTCTCTGGGATTACTTTATGTTTAGGGTGGGAGTTTATTTTCTAGAGGTTTTTCTCAATATTTGCTCAATTTGTAGCTTTAGGTGTCCCCTTTGTTCTGTGTCAGAGAGGTCCTCTCTTCATATTCCTGCCTCTCTTCCAGCCAGGTATCAGGGATAATTGCTATTTAATACTTGTTGGCCTGATTGAGGGGTGGGGTGGGTGAAAGTGGCCTTATCTGCTGTGGTTTAAGCCTCAGTCTTAGGCAGCTGCTGTGTCCATGGGTCCAAGGGTTGGTCTTCTTAGAGCTGCTGCCCCATTCCCAGCTGTAGACCTGGGCCCAGCCTATATATTCCTGTCCCTTCTGCATAGGTGAAGGTTATGTGTGTGTGTGTTTTCACTCATTAAAATAGGTTTACATCAGGGCCCTAAGGGTGACAGTGTTTATTGCACTTTCTTCAACAATTTAAAACTTTGGTTCTGTAATAAAGATGGGAAAATAATCTGGGTGACTACTCTTCCCTTTTGGAAGTCTGCACCAAGAGGAACTGTTTTTCTAGACTTTCTCCAGTTTGTGTATGTGTGTGCGCATGTGAGGTCTGTGGGAAAGAGCCTATAAATATGTACAAAATATCCTTATATCTTTAACTTCCAAGGGAGTGTACATTCTTTCATGAACCTACGCTTGGCCTTTATTAGTTTGGTAAAATTTTTGTTGAATTCTTCCCAATGTCTGGCTGTGTCTCTCTTAGGTAAGCAAGTGCTGCTGTCCTGAATCTCCTTGAAAGCACCTCTTTTTCCTTACATTTTCAGTTTGTTGGTTGCCCTGAAGTTTTAGCCTTCTAATAAGTTCAAGAAAAATAATGAATTTTCACATTATCCAATTTTTTTGGTTTTATTTTAGTAAGGGCAGGAGCATGTTCTTTTTGGTTTCCTACATCCCTGTCAAGTCCCACCTGTTTCTAAAGGAAGTTTTACCTTGTTAATGAGGCAGAACCAGGATACAAATTAGACAGTTGATTCTAGGCTCCATATTCTTAGCCACTTGGCAACTGAGTTGCTTCATATGTCATTATGTCATTGTTAGTATATGTCATTTGATGTGATCTAAAATGTGGCATAGAGTCTGCTCACATAAGCTTCCTGAACTAAGATTTTGTTTAGGGATCCTACAACTCATATACCTTTAGCAGGGATTTGAATCAATATTTTGTGATTCGAGACATCAGATTTTTAACCTAAATACTAATTATCTAAAGTTGCTAATTATCTGCATAACATTTCTTTATTTTTTTTAGAGACTAGTTGCTCTGAGCACATCCCTGCTAAAGAAAACTACTGGCTGTGTTTTCCAATCTGGGGTGATCCTGGCCTCTTAGTCAGTGTTCCCCACTTTTGCTCTGGCCACTTAGCTTTTATGAATCGTTCCCATACCCAGGCCCTAAGGCTACTCTCTGACTCTCTCTGCTTTCTGACTTCCCCTGCCGCAGATGTTTTATACTGTTTTCTTTTGTTTGTTTAAAGAAACAAATTTCCAATATCTCTAACGTATAATCTTTAACAAAATACCTTAAATCCTCAAACTAAGTAGAACTTAAGTGATCATACGGGGTGTTTTTTCCAAGGTAGGGAAGGTGATTTTTCTTGTTCTCATATGTATAAAAAGGAAAAACATAATTACGTGATTATAATCATATTAGTTCCTATATCTTTGTTAGAAAACTTGAATGCCGTGGTTGAGGGGGAAATTACTGAACCACTCCATGTATTCACTTACCTAAATTTTTTTTCACCCCAACAATGGAATAGTGATCTCAATTCTGTTACCTGTGAAGTCATTCTATTTTGGTACTCCCCATTATTCACCTCTGTCCTTCCACTACCTCTGTTTTTGATATATCACTCACTTTGTTTGCATCTGTCTTTAGAGGCTATTTCTAATGACAATGCTTAAGTGTTATATTTACCATGTTAATAATAATGTGTAATAATGAGGAAAAGTGGCACAAGTAAGCTGCATTCATACATTACCTTTTAAAATTAATAAATGCTAAGATAATTGAGTTGCTAAGCATGCTCAGTTTACATTCACTGAGTGTGTGCACCTGGTGACATTACTGTCTAATACATATTAAGGCTAGATTAGTTACTGTGGTGTGTCGTTTATCTAAACATGATTTGTGACCTTAAGCTTCCTGTTTGTTCTCATCTAAACTCACCTTAAGAGACAAATTTAATATGTTTTTCTCCTAGTACTAGTGCTTATAGAAACCCATATTCTCTGACATTTAGAAAACAGTGTTGCCCACAAAAGCCATGAAAATCTAGAGAGATTAAATTAAAATTCATTTAAAGCCTTCACATGTCCCCTGCACATTCTTGTTTTAAGATTTCACTGTAAGATGAACTTTTGCAGAATTCCTGATTTTAAAAAAATTTATAGGAATTAAACTTGTCTAAACTCAGTTTTTCTCACCCTCTTTTTCTTCTTCCTGATAAATGCTGAGAAAACATCCTAAATAGAATATTTGGCTAATTGTATAGATGGAAATTCTGATATAGAAATATCTGTTCAAGTCTTTTGTCCAGTTTTTAATAGGACTTTTTTTTTATTTTGCCATTGCAATTTTTGAGTTCCTTATGTATTCTGGTTATTAATCCTTAGTTTGCAAATATATTCTTTCACTCTGAAGATTGTCTCTTTACGTTGATGATTATTTCCTTTGCTGTGCAGAAGCTTATTAATATAATGTGATCTTATTTATCTATTTTGCTTTTCTTTCCTATATCTTTAAGTCTATTTTATCTGATTTGAGTATAGCTATTTCAACTCTCTTTTGGCTTCTATTTGCATGGAATATCTTTTTCATTTCTTCCCTTTCGGTCTGTCTGTGTCCTTAAAGGTGAAGTCAGTGTCTTGTAGGCAGCATATAGCTGGGTCTTGTTTTTTAATCAATTTGGACATTCTGTCTTTGGATTAGAAAATGTAATCTATTTACATTCAAGGTAATTATTGATAAATAAAAACTTACTCCTGCCGTTTTGTTAATTGTTTCTGGTGGTTTTATAGATGCTTTCTTTCTCTCTTCCTCTCTTGCTGTCTTTTGGTTATTAAGTGTTGATTTTCTCTGGTGATATGCTTCAATTTCTTTTTACATTTGTCTTTTGTGTCTCTAGTACAGCTTTTTGCTTTGTGGTTCCCATGAGGCCTACATAAAACACCTTATAGTCATAATGGCCTATTTTAAACTGATAGCAACCTTTAATCATATTCAAAAATTTTACACTTTTACTCCACCTTCTCTTTCTTTCCTGCATTTAAAATTTTTGATGTCACAGTTTACATCTTTTAATACTGGGTATCTTTAAAAAATTATTGTGTCTATTATTTTAAATAATTTTTTCTTACCTTCATACTAAAGGTATAAGTGATTTACATACAACTATTGTGGTATTACAGAGTACTCTGAATTGACTGAATTTGACTTGCTTTTACCAGTGAGGTTTTATATTTCATATGTTTTCATGTTACTAAGTAACATCCTTTTCTTTCAGCTTGAAGAACTGCCTTTAATGTTTCTTTCCATACAGGTTTAGTGATGATGAGTTCCCTCAGCTTTTGTTTGGGAAAGAAAAGCTTTATTTCTGAAGAACAGCTTTGCTGGGTAAAATATTCTTGGCATCTTTTCCTTTAGCGCTTCAAATATGTCATCCCACTCTTTCTTGGTTTACAACATTTCTGCTGAGAAATCCACTGCTAGTCTTACTACTCCCTTGTGGGTAATAAGCTTCTTTTCTCGATAATTTTAGGATCTCTCTTTGTCTTTGATTTTTGATAGTTTTTTTATAATATGTCTGAATATGGTCTTATTTAGAATGAATTTGATTGGAGACCACTGACTTTCCTGTACCTGGATGTTTAGAGTTTCCCTCCAGATTTGGAAAGGATTCCTCTTGGCACTGAGTCTAACTTGTGAGCATTGATGACTGATGAGTGGTGCTTATAGGTTAGTCAGAGTTGAGTCTTGAAACACAGGCACACATGGAGGGACTATGGCTCTGGGGTACAAGGAAGTAATGGCATTATTTATTAAAGTAAACTTTCTGTCCCTTTGTCTCTCTCTTCTCCTTCTTGAACTGCTATAACTCAAATATTTCTCTTTTGATGCTATCTCATAAATCCCATAAACTTTCTTCAGTTCTTTTTATTCTCTTTGCCTTTTTCTCCTGTGACTATATATTTTCAAATAACCTACCATTCAGTTCACAGAGTTTTCTTTCTGTTTGATATGTTTTGGGGTTGACACTGTCAATTGCATTTCTCATTTCATTTATTGCACTTTCAGTTCCAGAATTTTTTTTTTTTTAAATTCAATTTCTGTTAAATTTGTCAATTTGTTTCATGTATTATTTTCCTGATTGTATTGAATTGTTTCTCTGTATTTTCTTAATGTTCACTGAACTTCCTTAAAACAGATATTTTACTTTTTTTTTAGATAGTTCTTGTATCTCCATTTTTTTGTGGGGTTAACTAGTGGGAAATTATTGTATTCTTTTGGTGGTAATATGTCTCCTTGATTTTTCATGTTTCTTATTGTTTTATGTTGATATCTGCATATTTTTTGGAGCAGTCACCTTTTATAGGCTTAAAGGCTAGTTTCAATATAGAAAGAATTTCCCCTAGAGGGGGATGTGAGAGAACTGGCTGAGTAGGGTGCAGAAGTTCTGGCACCAGTGAGGACACAGCCGTGTAGTCTCTGTGCAGGTCTGTCAGCTGAGGTCAGTGTTGAGAAAGATTACAGGAATCCTCAGTGGCCAACACTGTGGATGTTTGCAGTGGTGACAAGGTTTTAGGGGTCTTTGGTAGCAATTGCTACTAAGGTCTTCCTGATCTCTTTTCCTTCCACTTTGGAAGCTGTGGCTAAGGACATTCCTCTTGGCACTGGGTCTAATTTGTGAGCATTAATGACTGATGAGTGGTGCTTGTAGATTAGTCAGAGTAGAGTCTTGAAACACAGGCACACATGGAGGGACTGTGGCTTGGGGGTACAGGGAAGTAATGGCATTTGTGCTTGGTATGCAGGACACCCTCCTGCCATGTTGGTAACAATGTGTGATATACAAATGCTTGTGAAGCATCCAGGGAACTGAGAACAGGAGTATAGGTGTGCACAGAGTAATGGTTTTGGGAACCGGGCAGGGACCTAGCTTGTGGCTGATTTGGTGCCCAGAGCATAGACATGCTCAGAGGGACCTTGGCTCCAGGACCTGGAGTGTGAACTGGTTTGCTATGGTGATGCTTGTGGTGTCTGAGACATGGGTGACTTCAGTGTAGCCACAAAGCTTAGGTCTAGAGTGTGGGCATTCACGGGGCACAGTCTAATTGTAATCTCCAATGTTGGAGGCAGGGCCTGGTCAGATTATCCTGATTGGATTATGGGGGATTATGGGGTTGGATATTTCTCTTGGTATTGTGTCACAATAGGGAGTGGGTTCTCATGAGATTTCATTGCTTAAAAGTGTGTAGCACCTCCCACCTCTGTCTCTTCCTCCTGCTCCAGCCATGTGAAGTACTGGCTCCCTTTTTGTCTTCTGCCATGATTATAAGTTTCCTGAGGCCTCCCCAGAAGCCCAGCTGATGCTGACATGCTTACTGCACAGTCTTCAGAACTATGAGCCAATTAAACCTCTTTCCTTTATAAATTAACCAATCTTGGATATTTCTTTATAGCAATGTGAGAACAGACTAATATCACCACTTATTGTATGAATTCACTTCTATTAGATGTCCAGAATACGAAAATCTCCAGAGACAAAAAAGTATGTTGGTGGTTGCTTAGAGTTTGGTATTTCAGGATACTTGAAAATAACTGATAATCATGTGGGTATCTTTTGGGGTTCGTGATAATATTCCAAAATTGATATGGATGATCTTACAACTATACTTAAACTCATTAAATTTTAGTTTTAATGGATGAATTGTATGGTATGAGAATTATATATCAATACAGCATTTATAAAAATAAATAAGCAAAGCATTTGAATAGAATAAACATTTCTTAAAAGCAAATACACAGTGGCTGATTAGCACATGAAAACATACTCAGCATCATTTGTCATTAGGGAAATGCAAATGAAACCACAATGTAATACTACTTCATACCAACTAGGATGGCTATAGTCAAAGTGATGGGCAATAAAAAGTACTAGTGTGGTTATGGGGACAGTGATATCCTTCTTTGTTGCTGTTGGGAATGTGAAGTACAGCTGCTTTAAAAAATGGTTTGGCAATGTCTCAAAAAGTTGAACATAGATTTACCATTCGACCGAGTAATTCCACTCCTAGGTATATACTCAGGTTAACTGAAAACCTATGTCAATACACAAACTTATACATGTTTGTGCATGGCAGCATTATTAATAATAGACATTAAGTACAAAGAACTTCAAATTGCCATCAATTGAAGAATGGATAAACAAAATGTGATTTATCCATACAATGAAATATTGATTAGCCACAAAAAGAAATGAAGTTCTGATACAGGCTTTAACATAGATGAACCTTGAAAACAGTATGCTAAGTGAAAAAAGCCAAACACAAAATACTAAATATTGCATCAAATTTTTTTTTTTTTTTTTGAGATGGAGTCTCACTGTCACCCAGGTTTGAGTCCAGTGGTGCGATCTCGGTTCACTGCAACCTCCGACTCCCAGGTTCAAACCATTCTCTTGCCTCAGCCTCCCAAGCAGCTGGGACTACAGACATGCACCACCATACCTGGCTAGTTTTTGTATTTTTATTATTTTTTTTTGTGAGACAGAGTCTTGCTCTGTTGCCAGGCTGGAGTGCAGCGGTGTGATCCTTGGCTCACTGCAACCTCTACCTCCTGGGTTCAAGCGATTCTTCTGCCTCAGCCTCCCGAGTAGCTAGGACTACAGACACGTGCCACCATGCCCAGGTAATTTTTGTATTTTTAGTAGAGATGGGGTTTCACCATGTTATTCAGGCTGGTCTCAAACTCCTGACCTCAGGTAATCTGTCCACCTTGGCCTCCTAAAGTGCTGGGATTACAGGTGTGAGCCACCGCGCCTGGCCTACATGATTTTTTTTTTTTTACATGAAATGTCAGGATATACATATCTATAGAAACAGAAAGTAGATTAGTGGTTTCTAGGGGCTGAAGAGCAGGGAGAGTGTATAAAGAGTGCTAATGCTAGGCTTGCTTTTGAGTTATGAAAATACTCTGAAGTTAGATATTAAGGATACTTGCATAGCCTTATAATATACTAAAACCCACTGAATTGTATGCTTTACCAGGGTAAATTTTATGGTATGTAAATTGTAATTCAACAACAATAACAAAACAAAAACACATTACAGACCTGAACTGTTGCTGGCAAAGCTTGAAACCACCAGTCTATATCTGTCTATTTCAAATTCTGGATTCCAATCTGTGTGTGAATATTTCTCAGTATAACTGACTGTAATGGCAAAGGGAACTAATTATGTTCTTTTGGAGTGACAGAGTGCCCTGGTGTTCAGCACAGTCAAGGTGTATTATGTCAGTGAGTTGTCAGAAGAGAGCATGAGGGCACTGCATATTGTAATTGAGACTTTTTGTTTAATTGAAACTATTTAATGATAGTCACAGCATTTATGAAATCTCACTGTTCAGGGGGTGTGGCATAAAGAATGATTGAAAGTTTACATTTTTGTTCAGGGTGGCAGGCAAGATGGCAATAGGAAAGGCTCCAGTCTGCAGCTCCCAGTGAGATCAATGCAGAAGGTGGGTGATTTCTGCATTTCCAACTGAGGTACCTAGCTCATCTCATTGGGACTGGTTAGACAGGGGGTACAGCCCACAGAGGGTGAGCCAAAGCAGGGAGGGGCGTCACCTCTCCCAGGAAGCAGAAGGGATTGGGGAACTCCCTCCCTTAGCAGAGGGAAGCCGTGAGGGACTGTGCTGTGAAGAACAGTGCATTCCAGCTCAGATAGTACGCTTTTCCCACAGTCTTCGCAACCCACAGACCAGGAGATTCCTTCGCGTGCCTACACCACCAGGGCCCTGGGTTTCAAGTACAAAACTGGGTGGCCGTTTGAGCAGACACTGAGCTAGCTGCAGGAGTCTTTTTTTCACACACTAGTGGCACCTAGAATGCCAGCAAGACAGAACAGTTCCCTCCCCGGGAAAGGGGGCTGAAGCTAGGGAGCCAAGTGATCTAGTTCAGCGGATCCCAACCCCATGAAGCCAAGCAGGCTAAGATCCACTGACTTGAAATTCTTACTGCCAGCACAGCAGTCTGAAGTAGAACTTGGAGGCTCAGACTTAGTAGGGGAAGGGGCATCTGCCATTACTGAGGCTTGAGTAGACAGTTTTCCCCTCACAGTGGAAACAAAGCTGCCAGGAAGTTCAAACTGGGCAGAACCCACTGCAGACTGCCTCTCTAGATTCCTCCTCTCTGAGCAGGGTATCTCTGAAAGAAAGGCAGCAGCCACAGTCAGGGGCTTATAGATAAAACTCCCATCTCCTTGGGACAGAGCATCTGGAGGAAGGGGTGCCTGTGGGCACAGTTTCTGCAGACTTAAACATCCCTGCCTCTGGCTCTGAAGACAGCAGCAGATCTCCCAGCACAGAGCTGGAGCTCTCCTAAGGGGCAGACTGCCTCCTCAAGTAGGTCCCTGTCTCCCATGCCTCCTGACTAGGAGATACCTCCCAGCAGGGGTCAACAGACACCTCATACAGGAGAGATCTGGCTGGCATCTGGCCAATGTCCCTCTGGGATGAAGCTTCCAGAGGAAGGCACAGGCAGTGATATTTGGTGTTCTGCAGCCTTTGCTGGTGATACACAGGCAAACAGGGTCTGGAGTGAACCTCCAGCAAACTCCAGCAGACCTGCAGCAGAGGGGACTGACTGTTAGAAGGAAAACTAACAAAAGAAAAAAATAGCATCAACATCAACAAAAAGGACATCCACACCAAAACCCCATCCAAAGGTCACCAACATCAAAGACCAAAGGTAGATAAATCCATGAAGATGAGGAAAAAGTGCAAAAAGGTGAAATTCCAAAAGCCAGAACACCTCTTCTCCTCCAAAGGATCACAACACCTTGTCAGCAAGGGAACAAAACTGGACAGAGAATAAATGTGATGAATTGACAGAAGTAGGCTTCAGAAGGTGGGTAATAACAAACAACTCTGAGCTAAAGGAGCATGTTCTAATCCAATGCAAGGAAGGTAAGAACCTTGAAAAAAGGTTAGAGGAATTGCTAACTAGAATAATCAGTTTAGAGAAGGATATAAATGACCTAATGGAGCTGAAAAACACAGCACAAGAACTTTGTGAAGCATACACAAGTATCAATAGCTGAATCAACCAAGTGGCAGAAAGGATATCAGAGTTTGAAGATCAACTTAATGAAATAAAGACAAGATTAGAGAAAAATAATGAAAAGGAATGAAGAAAGTTTCCAAGAAATATGGGACTATGTGAAAAGACCAAACCTATGTTTGATTGGTGTTCCTGAAAGTGACGGGGAGAATGGAATCAAGTTGGAAAACATTCTCCAGGATAACTTCCCCAGCCTAGCAAGACAGGCCAACATTCAAATTCAGGAAATACAGAGAACACCACAAAGATACTCCTTGAGAAGAGCAACCCCAAGACACATAATTTTCAGATTCACCAAGGTTGAAATGAAGAAAAAATGTTAAGTGCAGCCAGAGAGAAAGTTTTGGTTACCACAGAGGGAAGCCCATCAGACTAACAGTGGATCTCTCAGCAGAAACCCTACAAGCCAGAAGAGAGTGGGGGCCAATATTCAACATTCTTAAAGAAAAGAATTTTCAACACAGAATTTCATATCCAGCCAAACTAATCTTCATAGGCAAAGGAGAAATAAAATCCTCACAGACAGGCAAATGCTGTGAGATTTTGTTACTACCAGACCTGCCTTACAAGAGCCCCTGAAGGAAGCACTAAATATGGAGAGGAACAACTGGTACCAACCACTGCAAAAACATACCAAATTGTAAAGACCATTGACACTATGAAAAGACTGCATCAACTAACGGGCAAAATAACAGCTAGCATCATGACAGGATCAAATTCACACATAATAATATTAACCTTAAATGTAAATGGGCTAAGTGCCCCAATTAAAAGACACAGACTGGCAAATTGGATAAAGAATCAAGACCCATTAGTGTGCTGTATTCAGGAGACCAATCTCACATGCAAAGACACACAGAGGCTCAAAGTAAAAGAATGGAAGAATATTTACCAAGCAAATGGAAAGCAAATAAATAAATAAACAAACAATGAAAAAGCAGAGTTGAAATCCTAGTTTCTGATAAAGCAGACTTTAAACCAACAAAGATAAAAAGCAACAAAGAAGATCATTACATAATGGTAAAGGGATCAATGCAACAAGAAGAGCTAACTCTCCTAAATATATATGCACCCAATATAGGAGCACCCAGATTCATAAAGCTATTTCTTACAGACCTACAAAGAGACTTAGACTCCCACACAAAAATAGTGGGAGACTTTAACACCCTACTGTCAATATTAGACTGATCAATGAGACAAAAAATTAACAAGGATATTCAGGACTTGAACTCAGCTCTGGATCAAGCAGACCCAATAGACGTCTACAGAACTCTCCACCCCAAATCAACAGAATATACATTCTTCTCAGCACCACATCACATTTATTCTAGAATTGACCACATAATTGGGAGTAAAACACTCATTGGCAAATGTAGAAGAATGGAAATCATAACAAACTGTCTCCCAGATCACAGAGCAATCAAATTATAACTCAGGATTAAGAAACTCACTCAAAACAGCAGAAATACATGGAACCTGAACAACCTGCTCTTGAATGACTACTGGGTAAATAATGAAATTAAGGCAGAAATAAATAAGTTCTTAGAAACCGATGAAAACAAAGACAAAAAGAACCAGAATCTCTGGGACACAGCTAAAGCAGTGTTTAGAGGGAAATTCATAGCACTAAATGCACACAGGAGAAAGCAGGAAAGATCTAAAATCAACACTCTAACATCACAATTAAAAGAACTAGACAAGCAAGAGCAAACAAATTCAAAAGCTAGCAGAAGACAAAAAATAACTAAGATCAGAACAGGACTGAAGGAGAAAGAGACACACACAAAAAAACCCTTCAAAAAAGTAATGAATCTAGGAGCTGGTTTTTTGAGACGGTTATCAAAATAGACTGTTAGACAGACTAACAAGGAAGAAAAGAGAGAGAAGAATCAAATAGACACAATAAAAATGATAAAGGACATATCACCACTGATCCCACATAAATACAAACTACCATGAGATAATACTATAAACACCTCTATGCAAACAATCTAAAAAATTTAGAAGAAATAGATAAATTCATAGACACATACACTCTCTCAAGACTAAACCAGGAAGAAGTCAAATCCCTGAATAGATCAATAATAACTTCTCAAATTGAGGCAGTCATTAATAGCTTACAAACCAAAAAAAGCCCAGGACCAGACAGATTCACAGCCAAATTCTATCAGAGGTATTAAGAGGAGCTGGGACCATTCCTTCTGAAACTATTCCAAACAATAGAAAAGAGGGACTCCTCCCTAACTCATTTTATAAGGCCAGCATCATCTTGATATCAGAACCTGGCAGAGACATAACAAAAAAAGAAAATTTCAGGCCAATATCCCTAATGTACATCCATGCAAAAATCCTCAATAAAATACTGGCAAACTGAATCCAGCAGCACATCAAATAGCTTATCCACCACAATCAAGTCAGCTTTATCCTTGGGATGCAAGGCTGGTTCAACATATGCAAATCAATAAACGTAATCCATCCCATAAACAGAACCAATGACAAAAACCACATGATTATCTTAATAGACGCAGAAAAATGCTTTTGATAAAATTCAACACCCCTAAAAACTCTCAATAAACTAGGTATTGATGGATCTTATCTCAAAATAATAGGAACCATTTATGACAAACCCACAGCCAATATCATACTGAATGGGCAAAAGCTGGAAGCATTCCTTTTGAAAACTGGCACAAGACAAGGATGCCCTCTGTCACCACTCCTATTCAACATAGTATTGGAAGTTCTGGCAGGGGCAGTCAGGCAAGAGAAAGAAAAAAAGTGTATTCAAACAGGAAGAGAGCAAGTCAAATTGTCTCTGGTTGCAGATAACATGATTATATATTTAGAAAACCCCATTGTCTCAGCCCCAAATCTCCTTAAGCTGATAAGCAACTTTAGCAAAGTCTCAGGATACAAAATCAATGTGCAAAAATCACGTCATTCCTATACACCAATAATAGACAAACAGAGAGCCAAATCATGAGTGAAGTCCCATTCACAATTGCTACAGAGAATAAAATACCTAGGAATCCAACTTACAAGGGATGTGAAGGACCTCTTCAAGGAGAACTACAAACCATAATTCAAGGAAATAAGAGAGGATACAAACAAATGGAAAAATATTCCATGCTCATGGATAGGAAGAATCAATATCGTAAAAATGACCATACTGCTGAAAGTAATTTATAGATTCAATGCTATCTCCATCAAGCTACCATTGACTTTCTTCACAGAATTAGAAAAAAACTACTTTGGATTTCATATGGATCCAAAAAAGAGCCCATATAGCCAAGACAATTCTAAACAAAAGGAACAAAGCTGGAGGCATCACAGTACCTGACTTCAAACTATACTACAAGGCAATAGTAATGAAAACAGCATGGTACTGGTACCAAACCAGATATATACATATAGACCAATGGAACAGAACAGAGGCCTCAGAAATAATATCATACATCTACAACCATCTGATCTTTGACAAACCTGACAAAAACAAGCAATGGGGAGAGGATTTCCTGTTTAATAAATGGTGTTTGGAAAACTGGCTAGCCATATGCAGAAAACTGAAACTGGACCCCTTCTTTACAACTTACACAAAAATCAACTCAAGATGGATTAAAATCTAAATGTAAGACCTAAAACTGTAAAAACCTTGAAGAAAACCTAGGCAATACCATTCAGGACATAGGCATGGGTAAAGACTTGTTGACTAAAACACCAAAAGCAATAGCAACAAAAGCCAAAATTGACAAATGGGACCTTATTAAACTAAAGAGCTTCTGCACAGCAAAAGAAACTTTTATCAGAGTGAACAGGTAGCCTACAGAATGGGAGAATATTTTTGCAATCTATCCTTCTGACTAAGGGCTGATATCCAGAATCTACAAGGAACTAAAACAAATTCATGAGAAAAAAACAACCCCATCAAAAAGCGGGCAAAGGATATGAACACACTTCTCAGATGAAGACTTTTATGTGGCCAACAAACATATGAAAATAACTCATCATCACTGGTCATTAGAGAAATGCGTATCAAAACCACAATGAGATACCATCTCATACCAGTTAGAATGGTGGCCATTAAAAAGTCAGGAAACAGCAGATGCTGGAGATGTGGAGAAGTAGGAACACTTTCACATTGTTGGTGGGAGTGTAAATTAGTTCAATTATTGTGGAAGACACTGGGGCAGTTCCTCAAGGATCTAGAACCAGAAATACCATTTGACCCAAAAATCCCAATACTGGGTATATACCCAAAGGATTATAAATCATTCTGCTATAAAGATGCATGCACACGTATGTTTATTGCAGCACTATTCACAGTAGCAAAGACTTGGAACCAACCCAAAACCCCATCAATGTTAAGACTGGATAAAGAAAATATGTCACAATACACCATGGATGGAATACTGTGCAGTCATAAAAGGGATGAGTTCAGGTCCTTTGCAGGGACATGGATGAAGCTAGAAACCGTCATTCTCAGCAAACTAACACAGGAACAGAAAACCAAACATCACAGGTTCTCATCATAAGTGGGAGCCGAATAATGAGAACACATGGACACAGGGAGGGGAACATTACACACCGGGGCATGTTGGTGGGTGGGGGGCTAGGAGTGGGATAGCATTAGGAGAAATACCTAATGTAGATTTCAGGGAGATGGGTGCAGCAAACTTCCATGGCATGTGTATACCTATGTAACAAACCTGCACGTTCTGTACATGTATCCCAGAACTTAAAGTATAATAATAATAATAATAATAATAATAATAATAAATAGTTTCACGTCTTTTGGACATGAAAAAAAAAAAAGACCTAGTCTTTGCTAGCAGAACTGGGTGGCTATAGTAAAAACTAATTTAATTGTACATTTAAAATAATTGAAAGAGTATAATTGGATTCTCTGAAACACAATGGATAAATGCTTGAGATGATGGATATCCCATTCAACCTGATGTGATTATTATGTATTGCATGCCTGTATCAAAACATCTCATATAACCCATAAGTATATACACCTACTGTGTACCACTAGAAATTATAATTTATGTCTTTTAAATTGAATGCATGATCTTGAAGAGATGTTTGTACACCCATGTTTGTAGCAGCATTATTCACAACAGCTAAAACTTTGACACAACCCAAGTGTCCATCAACGGATGAATGGATAAGCAAAATGTGGTAAATACATACGTGAAATGTTATTTAGCCTTAAAAAGGAAAAAATGTGACATATGCTGCAACATGGATGAGCTTTGGAGACATTCTGCTGAGTGAAATAAGTCAATCAAAAAGACAAATACTTATATGAAGTACTTAGTGTAAAGTCATTGAAAGACAGAAAGTAGAATGATGATTGCGAGGGGGTGGGTGTGGGGACAATGAGGGGTTATTTAAAGGGTATACAATTTCAGTTTTTCCAGATGAAAAGTGTTCTGGAGACTGATTGCTCAACAGTGTGAATATATTTAACAATACTGAACTGTATATGTAAATATGGTTAAGATGGTACATTTTATTTTACACACACAAAAGAAGTAGAACCGGAAGTAGATTCTCAACTAGTATACTACTGTCATGTTGGTTGGTACAATTCTTGTGTACATAGAGCTATCCCTGCACATTGCAGAATGTGTAGCATCCCTGGTTTCTTCTCAATTAATGTGGTAATGTCCTCTAGTTATTGTCACAAACAAAGCAAAATAAAAGCCCCAAACACTGCCAAGTGCCCCCATGATGATTGGGAGAGTTGCAGTGGATGGCAGCACTGGCCCAAAGCAAGTACCCACGGATGAGGAAGGCTATAGGTGGAAAATAGAAACACTCCAGACAAATGGAGGGAGCTGCCTTAGCTCCACATCTTCAGCTCCAGAAATATCCCATGGCCTCTGCACAAGCTTAGAATCTTCTTATCCGCCATCTAGTCATTTCTTTTCTCCCTTGCAGTCTCATCTCAACCATCACTTCTGGGAGACACCTTCCTCAGCTCCTTCACTTCCTGCTTAGGTCAATTTTCCTGTATTATACCCTCGAAGAACACCATGTACCTCATCTTCATAGCGCATATGCAGTTGTTTTACATATATTTATGAATTTTGGTCTTACTTATTGGAATAAAAGCTCTGAGAAAAAAGAATGGGTGAAAGATATGAATAGACTTTTATCCAAAGAAGGTATACAAATGGCCATTAAGCACATGAGATGTTCAGCGTCATTAGTCATCAAGGAAATGCAAATTAAAACCACAATGAGATACTACGTTACAATCACTAAGTGGCTATAATCCAAAAAAGATAACGACAAGTGTTGGGGAGTATGTGGAGAAATTGGAATCCTCATACACTGCTGGTGGGAATGAAAACTGGTGTAATCACTTTGGAAAACAGTCTGGCAGTTCCTCAAGAGGCAAGATACAGAGTTACCATATGACCCAGCAATTCTACTCCTGGTTATATATAACCAAGAGAGATGAAAAACATATGTTCACACAAAAATCTGCACACAAATGTTCATAGCAGCATTATTCATAATAGTGGAAACAAATGTTCATAAACTGATCAATGGATAAATACATGTTGTATATCCATATAATGAAATACTATTTGGCCATACAAAGAAATGAAGTATTAGTGAATGCTACAGTTTAGATCAACCATGAAAATTCGATGCTATGTAAAAGAAGCTCATTACAAAAGACCATGTATAGTATGATTCCAAAATCCAGAATAGACAACTCTTTAGAGACATTAAGGAGATTATTGATTGCTAGAGCTAGGAGTTTTGGGGAAATTACAGTGATAGCTAAAGAGTATCGGGTTTATTTTTGGAGTAATGAAAGTGTTCTAATACTGATGGTGAAAATGTTTGCACAACTCTGTAAATACGCTAAAAGCACTAAATTGTACACTTTAAGTGGTCGAATTTTATGTTAGGTGAATTATATTGCAATAAAGCTATTACCAGAAAAAGTTTAAAAAGAAAAAGAAAAAACAAAAGAGTCAGGGGACTTTGGTCAAAAACACATGTTCCCATTATTCAAGTTTCTATTCCAATCACAGAGAAAAGGACATAGGTAAATTTAAGAGTGATAATATTGTGGAACAGAAATAATATTATTTAATAACAAAAGAAGTGTGTAAGTTGAGGAACACTCACAGAGTGACAGCCATTTTCTATTTGTGAATACCCATGACCCCATGATGGGGCCATTCACTTACCAAGTATTGAGCTATGAATTAATTCTTGCCCACTTTTCTAATTACTTCATGGATTTCAGATTGTGTAAAAATAACCAGTTTAGGATCTGTTAGGCAGGGGATTGATTTTGGCTAATCTCACATCTATTTGCAATCACATTACAGACTTCCTTCAAGCTCTGTGTCCACACAGAAGCAGGGAGAGCCTAAGGTACTAGAAAGAGTCAGAAAATGTAAATCACTCCCAGAAAATCATATTTTTTTCATCGTTTGGTTTTTCACTCTGGCCAATGGAAGTTATTCATCCTGGAAGCATTAGCTCACTCACAGAAAGCCTAAAGCCATAAAGGACTTGGTTCTGTCTCGAAGTTTGTGAAAGCAGCATCCTATAGCCACGGTTAGGTATCAGATTATTTGGAAAAGTTTCTAACCAATGGCAGTTTAAGAAGGTAAACCAAGTGTCTTTCACCTTTACTATTCAAAGTGTAATATGAGAACCACGAGTATCAATATTACCTGATAGCTTTCAGAAATGCATAATCTCAATCCCACTTAGGACCTCCTCAATCAGCACCTGCATTTGAACGAGAGCCCCGGGGATTTATATGCACTTAAAGTTTGAAAAGCAGTTTCTAAAAGACTTTCTGCTCAAGTCTACACTATCATTCAGAAAGACATACCTCAACTACATCTGCTCCATTATCTTCCTCACTCACCTCTCTCACTGTGTACGTGCGTGCATGTGTGTGTATGCTACTCGTCTATAAAAGAGCATGTTTTTCTTTTCTCTTCTTTAGGATCCCGAGTTTTACTTGCTATAATTCTAAGAGGTTTTACGGAAGAGCTATGGTTTTCCTCCTTTAAGTGCACCTTTCCCTTACAACCTTCTTATGATAAGAGAATGGCTCTTCCCCTCTTTTCTTTCACTTTTTTCGTGTGGTAGGAGATGAAGTGACCCTATCTTGAGAAAAAGATAAGTAATTGTGAGAACATTTCATGAGCTTCTGAATCCAGCCATGTTTGAAGTCTACATTGTACATTATATTTATGTACAACAATAGGTTTCCCATTTTCACTTAATCTAGTTTAAACTAAGTTTCTGTAAACCATGAATGAAAAAAATCCTGAAAAGTACAGTAACCCATCAATTTAATTTTTCTGATGCCTCCATTCACTGACAGCTAGGGGTTACCAGGTATTTAAAGAAAAAGTCCAACATGAAAGCAAGCTTTTTTTTTTTTTTTTTCCTATTTCCGACTTGTTCCAGCATGTTCAAAGGTACATGTTCAGGATGTGAAGGTTTGTTACCTAGGTAAATAAATGTATGCTTTGGCGATTTGCTGCACAGATTATCCCATCACTCAGGTACTAAGCCCGGTATCCACTAGATACTCTTCCTGGTCCTCTCCCTCCTCTCACCCTGCCCTGCCCTCCAACAGGCCCCACTGTGTGTTGTTTCTCCACCAGGCGTCCATGCATTCTCATTATTTAGCTCCCACTTGTAAGAGAGCACCTGTGGTATTTGGTTTTCTGTTCCTGCATTAGTTTGCTAAGGATAATGACCTCCAGCTCCACCCCTGTCCCTACAAAGGACATGATTTCATTCCTTTTTATGGCTTCATAGCATTCCATGGTGTATATGTACCACATTTTCTTTTTCCAGTCCATCATTGATAGGCATTTGGGTTGGTTCCATGTCTTTGCTATTGTGAATAGTGCTGTAATGAACATATGCATGCATGTATCTTTATGATAGAATGATTTATATTCCTTCAGGTATATACTCAGTAATGGGATTGCTGGGTCGAATGGTATTTCTGCCTCTAGATCTTTGAGGAATCACCACACCGTCTTCCACAATGGTTGAACTAATTTACACTCCCATCAACAGTGTAAAAGTGTTTCTTTTTCTCCACAGCCTCACCAGCACGTGTTGTTTTTTGACTTTTTAATAATAGCCATTCTAACTGTATGAGAAGGTATATTATTGTGGTTTTGATTTGCATTTCTCTAATGATCAGTGATGTTGAGCTTTTTCTCATGTTTGTTAGCCACATGTATGTCTTCCTTGAGAAGTGTCTGTTCATGTCCTTTGCCCACTTTTTAATGGGGTTATTTGTCTTTTTCTTGTACATTTGCTTAAGTTCCATAAAGATCCTGGATATTAGACCTTTGTCAGATGCATATATTACAAAAAGGTTCTCCCATTCTATAGGTTGTCTGTTTACTCTGTTGATAGTTTCTTCTGCTGTCAGAAGCTCTTTAGTTTAATTAGATCCCATTTGCCAATGTTTGATTTTGTTCTGATTGCTTTTGGTATCTCTGCTATGAAATCTTTGCTCATGCCTATGTCCTGAATGGTATTACCTAGGTATTCTTCTATGATGTTTATACTTTTAGGTTTCACATTTAAGTCTTTAATCTTTATGGTGTAAGGAAGGCATCTAGTTTTAATTTTCTGCATATGGCTAGCCAGTTTTCCAAGCATCATTTATTAAATAGGGGATCCTTTGCCCATTGCTTGTTTTTGTCAAGTTTGTTGAAGATCAGATGGTTGTAGGTTTGTGGACTTATTTCTGGGATCTCTATTCTGTTTCATTGGTCTATGCGTCTGTTCTTGTACCAGTACCATGCCGTTTTGGTTGCTGTAGTCCTGTAGTATGGTTTGAAGTCAGGGCACATGATGCTTCCACCTCTGTTCTCTTTGCTTAGGATTGCTTTTACTATTCAGGCTCCGTTTTGGTTCCATATGAATTTTCAAATAGTTTTTTTCTAATTCAGTGAAGAATGCCAATGGTAGTTTAATAAGAATAGCATTGAATCTATAACTCTGTCTGTAGAATACAGGAGGGGGTTGCTGGAGGCCCTGGCTTGGCAGACCCACCCAACAAGGAAGAATAGATTGGGGTCCCATTTAATGAAGCAGTTTGGCCATGCCTCAACAAAACAGCTATGCCATGTTGGGGAACTGACTCTTCCCTGGTTAGCTTGGACTCTCCAAAGCTCACCAAGATGGAACGGTCAAGTCATCCAAACAACAAAGATGGCAGCCTGCCCTTCCCCCTGGGTACTCTGTCCCAGGGAGAGATTAGAGCTCTATCCATGGAGTACAGGCAGGGGTGACTGGAGGCCGTGCTGAGAGGTACCACCAAGTGATGAGGAATGGACAGGGTTCCCACTTAAAGTCTGGCCACGTTTTGATAAAGCTGTGCTAGGGAGTCTGTTCATTGTCCAGACCATTTGGACTCTTCAAGGCCTGCCAGCTGGAATGGCTAAGTCGTCCAAGCAGCAAAGATGGCAGCTTGCCCCTTCCCTCGGCACTCTGTCCCAGGGAGAGATCAGAACTCTCTTCATAATACTAGCTGACAGGGGTGGCTGGAGACCCCTGCTGGGATGGGTCAGTGTTCCATATAAAGAAGCAATCTGGCCACGTTTTTGTAAAGAAGTTGTGCTGTGCTGGAGAAAAGGGTCCTTTCCTCATCTGGACCATTTGTACTCTTCAAAGCCTGCAGATTGGAACAGCTGAGTCATCCAAACAGCAAAGATGGCAGCCTCCTTGGGGTCTCTGTCCTGTCTCAGGCAAGCTCTACCCTGTTGCGGGTGGCTGACTGAAATTCCAAGTAAGTGGGTCTTATGAGGTGCCATGGTAATGGGGCCCACACACTGATGCTGCTCGGCCCTCTGGGTTCAGCCGCATTTCTAGGGCTGCGTATGGACCTCCTGCCTTGCCTCAGTTGCAGTCACCTTTGTCAGGGATCCTGGAGTTGGAATATGTAAAGCTCCAGGTTCTGTGTGCATGCCTGAGCAGCTGCTCTGCCAATACTCTACATAGCTCTGTGTGTTGGATCCAACACCTTGGTAGAGTGGGCTCACAAGGGGATCTCCTGATCCAATGGTTTCAAAGATCTGTGTGTGAAGCATGTTTTCCTGGGGTTGTACATTCATTCACCATTTCCCTTGGCTGGGGGCAGGGGTTCCCTTGGTTTTGTGTCACACTCGGGTGGCCCTCACCCTGCCCTGCTTTTCTTCATTCTCTGTGGGTTATTTCCTTGATCAGTCCCAGTGGGAGTACCTGGATATTTCAGTTGAAGGTGCTGTATTTACTTGCCCCTTTCATTCCTCTCTGTGTCATGAATCATAGCTGTTTATAATCGGCCATCTTGGCCCCCTCCTCAGATATTTTTTTAAATGAGAGATTTCTAAAACTTCTCAAATGCTCAGATGAAAAAAAAAGTAAAAGAAAATGTCATGTCTATAATACAATAACCACATGCTATGTAAATAGAAAAACAAAAATACTGTCAGAGCTCTTGTAAATTATAAATATGCAATAAAGATAAACATACTGTTTTAAATGTTGCAAGAGAAACTTGAGAAAAATCTTTCAGATAGTAAAATAAAATGATAGAGCTAGAAGAATTGAGAAAAAAGAAACTGGATAATTAATTTAGGATTTTTACCTTCTCATTAAGAGTAATTCCAAAAGAAAGAAAAGGAAAAAGAAAAGGCTAAAACCTGTCAAATAATGTAAGAAAATTTCCCAGAACTGAAATCCATGCATTTCAAACAATACAATTCAATTGAAAGCCCATAATGGTGAATGGAGAAATTATCAAAGTACATCATCGGGAAATTTCAGATCATAGATAAAGAGAAGATAAAACCTTTCATATGGAAAAAGAAATTGAGGCCATACTTGAATAAGACTTCTTAGTAACATTAGAATCTATAAGATGATGAAGCTATCTTTTCAAAATTATAAGGGAAAACTGTTTTTTACCTAAAAATCTCTACTCAGTCATATTACCAGTTAGTATTTTTAGACATCCATGAAATAATAATTATAAGAACAAGAATAAGAGTAATTTCAGTGCACCTTTTCCTAGAAAGCTCCTGAAGGACATGCTATAGAAGATGGGGAGCTTATCTATTACACATGGAATCTAGGAAACAGAGATTGAGAAACAGGAGAGTTGTAAAAAAGAGTCTCAGAATGACAGCTGTCACTCTGACAGGAGAAAGTAAAAGACTAGATAGGAGTAAATTGGAGGGATGTCAAAAGAAGTTTCATGGAAAAAAATGAACCAATATACTATTTGATATTTTGGCATGCAGAAATATTGTTAGCACTGATAGAACTATTGAACTATTTGGGGAAAAATAACAATAAATTCATAGAAAACTAAACAAATCAATGTGTGAGGAAAATTTTAACTATAGAAAAAAGTCCTAAAATAACAGAAATCACTGTATATTACTTGGCTCTGCAATTTATAATATTTACAAGGTAAAGATCTTGTAAACTAACAACTGATTTAACCAAAACCTGTGATAGAACTATAATAGTATAATTGGATTATGGAAAGTAGAAGAATGGTGACCAAAAAAAAACACAAAACAGTTGTGATGGCTTATACTTGTAAGTCCAGCAACTTTGGAGGCTGAGTGAGGCAGGAGCCAAGAGTTTGAGATCACCTTGGGAAACATAGCAAGACCCCATCTCTTAAAAAATAAAAAAAATGAAAAACTTACTGGGCATGGTGGCATGTGCCTATAGTCCCAGGTACATAGGAGGCTGAAGCAAGAGGATCAGAGGATCCTGGGTGTTGGAGACTGCAGTGAGCCATGATTGCACCACTGCATTCCAGCCTGGGTGACAGAGGGAGGCCTTAACTCTAAATAATAATAATAACAATGAGAAAAGATAAATGCTATACTGCCATATCAAAGTGGTAATATCGAGGAGGGGCTTCAAGATAGCTGACTAGAATTATCTGGTGCTCACCTCCTCCACAAAGAACAACCAAAATTTTGAGGAGATAATCATACTTGGAATAGATCGGCTGGGAGAGAGCACTAAAATTCAACAAAGAATTGGTAGGAAACCTCTAAAGTGAGGAAGGAGGGGAAGGTGAGGCAACCTGCTAGCCTGGATTGGCTAGGAGCCTGGAGAGACTCCTCAATGCAAGGAAAGGGTAAGCGAGAGACTCTCAGAGGAGTCTCCCTGCACTCCTCCAATCCTAGCCATGGGATAGCCCCTAAACCCTGTGGGCCTGAGACTAACATTGGGAACTGCCTGGAGACCACGTGAAGGCATCACTCCCGGGAGAGAGTATATGCTGGTTTCACACAAACCCCAAAGTCCCAAGCAGCTACAGTAAGGCACCATATTACCTAGGGGCCCAACAGATTTAGCATCTCCATATCATAGGAGCCCCAATGACATCCTTGCACACAGCCACCTCAGTCTGCTTCCACCAGGGCTGCTTCCACCAGGGCTGAAGTGTGAGCCCTTGTCAATGACCTCACTGCCCCTTGCAGCAAAGCTGCCATGCATTTTCACATGTCATGAGGACAAATTCCCCTGCTTACAGTAGCCACTGCTGTGGGCTGCTGCTCTTGGAGCCAAAGGGAAAAGAATTGCACACTCCCCAGCAGCCTGCTTATCGTGGCTTCCATTGAAAGCAAGCCCACTCTCCCCCGTATCAAAGCTGCAGGGCAGCCCCTCCCATACCACACCTGAGCATTCTTCCAGGGATCTAGAGATCACCCCACCCCTGTCTACCTCACCCAGCACCAGCATGCACTACCAGGAGGGTTGAGGACTGATCCACCTGGCCTTGCTCCTCACTCCTCAGTGTCTGAGGACACTATCCATGAGCTTGGGGATCACTTAGCCCAGTCCACCACCATAGCCATCTGAGCACTTCCCCCAAGGGCCTGAGGTCAGGACCACCCAGCCCATTGTTGCTACTGCAAACACCGGGGCAGATTTCTTGGGAACCAGAGGATTGTACTGTCATTGTTACAGCCATTGTCCAATGCTATGCCTGCTGCCTAGGACCCCAAACCTACCCACCCACCCACCCATTCCATTTCTGTCACTACCAGCACCAAAGCAAGCCACCTGGAGGCCCAAGATTCAGCCACTCTGGACCTGGTAATTCCAGTGCCAGTACCTGCCACCATGGAGCCCAAGAATAGGTACTATTCAGCTGCCACTGCAATCACTGGATCCCAACAATAGGCCCATATGGCAAGCACATCTCCAGGAAAAGTTCATCACAGCCCACACCACAAGTTACTAAGGAAATTACAGTCGCCACTAATCTGTTTATAGCCAAGAAATCACACAGAGATTATACTACTGCACATACCCAGAACTAAAGTCAAAGTGCTGTATCCAACAAAAACCATAAATATATCTTCAGGAAAAAGTCCCTCTATGAAAGTAAGTTCAAAATGGTGGAAGAAACGACTGTTACACTAGATGCATAGATATCAACATAAAAACAAAGTAAATATGAAAAAGGAAGAAAATATGACACCTCTAAAGGAACACAGTAATTACCCAGCAGCAGATTTCAATCGAAATGAAATTTATAAAATCCCAGAAAAAATTCAAAACAGTAATACTAAAAAAGTTAAGTTTCCATCCAATGTGATACAAAACAATTCTGAAAATATATATATAAAAAATTTAGGGTATGGATGAGAAATGTACCAAACAGATAAATAACATAAAAAAGAACCAAATAGAAATTATAGAATTAAATAATTTATCAAATAAAAAATAGCTTTGAAAGCTTTAACAATAGAATAGATAAAGCAGAAGAAAGAATTTTAGACCTTGAAGACTTATCTTTTAAAATAACCCAGTGTATTTGTCCATTCTCATGCTGTTATAAATAACTACCTGAGAGTGGGCAATTTATGAAGAAAAGAGATGTAACTGACACGTGGTTCCACAGGCTTTATAGGAAGCATGGCTGGGAGGCATCAGGAAACTTAAAATCATAGCAGAAAGGAAAGAGGGAGCAAGAGTGGCGCAGAAGAGACAGAGATAAGGGGGAAGTGCTATACCTTATAAACAATGAGATATTGTGAGAACTCACTATCATGAGAACAGCAAGGGGGAATGCACCCTCATGATCCAATCACCTCCCACCGTATCCCTCCCACAACACTGGAGATTACAATTCAACATGAGATTTTGGGTGGAGACACAGCAGCAAACCATACCACCCAGTGAGACAAAAAATAAAGAAAAAAGATTTAAAAGAATGACCACAGCTTAAGTGACATACAGGACACCACAGGGGAGCAAAATATTCAAATTTTCAATGTCCCAGAAGATAAAGGGAAAACAAAAGAGATAGAAAATCAATTTAGTGCCAGGCACGGTGGCTCATGCCTGTAATCACAGCACTTTGGGAGGCTGAGGTGGGCAGATCACCTGAGGTCAGGAGTTTGAGACCAGCCTGACCAACATGGAGAAACCCTGTCTTGACTAAAAATATGAAATTAGCCGGGCATGGTGGTGCATGCCTGTAATCCCAGCTACTCTGGAGGCTGAGGCAGGAGTATTGCTTGAACCCAGGGAATGGAGGTTGCGGTGAGCTGATATCACGCATTTACACTCCAGCCTAGGCAACAACAGAAAACTTTTTCTAAAAAAAAAAACAGATTTTTTTTTTTTTTTTTGGAGAAAATCTGTTTAATGAAATAATAGAAGAAAACTCCCCAAGTCTAGCAAGAGATTTAGACATCCAAGTACAAGAAGCTCAAAGATCCCCAATACATACAACTCAAAAAGATCTTCTCCTATGGCATGTTATATTTAAACTACTAAAAGTCAGAGACAAAGATAGAATTTTAAAAATAGCAAGAGAATAGCAACTATCACTTATAAGGAAATCCCCATCGGTCTAGCAGCAGATTTCTCAGCAGACACCTTACAGGCCAGGGGAGAATGGGGTAATATATTCAAAGTAATAAAAGAAAGAAACTGCCAGTCAAGAATACTATACCCAAATTATCCTTCATAAATAAAGGGAAGTAACACATATTCCAGACAAGCAAAAGTTGAAAGAATTCACCACCTGGAAAGCCCTACAATAAACACTCAATAGTGTGATACACCTGGAAATTAAAAGTTAGCATTTACCATCATGAAAGTATAAAACCCACTGGTCGGGTGGCTGGGGCAGGAGAATGGCATGAACCTGGGAGGCAGAGCTTGTGGTGAGCCGAGATTGCGCCACTGCACTCCAGCCTGGGCAACACAGTGAGACTCTGCCAAAAAAAAAAAAAAAAAAAAAAATCCACTGGTAAAACAAACACATTAATAAGAGTAAGACTCAAATGTTACCCCTACAGAAAACACCAAACCACAGTGATAAACAGTAAAAGAGAAAGAAACAAAGTAAATACAAAACAATCTGAAATCAAATAATAAAATGACAGGAATAAGCCATCACATATCAGTAATATCCTTGAATGTAAAGAAATTAAATTTTCCACTTAAAAGAGTTAAGCTGTGTGAATGGATTAAAAAAAAACCAGGACTCAACTGTACACTGTCTAAAAGAAACTTATCAGAAGGAATGGTACCAGCTCCTCCTTGTACCTCTGGTAGAATTCAGCTGTGAATCCACCTGGTCCTGGACTTTTTTTGGTTGGTAGGCTATTAATTATTGCCTCAATTTCAGAGCCTACTATTGGTTTATTCAGGGATTCAACTTCTTCCTGGTTTAGTCCTGGGAGAGTGTAAGTGTCCAGGAAATTATCCATTTCTTCTAGATTTTCTAGTTTATTTGCGTAGAGGTGTTTATAGTATTCTCTGATGGTAGTCTGTATTTCTGTGGGGTCGGTGGTGATATCTCCTTTATCATTTTTTATTGTGTCTATTTGATTCTTCTCTCTTTTCTTCTTTATTAGTCTTGCTAGCAGTCTATCAATTTTGTTGATCTTTTCAAAAAACCAACTCCTGGATTCATTGATTTTTTGGAGGGTTTTTTGTGTCTCTATCACCTTCAGTTCTGCTCTGATCTTAGTTATTTCTTGCCTTCTGCTAACTTTTGAATGTATTTGCTCTTGCTTCTCTAGTTCTTTTAATTGTGATGTTAGAGTGTCAATTTTAGATTTTTCCAGCTTTCTCTTGTGGGCATTTAGTGCTATAAATTTCCCTCTACACACTGCTTTAAATGTGTCCCAGAGATTCTGGTATGTTGTATCTTTGTTCTCATTGGTTTAAAGAACATCTTTATTTCTGCCTTCATTTTGTTATGTACCCAGCAGTCATTCAGGAGCAGGTTGTTCAGTTTCCATGTAGTTGAGCGGTTTTGATTGAGTTTCTTAGTCCTGAGTTCTAGTTTGATCGCAGTGGTCTGAGAGTTTATTAAATATAACTTCTATTCTCTTACGCTGACGAAGGAGTGCCTTACAACCATCTAGGCAATCAAGGAAGAAATACGATGTGGTGCTGAGAAGAATGTATATTCTGTTGATTTGAGGTGGAGAGTTCTGTAGATGTCTATTAGGTCCCCTTGGTGCAGAGTTGAGTTCAATTCCTGGATATTCTTGTTAACTTTCTGTCTCATTGATCTGTCTAATGTTGACAGTGGGGTGTTGAACTTTCCCACTATTATTGTATGGGAGTCTAAGTCTCTTTGTAAGTCTCTAAGGACTTTCTTTATGAGTCTGGGCGCTCCTGTATTGGGTGCATATATATTTAGGATAGTTAGCTCTTCCTGATGAATTGATCCCTTTACCATTATGTAATGGCCTTCTTTGTCTCTTTTGATCTTTGATGGTTTAAAAACAGAGATATAGACCAATGGAACAGAACAAAGTCCTCAGAAATAATACCACACATCTACAGCCATCTGATCTTTGACAAACCTGACAAAAACAAGAAATGGGGAAAGGATTCCCTATTTAATAAATGGTGCTGGGAAAATTGACTAGCCATAAATAGAAAGCTGAAACTGGATCCTTTCCTTACACCTTATACAAAAATTAATTCAATATGGATTAGAGACTTAAATGTTAGACCTAATACCATAAAAACCCTAGAAGAAAACCTAGGTAATACCATTCAGGACATAGGCATGGGCAAGGACTTCATGTCTAAAACGCCAAAAGCAATGGCAACAAAAGCCAAAATTGACAAATGGGATCTAATTAAACTAAAGAGCTTCTGCACAGCAAAAGAAACTACCATCAGAGTGAACAGGCAACCTACAGAACGGTAGAACATTTTTGCAATCTACTCATCTGACAAAGGGCTAATATCCAGAACCTACAAAGAACTCAAACAAATTTACAAGAAAAAAACAAACAACCCCATCAAAAAGTGGGCAAAGGATATGAATAGACATTTCTCAAAAGAAGACATGCATACAGCCAACAGACACATGAAAAAATGCTTGTCATCACTGGCCATCAGAGAAATGCAAATCAAAACCACAATGAGATACCATCTCACACCAGTTACAATGGCAATCATTAAAAAGTCAGGAAACAACAGGTGCTGGAGAGGATGTGGAGAAATAGGAACACTTTTACACTGTTGGTGGGATTGTAAACTAGTTCAACCATTATGGAAAACAATATGGCGATTCCTCAAGGATCTAGAACTGGAAGTACCATATGACCCAGCCATCCCATTACTGGGTATATACCCAAAGGATTATAAATCATGCTGCTATAAAGACACATGCACACGTATGTTCATTGCGGCACTATTCACAATAGCAAAGACTTGGAATCAACCCAAATGTCCATCAGTGACAGACTGGATTAAGAAAATGTGGCACATATACACCATGGAATACTATGCAGCCATAAAAAAGGATGAGCTCGTGTCCTTTGTAGGGACATGGATGCAACTGGAAACCATCATTCTCAGCAAACTATCACAAGAACAGAAAACCAAACACCGCATGTTCTCACTCATAGGTGGGAACTGAACAATGAGATCACTTGGACTCGGGAAGGGGAACATCACACACTGGGGCCTATCACGGGGAGGGGGGACGGGGGAGGGATTGCATTGGGAGTTATACCTGATGTAAATGACGAGTTGATGGGTGCTGACGAGTTGATGGGTGCAGCACAACAACATGGCACAGGTATACATATGTAAGAAACCTGCACGTTATGCACATGTACCCTAGAACTTAAAGGATAATAATAAAAATAAATAAATAAAAGAAACTTATCTATTATGACACATAAAGACTGAAAGTAAAGGACTGGAAAAAGATATTCCATGCAAATGGTAGCCAAAAGCAAGCAGAAGTAACTATACTTATATCAGATAGAACAGACTTTAAGTCAAAAGCAGTAATAAGAAACAAAGAAGGTCATTATATAATGATAAAGAAATCAATTCAGTAAGAGGATACAATTCTAAACATACATGAACCCAAAACCAGAGCACCCAGATACATGAAACAAATATTATTAGATCTAAAGGGAGAGATAGACTGTAATACAATAATAGTTGGGAACTTTAACACCCCGTATGAGCATTACACAGATCATCTTAATAGAGATTTAACAACAACAAAAAAATGGATTTAAACTGTGCATTAAACCAAATGGAACTAACAAACATAAAAATGGACAAATGAGATCTCATTAAACTAAAGAGCTTCTACACAGTAAAAGAAACTATCATCAGAGTGAACAGGCAACCCATGGAATGGGAGGAAATTTTTGCAATCTACCCATCTGACAAAGGTCTAATATCCAGAATCTATGAGGAACTTAAACAAATTTACAAGAAAAAAACAACCCCATCAAAAAGTGGGTGAAGGAATGAATAGACACTTCTCAAAAGAAGACATTTACACGGCCAACAAACATATGAAAAAAAGCTCAACATCACTGATAATTAGAGAAATGTAAATCAAAACCACAATGAGATACCATGTCATGCCGGTCAGAACGGCGATTATTACAAAGACAAGGAACAATAGATGCTGGTGAGGCTGTGGAGAGATAGGAATGACTTTACACTGTTGGTGGGAATGTAAATTAGTTCAACCATTGTGGAAGACAGTATGACAATTCCTCAAGGATCTAGAACCAGAAATACCATTTGACCCAGCAATCCCATTATGGTTATATATCCAAAGGATTATAAATCATTCTACACATGCACACATATGTTTATTGCAGCACTATTTATGATAGCAAAGACATGGAACCAACCCAAATGCCCACCAACGATAGACTTGATAAAGAAAATGTGGTACATTATACCATGGGACACTATGCAACCATATAAAGGAATGAGATCATGTCCTTTGCAGGGACATGGATGAAGCTGGAAGCCATCATCCTCAGCAAACTAACACAGGAACAGAAAACGAAACACCGCATGTTCTCACTCATAAGTGGGAGCTGAGTAGTGATAACACATGGACACAGAGAGGGGAACAACACACCCCAGGGCCTGCTGCGGTGTTGGAGGAGAGGGGAGGGAACTTAGAGGATGGATCAATAGGTGCAACAAACTACCATGGCACACGTATACCTATTTTAACAAACCTGCAGGTTCTGCACATGTATTTCAGAACTTAAAGTAAAATTTTTTAAAAAAAGATACAACTACTCTAGTAAAAACTTTAAATTATTAAATATATTTTTGAAGATAGATATCCTGGTGAGTTTGAGTAGAGAGAGTGCCTCCTTTTTAAAGCATCAAGGCAGAGGAAAATATTACCTGCAGTAAAGAATAGGGAGAAACCTACCTTAAGCCTCTACATAGGCCCACAACAGAATCCTGAAAGGTACGTCTGGGGCAGATCCACCTAGATGCTGTGCCAGGTGTGGAAGCTACCCCATGGTACAAAAGCAAAAAGCCACTGAATTTCTAGGCACCTCGGTAGACTTGAGCAATGAGGATTTTTTGGAAAGGATGGAAAGAAAAGCAATGTATTTGACTGAACTTGAACTCTAAGGTTTACTCTCTTAAACTGCTGTACAGAAACTACTGAAGGCAAACTGTCAGGGTGGAGAAATGGAAGTGATAGTTGAGTTTGTTGAATGAGAAAAGCAGAAGAAGCAGTAATAGGAATGTGACAATATTTTGAACATCGGTGAAAGCTGAGGATTCCAGGAAACTGGACAAGAAAGACAGGAAAAGAACAACAGGGGAACCAAGAGATTATATTGCTGCTTGAAAATTGTTAAGATCTACATTATAGGCAACATTCCAGTTGAGTTTGCATAAAGTTTGAAGAACCTGACCCTGAGCAATCCAATTTACCCTTTAAGTCTCAGTTTCCACTTCTGCAAAATGTAGATAAAACCTACTTCAGAGTGTTGATATGAATGCAACACTAAAATGATTTTAAATAAATGACGGCACTTAGGAAACTGTAAATTTCCATGGCTAAACTTCACGGATGAAAGGGAAACCTCCTCAAGGGAATCTTGAAAACAGAAAGTTCAGTGAGGTGAGAGCAGAGGAAGCTCACTGTTTTGCGATCAGTTTTCACTGAGGAGAATATGTCAAGGCCATCATCTGTTTGAATATCCCAATCTCTGGCACTTCAGCTTGATAAAAATCCTCTTAATGTATCTAGAAATTGAAGAAAATTTTCTCTCAAGATTTAAAAATATTTCCAATGGCACAATAATTTAAGCAAAGGTGAGTATTTACATAATAAAAAACCTAGAAATGAAATAGTAGAAATAGGATTTTAGACAAAATAGTAAATATATGTCAGAAAAGCCTATAAGTGATTTGCGGCAAGGGCTTCTTTTACTCCTGTAATTTTTATATTATTTTGCTACAATTTGGTTTTCCTCTCTCTGATTTTCATTTCTTTGGCTATCTATTTGAACCTTCTGATTTTCTGCTTTATTAGTTCCTTCACTGCATTGTGGTAGAGTGGTTCAGGATGTGAGGATAATAGGAATAAATATTTAACATGATAATACAACTAACTACTATCACCTAATTTCCCACAGTGTAAAGGACTCTAGGAACAGTAATCATTCCGCATTTTGTTGGATATTTCCACCTAGTTTCAATGAGAATGGTTATCAAACACCGTTTAATCCTTTTAAACAATTATCAGAGGAAAAAAAAAAAAGGATCATAAATTGAATTCATTTTACATAATTTTTCAAAGAGAAAATCTTAAATTTTTCTTTGGTGTGGGGAGGTGTCAATCCTTAAAGCATCACTGAATATCTCCCCCCTCCCCAAATCCTTATATTCATTTTGTGATCCTGCAACTTCACATAGCACTGGTTAAATCAGGTGAGCTGTATCTAAGCTATTACCTAACATTGTCATTTGGTGAAGAAAATAAAGCAAAATGATAGGCTGAATGAATCTACATGCAACAGTTTGAATGGATATTTAAATTGCACTTACAGCCATTTTTGCCTTTCCTTTGGAGATTTTTGTTTTTTTAAATTCTAACAAGAGTAAAAGGCTGACATTATCTCAGGGGCTTTGTGAGCTACAATGAATGGCCTACATTTAGGGAAACTGGCATTAGTTGTCTTGAATTTCTTATGAAACAACAGGGATTCCTGCCTAAACATCACCCATTAATGCTATCCCTGTGTATTTGTTCAGCTTAGGGTTTCAAGTTCATTTTCAGTCTGAAATCCTAGACTAATGCTTCCTTTAGTTTTAAATTTAAAAATGAAATTCAGCTAACATTAGTTTTTGAAAAACTACTGAAAAAACCAACAATAAATGGATCCCGCACTACTCAAATTGCATAAAATCTAAGATTTGGAAATGTCCAATAAATACCAGAAAGACAAACCCCTAAGTATATCCTATATATCAAATGTACCATCTGTCCTATGACTGTTAGGTAATGTGTAATTTGCATGACACTGAATCTGAGTAATAACTCCTGGTAGATTTTTTTTTTCTTTTAAAGAGGCCTCTACAATGAATAAATGTAAATATCCAAGCTCTCACTATAGATATATTTGCTTTTTGGTAGAGGGCAAAACAGATACTTGTTTTTTTTTAATTTGAAAAATAATTTTTTTTAAAAAAATTTAAGTTCCGGGATACATGTGAAGAACAATTAGATTTGTTACATAGGTATATGTGTGCCAAGGTGGTTTGATGAAGCTATTGACCCGTCCTCTAAGTTCCCTCCCCTTACCCTCTACCCGGCAACAGGTCCTGATGTGTATTTCCCCTCCCTGTGTCCATGTGTTCTTATTGTTCGACTCCCACTTATGAGTGAGAACATGCAGTGTTTGGTTTTCTGTTCCTCTGTTAGTTTGCTGAGGATGATGGCTTCCAGTTGCACCCATGTCCCTGCAAAGGACATGATCTCATTGCTTTCTATGGCTGTGTAGTATCCCATGTTGTACATGTACCACATTTTCTTTATTCAGTCTATAATAGATGGGCATTTGGGTTGGTTCCATGTCTTTACTATTGTAAATAGTGCTGCAATAAATGTGCATGTCTTTATAGCAGAATGATTTATATTTCTGTGGGTAAAACACACAGTTGAGTTGGCAGATCATGACTCTGAGTGCCATTTTTGATGCTACATGTGCTCTCTCTGGAACCTTGTTTACTAGATAACCTGGCGGTTCTGGTGATTGACTATTGAGGAAAACGTAATTCTCTAAGTTAATTCTCGAAATAAAGCCAGAAGCAAATACACTTTAACAGTTTGTAGTGTGACAAACCTTTAACAAGCACCTAGATTAAACTTTGTGTGATTTTTCGCCTGCCTTGCTGTGCTTTCAATAAGAAAATCATAAAACTGTTGGGGCAGCAATTACTTGGAAAGACATGTACTGGGCAAACTTTCTTTTTTTTTAAATTATACTTTTCCTAAGTTCTGGGATACATGCACAGAATGTGCAGGTTTGTTACATAGGTATACATGTGCCATGGTGGTTTGCTACACCCATCAACCTGTCGTCTACATTAGGTATTTCTCCTAATGCTATCCCTCCTCTGGTTCCCCACCCCCTGACAGGCCCCAGTGTGTGATGTTTCCCTCCCTGTGTCCATGTGTTCTCATTGTTCCGTTGCCACTTATGAGTGAGAACATGTGGCGCTTGGTTTTCTGTTCCTGTGTTAGTTTGCTGAAAATGATGGTTTCCAGCTTCATCCATGTCCCTGCAAAGGACATGAACTCATCCTTTTTTATGGCTGCATAGTATTCCATGGTGTATATGTGCTACATTTTCTTTATCCAGTGTATCATTGATGGGCATTCGGGTTGATTTGAAGTCTTTGCTATTGTGAATAGTACTGCAATAAACATACCTGTGCATGCGTCTTTATAGTAGAATGATTTATAATCCTTTGGGTATATAACCATTAATGGGATTGCTGGATCCAATGGTATTTCTGGTTCTAGATCCTTGAGGAATTGCCACACTGTCTTCCACAATGACTGAACAAATTTACACTCCCACCAACAGTGTAATAGCATTCCTGTTTCTCCACATCGTCTCCAGCATCTGTTGTTGCCTGACTTTTTAATGATCACCATTCTAAGTGGCATGAGATGGTATCTCATTGTGGTTTTGATTTGCATTTCTGTAATGACCAGTGATAATGAAGTTTTTTTCATATGTTTGTTGGCCACATAAATGTCTTTTGAGAAGTGTCTGTTCATATCCTTTGCCCACTTTCTGATGGGGTTGTTTTTTTTCTTGTAAATTTGCTTAAGTTCCTTGTAGATTCTGGATATTAGCCCTTTGTCAGATGGATAAATTGCAGAATTTTTCTCTCATTCTGTAGGTTGCCTGTTCACTCTGATGATAGTTTGTTTTGCTGTGCAGAGGCTCTATAGTTTAATAGATCCTGTTTGTCAATTTTGGCTTTTGTTGCCATTGCTTTTGGTGGTTTAGTCATGAAATCTTTGCCCATGCCTATGTCCTGAATGGTATTGCCTAGGTTTTCTTCTAGTGTTTTTATGATTTTAGGTCTTATGCTTAAGTCTTTATTCCATCTTGAGTTAATTTTTGTATAAGGTGTAAGGAAGGGGTCCAGTTTCAGTTTTCTGCATATGGCTAGCCAGTTTTCCCAGCACCATTTATTAAATGGGAAACCCTTTTCCCATTGCTTGTTTTTGTCAGGTTTCTCAAAGATCAGATGGTTGTAGATGTGTGGCATTATTTCTGAGGCCTCTGTTCTGTTCCATTGGTCTGTGTATCTATGTATAGTCTATACATAGTACCATACTGTTTGGTTACTGTAGCCTTGTAATGTAGTTTAAAGTCAGGTAGCATGATGCCTCCAGCTTTGTTCTTTTTGCTTAGCATTGTCTTGGCTATACAGGCTCCTTTTTGGTTCCATATGAAATTTAAAGAAGTTTAAATTTAATGAAGTTTAAAATAGCCTCATTGAAGAGGTCCTTCACATCCCTTGTAAGTTTTATTCCTAGGTATTTTCTTCTCTTTGTAGCAATTGTTAATGGGAGCTCATTGATGGGTTTGGCTCTCTGTTTGTTTATTATGGGTGTATAGGAATGCTTGTGATTTCTGCACATTGATTTTGAATCTTGAGACTTTACTGAAGTTGCTTATCAGCTTAAGGAGATTTGGGGCTGAGATGATGGGGTTTTCTAAATATACAATCATGTCATCTGCAAACAGAGACAATTTGGCTTCCTTTCTTCCTACTTGAATACCCTTTATTTCTTTCTCTTGCCTGATTGCCCTGACCAGAACTTCCAATACTATGTTGATTGGAGTGGTGAAAGAGGGCATCCTTCTGCCAGTTTTCATAGGAAATGATTCCAGTTTTTGCCCATTCAGTACGATGTTGGCTGTGGGTTTGTCATAAATAGCTCTTACAGTTTTGAGATACATTCCATCAATACCTAGTTTATTGAGCGTTTTTAGCATGAAGGGGTGTTGAATTTTATCAAAGGCCTTTTCTGCATCTATTGAGATAATCATGTGGCTTTTGTCATTGGTTCCGTTTATGTGATGGATTATGTTTATTGATTTGTGTATGTTGAACCAGCCTTGCATCCCAGGGATGAAGCCGACTTGATTGTGGTGGATAACCTTTTTGATGTGCCACTGGATTCAGTTTGCCAGTATTTTGAATTTTTTCACGTTGATGTTCACAGGGTTACTGGCCTGAAATTTTCTTTTTTTGTTGTGTCTCTGCCAGGTTTTGGTATCAGGATGATTCCAGCCTCATAAAATGAGTTAGGGAGGATTCCCTCTTTTTCTCTTGTTTGGAATAGTTTGAGAAGGAAAGGTACCAGCTCCTCTTTTTACCTCTGGTAGAATTTGACTGTGAATCCATCTGGGCCTGGGCTGTTTTTGAGTTGTAGGCTATTAATTACTGCCTCAATTTCAGAACTTGTTATTGGTCTGTTCAGGGATTCAACTTCTTCCTAGTTTAGTCTTGGGAGGATGTATATGTCCAGGAATTTTTTATTTCTTCTAGATTTTCTAGTTTGCTTACATGGAAGTGTTTATAGTATTCTCTGATGGTAGTTTGTATTTCTGTGGGATCGGTGGTGATATGCCCTTTATCATCTTTTATTGTGTCTATTTGATTCTTCTCTCTTTTCTTCCTTGTTAATCTGGCTAGTGGTCTATCTATTAATCTTTTCAAAAAATCAGCTCCTGGATTCATTGATTTTTTTTTCATTTTTTTTGTTTCTCTATCTCCTTCAGTTCTGTTCTGATCTTAGTTATTTTTGTCTTCTGCTAGCTTTTGAATTTGTTTGCTCTTGCTTCTCTAGTTCTTTTAATTGTGATGTTAGGGTGTCGATTTTAGATCTTTCCCACTTTCTCCTATGGGCATTTAGTGCTATACATTTCCCTCTAAACCCTGCTTCAGCTGTGTCCCAGAGATTCTGGTACTTTGTTTCTTTGTTCTCATTGGTTTCAAATAACTTATTTATTTCTGCCTTCATTTCGTTATGTACCCAGTAGTCATTCAGGAGCAGGTTGTTCAGTTTCCATGTAGTTGTGCAGTTTTGAGTGAGTTTCTTAATCTTGAGTTATAATTTGATTGCTCTGTGGTCTGAGAGACTGTGTTATGATTTTGGTTCTTTTGCATTTGCTAAGGAGTGTTTTACTTCCCATTATGTGGTCAGTTTTAGAATAAATGTGATGTGGTGCTGAGAAGAATGTATATTCTGTTGATTTGGGGTGGAGAGTTCTGTAGATGTCTATTAGGTCCACTTGGTCCAGAGCTGAGTTCAAGTCCTGAATCTCCTTGTTAATTTTTTGTCTCAGTGATCAGTCTAATATTGACAGTGGGGTGTTAAAGTCTCCCACTATTTTTGTGTGGGAGTCTAAGTCTCTTTGTAGATCGCTAAGAACTAGCTTTATGAATCTGGGTTCTCCTGTATTGGGTGTATATATTTAGGATAGTTAGCCCTTCTTGTTGCATTGATCCCTTTACCATTATTTAATGTCCTTTTGGTCTTTTTTGATCTTTGTTGGTTTAAAGTCTGTTTTATCAGAGATTAGGATTACAACCCCTGCTTTTTTTTCCTTTTTTTCTGCTTTCTATTTGCCTGGTAAATATCCTCCCATCCCTTTATTTTGAGCCTATGTTTGTCTTTGCATGTGAGATGGTTCTCCTGCATACAGCAGACCAATGGGCCTTGACTCTTTATCCAATTTGTCAGTGTCTTCTAACTGGGGCATTTAGCCCAGTTCCATTTAAGGATAATATTGTTATGGTGAATTTGATCCTGTCATTATGATGCTAGCTGGTTATTTTGCCTGTTAGTTGATTCAGTTTTTTCATAGTGTTGATGCTCTTTACAATTTGGTGTGTTTTTTTCAGTGGCTGGTACCGGTTGTTCCTTTCCATGTTTAGTGCTTCCTTCAGGAGCTCTTGTAAGGCAGGTCTGGTGGCGACAGAATCTCTCAGCATTTTCTTGTCTGTTAAGGATTTTATTTCTCCTTCACTTATGAAGCTTTGTTTGGCTGGATATGAAATTCCGGGTTGAAAAATTTTTTAAGAATGTTGAATATTGGCCCTCACTCTCTTCTGACTTGTAGGGTTTCTGCTGAGAGATCCACTGTTAGTCTGATGGGCTTCCCTTTGTGGGTAATGGGACCTTTCTCTCTGGCTGCCCTTAACTTTTTTTCTTCATTTCAACCTTGGTAAATCTGACAATTATGTGGCTTGGGGTTGCTCATCTCGAGGAGTATCTTTGTGGTGTTCTCTGTATTTCCTGAATTTGAATGTTGAGCTGTCTTGCTAGGTTGGGGAAGTTCTCCTGGATAATATCCTGAAGAGTGTTTTCCAACTTGGTTTCATTCTCTCAGTCACTTTCAGGTACACCAATCAAACATAGGTTTGGTCTTTTCACATAGTCCCATATTTCTTAGAGGCTTTCTTCTTTCCTTTTCATTTTTTTCTTAGTCTGCTAATGTTTTGTCAATTTTGTTTTACTTCTCAAAAATCCAACTTTTTGTTTCATTAATCTTTTGTATTGTTTTCTTCATTTTAATTTTATTTCTGCTATGATCTTTTTTGTTTTTCTTCTACTAATTTTGGGTTTGGTTTGCTTTTGCTTTTCTAGTTCTTTAAGTTGCATCATTAGGTTGTTCACTTGAAGTTCTTTTTTTTTCTTATTTAATGTAGGCAATTGTAGGTGTAAACTTCCCTTAGTAATGTGTTTGCTGTATCCCATAGGGTTTGGTTTGTTGTGTTTTCATTTTCATTTGCTTTACAAAATTTTTCAATTTTCTTTTGAATTTCTTCATTGGCCCACTGGTTATTTAGGAAGATGTTGTTTAATTTTCATGTGTTTGTATAGTTTTCAGAATTCCTCTTGTTATTGATTTCTAGTTTTATTTCATTGTGGTCAGAGAAGATATTTGATATTTTCTCAAAATTGTTTTTGAATGTTTTGACTTGTTTTGTGATGTAACATATCTTTGAGATAGGCCCAGGCAGGTCCAGAGTTACTGTCTGGAAGCTGGGGACTAGAGTCTGTAACCTGAGAAGTTGATATAGTTTGGATATGTGTCCCTGCCCAAATCTCATGTTGAACTATAATCCCAATGTTGGAGGTGTGGCCTGGTGGGAGGAGATTAGATCATGGGAGTGGATTTCTCATGAATGATTTTGCAATATCCTTTGGTGCTATTCCCATGATAGTGAGTTCTTGTGAGATCTAGTTGTTTAAAAGTATGCGGTACCTCTTCCCTGGCTCCTGCCTTTGCCATATATTGTGCCTGCTCCCACATTACTTTCCCACTGAGTAAAAGCTCTCTGAGACCTCCCAGAAGCCAAGTAATGATGGTGCCATGCTTGTACAGCCTGCAGAACTGTGAACAAATTAAGCCTTTTTAAAAAACAATAAATTGCCCAGTCTCAGATTTTTTTTATAGCAATGCAAGAACAACCTAATACAAAATTCTACCTTGGGTTCTATTGTACTGTGGCTGAGCTGTCACTCAAACCACAAGATGCAGTTTTTCCCACTCTTCTGTCCCTTTTCCAAAGGCAGAGGAACCTCACCCATAGCCACTGCCACTGCAGGATCATGGGGAGTACTGCCAGGCTTTTGCTAATGTTCCCTTAAGGCCAAGCCCCCTTCAGTCAGCTTGTGATGAATACTTCCTCTTGTGGGACTCACAATTAAGGGAAGTGGGCTCCCCTGTGGCTTGGGGCAGGTCCAGAAATGCCATCCAAGAGCCAAAGCCTGGAAATGGGGACCCCAGGAGCTCTCTTGGTGCTCTACCCCACTGTGGCTAAGTTGGTAACTAAGTGCAAGTCAAAGTACCCTTTTATTTTCAAACTGGTAGGGTTTATTATACATATAGGCTATATGTTGTTGAAAGAAGCAGCACAGTTGGCAAAAATAAGAGCTGGAGTGGATGTTTTAGTGGTTGAGGAGCATGTTTTGCTTCTTTGTTTTATTATGCCTAACTACCTTTCTAACACAGGATTGCCAGGTTAGTATGGCAAGAGGACAGGGGATTCTGATCCCAGTCCTCTCAGATGTATTTTGGCACCTTAAATGGAGAGTCCCTTCTCTTTCTTTCTTTTTTTTTTTTTTTTGAGACGGAGTCTTGCTGTGTCTCCCAGGTTGGAGTGCAGTGGCGTGATCCTTACTGCAAGCTCTGCCTCCCGGGTTCACGCCTTTCTCCTGCCTCAGCCTCCCGAGTAGCTGGGGAAAGTCCCTTCTCTTATATCATGTCCCCCGTTCTCTATTCCAGAAAGGATACTTATTCTGGTCTCCAGGTGCAGTTATGAAGCCTTTCTAGGTTCCTGTTACCACCTACATTTCTTTAATTTGAATGTCACTTGTCTTCTCCCAAAATCCTTTTTGAAACTTCGCCATATAATGGTTGAAAAAAACAACCATTTCTTTGTTCATTATTCTTTGTGGATGTGCAATTAGGGCTGGAATTTGCTGGGATGGTTTGGCTCTGTACCACCAGATATTGGACTAGGCTCAATGTTGCATTTGAGCTATGGCTGGGGCAACTCAGGGTACTCTCTTCATGTTCTTAATTTCCAGGAGTTTAGCCCAATCTTTTCCACGTAGTGGTAGAAGAGTCCCCAGTAGGCAGAAAAGGTAAGTGCTAATGCACAAGCGTTTATTTAGCTTCTGCTTGCATCATGTTTGCTGATATTTCATTGGCTTAGCAGAGTCATCACGGGACAGGACTATACAGGAAATAGCTATAGAAATGAATTATTCTCCAGAATTTATAGAAAGGAATAAAAATTGATCACAATTACTAACACAAAGCACATTAAACTCCTTTCTCTTTTAGAAGATGAGTATTAGGTCAGATCAGACGGGCAAACTATGGCCTAGGGAAAAAATCTGGCCTGCCACCTGTTTTTGTGAATAAAATGTTATTGAATCACAGCCACACCCATTTGTTTATATATTTGCTATAGTTTGGTTGTTTGAACCCCCCACACTTCTTGTTGAAATTTGATGCCCATTGTTGGAGGTCTGGCCTAATGGGAGGTATTTGGGTCATGGGGGTGGATTCTTACTTGGGGGTGAGTTAGTTGTTGCAGAGATCCTGGCACCTGTCCCCTCTCTCTTTCTTCCTCCCACTGTGTGATTTCTGCACACACCAGCTCACCTTATGCCTTCTACCATGAGTAGAAGCAGCCTGAAGCCCTCACCAGATGCAGATGCCCAATCTTACCTTTCCAGCCATCAGAATTATGAATCAAATAAACCTTTTTTTCTTTACAAATTACCTAACCACAGGTATTTTTTAATATCAATAAAAAATGAACAAAGACAGCTTTGTCTATGGCTCTTTGGCTCCATAGTGGCATAGTCGAATAACTGCTACACAAACTGTATGGCCCACAAAGCCTAAAATATTTACTCTTGAGACCTTTGCAGAAAAGGTATGCTGATACTGAGTTAGATAATTGACTTTTTATCTGTCTCTAAATGGTAAAGCAAAAGGATTTTAACCGACTACTTTTTAACTGTAACCTAGTTCCAGGGGTTAAATTTGAAGTGTCTTTTGGGGAATAAAAAGTTAGGATGGGAAATGGAGTATTCCCAGTGTCCCTGAGACAATGATCTTTTCCCTAAGAAGGAAGACATAGTCAGAAGATACTACTAAGATAGGTTGTATTTGGAGAAAAAGACAGGGAACTAATCATTTCCATGTATGTGTGTATGTGTGTACATTTTTAATCTTATGGTCTAGCACAGCGAGTTAATTCATGAGAAAGTCAATTTTCCCTCCCACCTCCTCGCTTGACAATTTGAAGAATTTCTGATTTTTACAAACACACAGTGAGTGATGGAAACCAGTGGATACTGCCAACTAATCTTACTAGATTATATATTATGAGACTGGAGAGCTGCTACAGAAGGTGACACATGCATATGGGTTCAGGTGTTTGCATATGTAGATTTTCATTGTCTTTGATATTATTAGCTCTAATTGGAGATGTTTCACATATGAGAGGTAATATTATATACACATACAGCAAGCATAATATGGTAATTTAATATAGTATATGCAATATATAATATTTGGTATATATAGAACAGTTTGGTATAATAAATATACACATAGAGAAATGAATAGACATATAGGATCACAAATACGTGATCTGATGGTAGTCTGTGAGAGAAAGAATTCTGATTTTGTAATGCATTATCTTTATATTTTGTTGAAGTTTTCTGTTGAATGTCACTTCAAATCTCTTTGACTCAGTCTAATTTCTATCAAGTTCTGAGTCTCTAGCAACTAATTTGTTTGACATCATGTATATACAAGTTAGTATTCTATACCAGGTAAATGTCAGCATTAGGTCAAGATACTGTTTAACAGTCAAAGATCAACACAAGTCAGAACAGGAGAAAACACATACTTTAAATGTGGCCTTCAATCTATGACTATTTTATTAGTCTTAAAAATTTAATGGTTAACATCTTTAAAGTTTGATATGGAGTTTTCTTTTGATTTGATGGTGATGGCATTGTCAGGATTAAACTTATTTAACCAATGTGAAGTTTTTAGAAGAAATGAGGCATATACTGTTTACTATTATTGTTGTTACTTAGCTTGCAATGAATATTAGTCTTGCAGATTCATGTTGATATCTACTACTTTTAGTAGAATTATTAATCAAATAAATCTTTTTTTTCTTTACAAATTACCTAACCACAGGTATTTTTTAATATCAATAAAAAATGAACAAAGACAGCTTTGTCTATGGCTCTTTGGCTCCATAGTGGCAGAGTTGAATAACTGCTACACAAACTGTATGGCCCACAAAGCCTAAAATATTTACTCTTGAGACCTTTGCAGAAAAGGTATGCTGATACTGAGTCTCAGGGACACTGGGTATACTCCATTTCCCATCCTAACTTTTTATTCCCCAAAAGACACTTCAAATTTAACCCCTGGAACTAGGTTACAGTTAAAAAGTAGTCGGTTAAAATCTTCACATAATTGTGTGTATATATATATATTTATTTGGTTAATGTGTATATACATACTCAACCCTATAAAAATATTAAAAACCTAGAGAAATAGGACTGAGAGTTAGAAAGGTGAAGGGAGAGTAAAAAATGAGAAACAAATAGTTGTCAGCTGGGAGAACTACAAGCAAGATGGAACATATGCAAGGAATTAATGCTGTGGGTGTTGAACATTTGTGGATTTCCCAGTTCATCCCATATTGTAGATGCTGTCTGGGAGCGGACATGGTGGTTTAAAGACAAATTTGGTAAGATTGAACATAGAATTTTTCTATCAGTTTTTAAGATAGACTTCATTTATTTAGAGAAGTTTTAGGTTTACAGAAAAGTTGGTCATAAAGTATAGAGATATATATCCCTTTTCACCTACTGTCTTCTACTCAGTTTCTCCTATTAACATCTTGTAATAGTGGGGTGCATTTGGTACCGTTGATTAACCAATATGGATACTTTATTGACTGAAGTCAATAGTTTACATTACGGTTCACTCTTTGTGTTGTACAGTTTTGACACATGAGTAATGTCATGTATCCACCATGACAGTATAATATGGAATAGTTTCACTGTCCTAAAAATGCCCTGTGCTTTACCTATTCATCCCTCCCCGTTCACTCTGAACCTCTGGCAACAACCAATCTTTTTATATCACTCAAAAATTAACCCTATTACATCAGAATGAATAAGACCTATTATTTGATAGCACAACAGGGTGACTGTAGACAATAATAACTTAAGTGTGTGTTTCAAAATAACTTAAAGAGTGTAATTGGATTGTTGGTTATTCAGAGGATAAATGCTTGAGGTGATGGACATCCCATTCTCCATGATGTACTTATTTCACATTGCATGTGTGTATTGAAACATCTTATGTATTGGATAAATATGTACACCTACTATGTACCTGCAAAAAAATTTTTTTAAAAGACCTATCAGTTTCTATAGTTTTATCTTTTCCAGAAAGTCATATAGATGGAATCATGCAGTATATAGCCCTTTCAGACTATCTTCTTTCACTAAGCAATATGCATTTAAGCTTTTTCCGTGTCTTTTTATGTCTTGGTAGTCCATTTCTTTTTATCACTGAATAAGATTCTCTTGTCTGGGTGTACCACAGTTTATCTATTCACCTATTGAAGGACATATTGGTTGCTTTCAGATTTTGTTAATTATGAATAGACGTGCTGATTTGAAGGCTTTTGTGTAGACATAAGGCTTCAATTAGTGTGGATAAAAACCTATGAGTGTGGGTTCTGGATCTCTTGGTAAGCCAGTGTTTGGCTTTGAAAGAAACTAACCTATCTTTCAAAGTGGCTCTACCATTTTGCATTACCAACAGTGATAAATGTGAGTTTATGTTGTTCCATATCCTCTTCAGCATTTGGTATTGTCAATATTTTGGATTTCAGCCATTTAATTTGCAGCTCCCAACCATGTGTGATATTGAACATCTTTTCATATACTTTTTTTGCATATGTGTATCTTCTTTAGGGAGGTGTCTGTTCAGCTGTTTTGACTATTTTTAAATTGGGCTGTTTGCTTTCTTATTTTTGGATCTTAAGAGTACTTTGTAAATTTTAGATACAACTGCCTTATCAGATATGTGTATCTTTTGCAAATTTTTTTTTTGCAATTTGTGCTTGTCCTTTATTCTGTTAACAGTGTCTTTTGCGGAGCAGAAGTTTTTAATTTCATTGTAGTTTAATTAATTTTTTTATTTTATGGATTTGTACTTCTGATATTGTATCTAAAAAGTCATTGCCAAACACAGTCATTGGTATGTTTTTCAGTGTTATTTCCTAGAAGTTTCCTACCAGCTTTTAGGGAAATGATCCTTACAGTTCAAAACTTTGTCTTCAATGCTTTTCTCTCATCATATAATGCCTTTTTCTCTTTTGTCTATACTTAAGAAAACCTAACCATCCTTCATAGAGTCAATTCAAGGCTCACAGCCTTCGAAACTTGTCCTGATTACATCAGACCAGTTTGATCTCCCCTTTTTTTGAATTCCTGAAGCTATGCAATCTGTACTACATTGTTCAGTACTGTATTATACTCTGCTTTTAAAAAATTATTTTCATGTGTTAATCATATCTTGCAGGCAAGATAACGCAGAAATTTTTCATCCTTTATAACTACTAGCAAACTTAGTGTGGTTTGGACCTAGAACAGGTTCTTAAAAAATGCCAGAAACCGGGAAACACAGTGAAATTGTTGAAGGCTTGGGTTTTGAAGTTATAAGGTTTTTATTTCGCCTGTGCAACTGATGCCTGTATGATCTTGGCGAACAAATTATTGAACCTCTTTGACTTGAGTATATTTATCTGTGACAAAAGGACAAGAATATTATCTACCTAATGTGGTTGATGTAAGTATCAGCATGAGATAAATACATACAAGGCTCTTAGCATATATCCTGGCACATGGTATGTGCTCTATGTTGATGTTATTACTACTGTTGTTATTTTTATAAATAAAGTAGAATGTAGAATGACTATAGCATGAATGAATTAGGTTAATTATAATGAAGATGAAAGTATATTTGTGGCCTTTATGTCTCATTATTATTATTATGTTTAAAACTACATATTATTGAAAACTTGAACAAGAATACTTTTGTCTTTGTCTTTCCAAATTGGATTCTGCTTTCATAATTACTACTAAGTATTCAGTTTAATAATCACATTTACTGTTAGTGATGAACACATGACCCAAGTGAACTTAGCCAGCCTTAAGGCAGTTCCTTTTTCTTCTTTGTTGAGAAGAGGGTTTTTCTTGTTTCCTGGACAGAAACAATGAAGAATAAAGCCTCATTTGATCTTAGAGCCCTGAAGGTAACTATCATCATAGATAGCAGTGCAGAGAGGTGAGGTGAAAAGACCCTGCATACTTGATAACATGTTTGAGTGTCTGTATAGGTGAGAAATTTTTGCTAATTGTTTAAAATCATTTGGAGACAGAGTGCCTATTACTTGCAGGTGAAAGCAGCCGAAATAGTAGCTATTTATAACTTCTTTCTACTTAATATAGACTAAGATATGAAATAGTCTCCTTCTGACTCAGCAGTAAAATCAGTAAAAATCCTGTAACCATCTCCCTTGGAAATGAGAGCCTAACCACAGGTATATGTATAATATTAATCACAGAACATCACTTTCTCCTCCAAAAGTGTGAACTATTGTTAAATCAGCAATCCACCCTGACTTGAGGGACAGAGAATAAAGAGACGCTCTGCATGTGAAGGTGATAAGAGGATTCACCCACAGAGAGCAGAGAGCCATGCCTCTTTTCTGGTAGCCAAAAAAATTGAATGTAGTCTGCCTTGAGGTCATTTCACTTTTTTCTCTGGATTGTCTGATGGTAGCTGAAAGCAAAATGTCTCCCTTAGGATGTAACCTCCCATAAGCTAAGGAGCTGAGCATTAACATGAGGGAGAGAGAACAGGAAAGGAAGCCTGTATTCTTTCTTGGAGCTGTTAATAATGTACTGGACAAGGGCAATAAATAATTGATAGTCATCACCTCACTGCTTCTTGGTTATTCATAGGCTTCAAGATGGTCCTTTATCTTAGCGCCATCTAATCGTGTTATATCACATGCACTACTCGTCGCCAACATTAATATGTCTGCCAGTGACATGTGCTGCACACCAGCTTTTCAGAGCTATCACAAACTGCTGATCTGTGCCAGTCAAGAGCAATGTAATTGTCACTCTCAGACAGAAATATTAACGCCAGACAGAATAGTGTAAATAATACAAAAAATAACCTCCAACCCCAACGACAAATCTCCATAATTAGGGAAAGGTCTCTTTCATCACATCCACCGTACGATTCCCCTGAATGAGAATTGCTGTAGTTGAGAGGGAAGCAGGCTCAATTCAATCAGGCTGAGCACCTGCATTCTTTTGATTATGTACATTGCAGAGAGAGAGTAGGTGTGTGGATTCTGGAGCAAAGCAATGGGAGACTGTGAGAGAGTATTTTAGATGTTTCTTCCTGATACCTTTATAGACACCTGCAGAGGTATCACAGCAACCTAGCAGTGATTGCCTTTCATGACAGGGTGGCCACATTAACCCACATATGGTAATTTCTAAATATTGATTATAGGAAGAATGAGAGTGCCAAGTAGAGAGGTACTAAATTCAGAAAGGATGAGAAGGCAAAAAGTGTACTTTAATTGGCAGCTAAAACTACTTAGACATTATACAGCTCATTTTATTCTCAATGTGTTCGAGAGAGTGTTACCTAATGAATCCTTTTTATCAGAGGCAATAAGATTCCCCCATGCACCTGTGGCAAATGCTATCCATTCTTCCTTCTTCCTTGCCAACAGAATCCCAATTTTGAACAAGATGGCAGAATGCCTGGCTAAGTACTAGCTTTCTCAGCCTTTGTTGTAGCTAGAGGTGGCCAAGTGAGAGTTCTGGCCAATGGGATAGGAGTGGAGGACTGTTGGGGGTTTCTGGGAATATTTTTTGTTTTACTAATAAAAAGAGATATGTTTCTGGAGCCACCCTTCTCTTTTCTACCTCTCCCTGTCTTCAATGTGTGGAGCTAAAGATGCTCCAAGTACAGGTTGAGAGATGCACAGATACAGACCCTGACTTTGGTGAGCTGTGATTGATACCAGCAGTCAGCTCCTCTGGGATTCTTTTTATCTGAGAAAAATAACCCTCTTTTTTTTTTTTTTTAAAGTCACTACAGGTCATATTTTGTTAGTTTCTAATGACCAGATTCTTAACTATATCACCTCATCTAAAAGCCCTTGCTAAAGCCCAACATTAAAACAGAACAAAAAATTTAAATAAAAACCTCTTTAATAATCACATGGAGATGTAACAAGAGACAGTTAGGAATATACTAGTAGAACTAGCATTTATTGAGAATGTGCTGTATGCCAAGCACTTTCATAAGACCTTTACATGCATGAACTCATTCGATTCTTACAGTCACCTTATGGAGCATGTTCTGTTATATACCCATTTTCTACATGGAACAAAGGCATAGTGAGGCCAAGCAACTTGCCTGAGGACCAAAGCTAAGAGGGGATGGAGCCAGGATTCTGGGTTCCAGAGTCTAGGCTTTTTTTTTTTTTTTTTTCTCCTTTAGACGAAGTCTCACTCTGTCACCAGGCTAGAGTGCAGCGGCACGATCTCGGGTCGCTGCAGCCTCCGCTTCTGCATCCTGGGTTCAAGTGATTCTCCTGCCTCAGCCTCCCACGTAGCTGGGACTGCTGGTGCACGCCACCATGCCCAGCTAATTTTTGTATTTTTAGTAGAGATGGGGTTTCACCACGTTGGCCAGGATGGTCCTGATCTTTTGACCTCATGATCCACCAGCCTTGACTTCCCAAAGTGCTGCGGAGTCTAGGCTTCTAACCACTATTTTCTGATATATATTTTCCATTTCATAAAAGCAGAAAAGCAAGTCAAAGTCTTAACTGATGAATCCATGGCTACAGATAAGTTCTTTTTGATGTGTTCTGATTATTACTAGGAAAAAGATTCTTTTGTGAGATATGATTTCAAGCAATTTTTGTGTCGTGTAGTATTTTTGTTTTCAGAAGCTCTGAACAAAAACTTAATTTATCCATCCATCCATCATATGGAGATTACCATGGCAACTATCTGCACTGCATCTAACATATTTGCATTGGTATATGTTGAACTTGCCCGGTTCTTGAACTGCGACATTTAAAACAACACATTCTTTAAATTTGGATTACCCCAAAGTGGATTTGAAATCCAGCTGTATTGCTAATTTTTTTTTCCTCCGAAGGCTAGTGCATTAGTTTGTTTATTCATTGATCACCGAAAATGAGATAGTTCATGTCAAAATGTTTTGGAAGCTGTCAAATAAAAATCTATATAAATATAAATAATTACTATATTATGGAGGGATTTTAATGTGGTAGAATAAGAATTAGGAAACCCCAATTCTTCTGGTTATGTCGTTGAACTGCTACGTGACATTAGGTGAGCCAATTATCTTTTCTGAGCATTGCTGACCTGACTTTTGTTCTCTGGGCCAATGTAGCCCCCTCGCTTCACTTACCTACTAGTTAATAAAAATGAACTCAGAACTTCCGTCGTGTGTTTGGAGGTATTTATGCAGGACTCTACCCATCCTTGTTTGTTTCCAGCTGCTTGCTTTTACTAGATTTCATCGAATTCCAGGTCCAAATTCTTTCCTCTGTAACTCCAAGTTTAATTTCTACTTTAAAAATAGACTAATAACAATAGGTCATATTTAGTGAGTGTTAGCTCTGTGTCAGACACAATGGGCAATGTTTTGCTTCTGCTGTCTACATATCTCAACTAAGACATTCACCTATAAGCAGTGGTGTGGCTTAGACTGATTTCTTCCTCTGGTTCTTAGTGGCTGGTGCCTATATTCACTGGTTACTTAATAATATTTTTTATATCATCCTTGACTATAGCTCTAAAAAGGCAGGTCCTACTGTTATTTCCATTTTAGAGATGAGGCTTGGATAAACACTTGTTTTGGGGATTTCTGGTAGCCCAAGGAGCACCATTTCCACTTTTGTAATTCATGTAGTAACAGGTCCCTTGGTGCATCTACCCTCTTACCTATGTATAGATAAACTACTGTGTGAGTTTGGTCTCAATCCTTCAGTTTGGATTCTTGGAATAGACAGAAAAAAGCCACAGATGTACCTTCCCTGTATTTTCCAAAGGTTGTTCTCTTGCATATGGCAGAGGATTAAAGTCATTTTGAGATTTGAATTAAAAGATACTTTAGCACTTCTAGAAAGATGTGGTCTAAGCCAATACAAAAACTCTATCACTGTAAACCTTTCAACACAATAAGACAAATACAACAATTTCTTTTAAACATTTATTATGTGGTCAGTAAGTAAGAAAGGAAAATCACTAGATGCCAGAAAAAAAAAATCAAAAAACAGTAAGTCCATAGTAAGTTCATGAACCAATGCTACAACAGTCCTGGTTTGGAGGAAGATGAAGAGCAGATGAAGACCTGTTAATGGCTAAAGGCTGAAATTTTAAGATTCTACTCACTGACCCAGAGAAATGGCAAAAGTCCTTTGCCTAGGATCTCTGTTGAAAAAGAAGTTTTACTTAGAGTCTGATTTTATGTTACCAGCATGGTGAGGAAACTCCAGTTGAAAAGTGAACATAAAAGTTGGCCCTCAGCTAATATTAGCCCCAGAGCACCTGGCATAGACAAACAGCGTCAGCTTGGAGGGAGACGTCCCAATTCAGGTTATATAGAATTCACATAGAAAAACTCAGGTTGAAGATGACCTCAGAAAAGTTACAAAAAACATGAGGTTATAATTGAGAATTGGCAGATGCAGCATATATACCCAAGTATAAGAAAAGAACAAGCTATTATATAAAAGTAGTATATCTGCAAAATATTTTTTAAAATAACTTTTAAGGGCATAAAATATAATCATTGTTATAAAATAAAACCAGACAGATGAAACATCAGATCATATGTAATTTAAGAGAGAATGGACTGAAAGATCAATTTGAAGAAACTAGGTAGATTGCATTTCAGATGAAAATGATACGGAAAATGTAGAAGAGAGGTTTACAAATATTTAGGATAGAATAAGAAGTTCCAACATGTCTAAAATAAATTTTAGAAGGAGAGAATCTAACATTCAAAGAGGATTGGTTTAGAATTTTCCAGAATTGATCAAATACATCATTTTTATTTTAAGAGACACAAGTTCTGACAATATAAGTTAATCCATACCTGGAAATATCATAGAAAAACTATAGCATGCCAAAAAACAAAGAAAAAAATTTAATGGCTACTACAGAGGAAAAAACAGATTACCTACAAGAGACACAATAATTGAGGTGAAAGTATATGTAACTACCACAGTAAAGGAAAGAAAACAATGAAATAATATGTTCAAATGTCGATTTAGAAGAGTTGTTTTAAATTGCCTGTCTGATAATTCCAACATCTTTGCCATGTGTGAGTTAGTTCTGACGTCTCTTCATGCTGTGTTTTTTCATCTTTTAGTATGCCTGGTAATTTTTTGTTGAAAGCATGATGTATAAGTAAAAGTAACTGAAATAAATAGGCCTTTAGTATGAGGCTATATGTTTACCTGACTAGAGGTTAGGTTTTGTGAACTGTTTACTGTTTGCTCTAGCAATAGGTTTCAGAGGCTCAAATTTCCTCACGTACCTTTATTTTTGTCTTCTCTGTTGTCTTTGCCTTTCCCTAGAGACTTCTTAGATAACATCTGAGATGGACAGTTCTTTCAGTTGTATTTCCCTATGATTAACGGGAATCCTATAGATGTGTTGGTGAGCAGGGAGGAGGGGAAGTGGCTTATAGTCCTATAAATATGTCTCAGTCTTTTAGTGAGCCTGTGCCCCTGGACTGTGACCTTCACAAATGCTTTTTAGTTTAGTTATTTTTTCCTCTTTAGGTAGGACAGGAAGTTTGGCGGGGGTTGGGGGGTGGGGGGCTGGAGTTAGGTATTTTCCTTTTTCAAGATCAGTTAAAATAGTTTTAACTCTGTTAAAATAGCTTCTCTTGAGGGCAGAGAAGAGAGCACTCCAGGCATATTTCTGAATGGCTACATTTCCCTTCCTCCAGCACAAGAGGATTTTCCTGCAGTCTTTCCTATGAGAACATAGTAGGATTCTTCAAGATAAAACCCATGTAAGTGTGGGGACTACCCTAAGACTGGGCACCCCTTAGTTCTTAACTCTCAAACTTGTCCACACTGAGCCTGTAGCAATTTAATTGTAGTTTAGGTTTTCCTAAACTGGCACTACTTTCTGCAGAGGTTTCTATCCTGGGAAGTTTTGGTTTTCTCTATCTGCCTGCCTGTCTCCTCAAGTTTGGAGGCAGTGATTTTCTTTGTTACCTTAATTCTCTGACGGTTCTAAGGAGAGTTGTTGATTTTGATTTTATTCAGCTTTCTTCTTGTTATATTGGTAGAGGTGGTGAATTCCTAGCTCCTTACATGCTGTACTGGACACTGGAAGCTCCCACAGTTTAGGATATATCTGATAAAGTACCATTCAAGAAAAAGAGAAAATAAAAAAATTTTAGATGCCCCCTGCCAAACTAAACCCCAAACACTACTACCAAAAACAACAAATAGAAGAAATCCCAAAGACAAAAAAGACAACCCTGATATGGTTTGGCTGTGTCCCCACCCAAGTCTCGTCTTGAATTGTAGTTCCCATAATTCTCGTGTGTCGGGGGAGGGACCCAGTCAGGGGTAACTGAACCATGGGGGCAGTTTCCCCCATACTGTTTTTGTGATAATGAGTGACTTCTCATGAAATCTGATGGTTTTATAAGCATCTGGCATTTCCCTTGCTGGCACTCATTCTCTCTCCTGCTGCCCTGTGAAGAGGTGCCTTCTGCCATGATTGTAAGTTTCTTGAGGCCTCCCCAGCCATCCGGAACTGTGAGTAAATTAAACCTATTTTCTTTATTAAGTACCCAGTCTTGGGTATTTCTTTATAGCAGTGTGAGAACAGACTAATACAGTATCCCACCCTGCAAAAAGGCTGTTAAACTTTACCACTGACAGATTCTCAATGAAAGAGTATATTTTAGTAAGAAAGGAGTAATAGGACGTAAAGAAACAATGAAAATAAACCTTTAAGCCTTTTTTTTGGATCATTGGTGATTCAGAATACAACAGATTTTTCTAATGGTTGGAACAACAGAAACTTTACCATCCATGATTTTGGATTAATTTTGCATAACCTATTCATTCACATTTCCATGATTCTCCAATATCAACTCTCATTTAGTATCACAAGCAACTAGTCCCCATTCTCTCCCCATTCCTACCTGCCATACCCATTCCCATGCTGTTCTTTTACTTTGAATAACTTATTTTTCCCTGGTTACTTATCTATAATTATGCTTGAAGGTTCAGTTATGTTCTATCTCCTCTCTTTGGTGCTGAATCATTTCCAAAATTTAATTTTGAGTATTGAGAGGACTTAAATCATGGGCCTTTTATGCATTGGTGTCTGGAGTCTTTCATTCAGTGCTTTTGTTCATATTCTTAAAAGACAATTTTTTCCAAACATTTCCATTAACAGCTTCCTTTTCCTCAGATGAAGTGTTATAAGGCTATAGGATTTTTATCAAGGGAGACGTAACTTGTTTTCTTCCCTGCAGAGAGAGTGGAAGCTCCTCAGGTTCAGGAACCAAGATGTATTTATTGATACATATAATAAGATCTGTCTGTCAATATCATAAAATGGGAGTGGCTATCTAGTTTCCTTTTGACTAGTCAGACACAGAAACTTCAACCAAGTGATGCTTTTTGGGTCACTGTTTTCAGAAAGCCATGATACAAGTCTTATCCTTCAGATACTCATCTGTCTTACTATTTGGTCAATTTGACTTCAGACTAGTTGATATTGAAATACCAGAATGATTTTTTAAATATCATATCAGCTAATGTATGGCTTCTCAAACATGCCCATGTGGCTTCAAGCATTTGCATTCATATTTGTGAGTACAAATTGCCTTTAAATGAGCAATTAGTAGGCTATTGTATTAGTTTGTTTTCATGCTGCTGATAAAGACATCCACAATACTGGGCAATTTACAGATGAAAGAGGTTTAATTGGACTTATAGTTCCACGTGGCTGGGGAAGGTCTCACAATCATGGCAGAGGGTGAAAGGCCACTTCTTACATGGTGGTGGTAAGACAGAATGAGGAAGAAGCAAAAGCAGAAACCCCTGATAAACCCATCAGATCTTGTGAGACTTATTGACTATCACGAGAATAGCATGGGAAAGACCGGCCCCCATGATTCACTTATCTCCCCCTGGGACCCTCCCACAACAGGCAGGAATTCTGGGAGACACAATTCAAGTTGAAATTTGGGTAAGGACTGAGCCAAACCGTATCAAGTATTAAAAGGTTCTGCCAGAGAACAACTTTGTTCCTTTTGATGTCACTTTGAAGATTTAAAAGAATACCCATCCATGACCACATACTAAGAAAACAGGTATTCAAGTGCACATATAAAGGATATTTTTTAAGCTTGAAATCTCACATTGAGCACACACACACATGCACGTGCACACACACACACAATAAAAAGCCTGTTCACATTTGTAACCACTTTACATTATCTGCATATTTAGATAACTATTTGTCTTTTTTTTTTTTTTTTTTTTTTTTTTTTTGAGAAGCAGAGTGAAAATTAACCAGATTGATTGCACATTGAACTACCTTTTTCATTCCTACCTCTTAGAAGTAGTCAGTTCCCCATGCTGTGTCTGGTCCTTGGTAATTTTGGCAACTCATTAGACCTATGAGCAATTGTAGGATGGGATGTACCAGATGAGTTGGTAGAATGCTGGTGCAATCACTGATGTTAATATTGAAGTCATTTACTGACATGATGTCACTGCATAAGTAGTGACCTCATCACCCTGTAATTTTTGTTGTTTCCCTTTATTGATTTTTCAACTACAGTGTGCATGTTTATCTCAATGCTAATATAATTTTATTTGAGAGTTCTTGGAGTCTTTCACACACTGGTGTCTGGAGTCTTTCAGTGTTTTTTTCCATATTCTTGAAAGGTATTTTTCCCCAAACTCTTCTATTAGCAGCCTCCTTACTCTCATGTATAGTGTTGTAGGGCTATAGGATTCTCATAAAGGCTTCTTTTCTGCTTATTTCTGCTTTGTCTAACTAACAATGTTATCACTTTTCTTTTTCTTTTTTTTTTTGAGACAGAGTCTTGCTCTGTGGCCCAGGCTGGAGTGCAGTGGCGTAATCTCAGCTCACTGCAAGCACCACCTCCTGGGTTCACGCCATTCTCCCACCTCAGCCTCCTGAGTAGCTGGGACTACAGTTGCCTGCCACCACACCTGGCTAATTTTGTTTTTGTGTTTTTAGCAGAGATGGGATTTCACCGTGTTAGCCAAGATGGTCTTGATTTCCTACCCTCATGATCTGCCCGCTTCGGCCTCCCAAAGTGCTGGGATTACAGGCATGAGCCACCACCATGCCCGGCCATTATCACTATTCTTAAAGGAAGCTTTGGTTTACAAAGGTTTGCTACTGTACTTCCAGGTTTAAAGTTTCAGCTACTTCCTCAATCACTCAGAAAGAGGTAAAGCACATTAGAAGGTTGAGTCAATGGGGAAACAATTGAAAAAAACAGTTAATATGACTTCTCATATCTCAAACCAACATGAAACACTTTCAGATGAACATCTGTTAAATAAAGATATACCTGTGTTCAGAATAATGTCTATTGCTTTAGTTTAGCAGAAATGAGTTTCAACTTATTAACACTTTCAAGTTAGGTTTGAGAATCTGTATTCTCTCTCTTGAACTCCTTCTCTCTTATTTTCCATATGCAACTCTAACCATGCATGTGAAGATTTTATTTCAGTAAGTGAAATTTTTAATAAGCTCTTGAGAATAAAACGTTAGGGATAACTCAGGAAATTAAAATTCTACTTAAGATAGTTTAGGTGAGGTCTGTTGGAAGTAATTATGCAAAACGTAAGCATACATTTAAATGATGTTTTACCTAATAAAGATTGTTTACAAGTTTTGGAAATAATTTTCTTTACCTTGATCAAATAAGAATGCAAACCTGAGTAATTTTTAGTGGAACAATACACTGAGCAATTTTGTGGTAAGTCTAGTAGGTCAGAGCATCTGAGTGTGGCTTATGAAGCTAGATTTTGTGAGCGCAGATCTTGTCATTACCACTTATAAACTGGATAAACTAGAAAGTTGCCTAATTTCATTTTTCCTGTTTTCTCATTTGTCACATAGGTAGATGATAATCTAACCACAGAGGGCTGTTCTGAGGACAAATGAGTTAGTACCTATAAATTCCTTAGAGCAGGGCTAGGCACATAGCAAGTACTCGAGTATTAGTTTTAAAAGACTCACATCATAGAGCTATATGCTTTTGAAGACGTTTTGTTTTCCTGCAGTACAGATAGAAACTGCAAATCTTTAAAATATATTTAGACTTTGCTAGCTGACAATTTCTATAACAATACATCATATCATTATAAATTGTGATCCTATACTGTAAAATATAGAAGCCACATAAAAGCTTAAATTTATAAGGCTATCTCAGGTACCTATCAGTAATACTATAGACAGCATAGTACATAAAAGTGACAGCAAGCTTCAGCGTCTCTGCAATAACCATGGAATTCAAAGTTGTCTGAAAAGTAATTTTAAATGTACTAGTTTTCTAGAACTGTGTATATAGTAGTGGTTGTGGAGTCATTTATTAGAACAAAAGTTCTTTATGAAGGCTTTTGTGAATAAAGACAAAAATTACTCTAAATATTAGGCTTTTATGTGTTACTTGATAGTGCATTTTCTAAAAGAAGCAAGTTTCATGTTCTTAATAATTTGAGTCTTGAGACCAGAAACTTGTTTGCTCCCTGGGTCTACCAATAACCATTAACCCATCTAGACCTCAGTTTTTCTCATCTGTACAATGGAGATAATAATACATAGGTTTCTGAGTCACAAGTTAGATAATATATATGAAAACACTATTTATATTATAGGATTCATTAGAACACTATATTATTCTAGTGTTTCTAAAATGTTAAAGTTCTCGTGGAAGTTATTTAGGGCTGCATAAAAATTAGTTCTGTCATTAAATGAGTTTGGGAAACATTATTGAAGTCAAGAAGTAGCAGCTACTCTTAGGGCTCTGCAGGGATTCCTCAGGACTTCCCACTTCCATGCTGGAGCTGACGTCCCACTGCCTGTGCTGAAAGTGCCCAGAATTCACCCACTTCTGGAGCAAAACCCTTCCAATGAGTCACAGCAGTTGTTATATAAATCCAGAGCTTTCCTGCCCCTCAGATGGAATAGATCTAAGGTAGAGATTCTAACCTGTGTCCCAGCATTTCTCTGTGGAATTAAGCTCCAGTTGCCCTCAGTACCTGCTGACTTGATAACACACCCTTGATTGCTTGTCTTTTCTTCCTTTTTCACTTTTCTATTCCCTACCCTTGTTTTCTGCACCTCCTCCAAATACCACTAGCATTTGGATCCTCTTCTCATGATGTGCTTCTGGGGGAATCCCAAACTAAGACAATAGAATAGCATCCTTTATGGAAATTCACAATTACTTTTGCATATTAAAGACTTGGAGAAGTCCAGAAACAGTAACTCACTGACATTTTGCAGATTTTTAGTCTTCCAGCCTTCCTTACATCATCTGTCAAAAGAGGAGTTTTGATCAGATTAGTGGTTTTCAATCATTTTTTATCAATTATAAACCTTTAAAGACTGAAATATGTGGAATTGCACATTACAAAGTATATATTTTTCATACGTATATGTATAAAATTAATTTATGCATGTAATTCATAGCACTAGCTTATTATAAATAAATCAATGAGAACAATCTGGCTATTTGGAATAACACCTGAACTTTAAAACTGGGATTGTAAACAGCAATTGAAGTTTTTAATCAGTCTCATCATTGAATTTAGTTTCATATTTTATTTGGTTTGACAATGTTGGAATATTACAATTAAATACTTAAAGTAGTACCAGTGTTTAAATGGTCTGTTTTGCAATTTCAGAAGTATTTTCAATTGAACTGAATCAATACCTTGAAAGAGGTGGTAGAAACTGTTAACAACAAAGTTAAATCAATGCCAGAGTATATGAACTGTCATACACCATCACTGGTGAGCTTCCAATTAAGAGTAAGTTCACGCTCATGTGCCTAAGTCAGTCATATTCACTTCTTTTAAAGGGATATATGTTTCTAATATTCTTTATATCATCAAGAAATATTTAAAATAGTAATTTATATGCCTTATATATTTTAGTGCCTTTTCTTGTTAGAAATTCAAAAATTTTCCACCAATCAGTTTTACAGATATTTATGCTTAGCATATTATAGTCAAAGACTTAGTTTGTGTCATTCCCCATAACATATCTGTAGTTGTAAGTATTATGACATTATAACCCTAACATGCCAAACTGAACTCGTTCCACTTACTAAAGCTATCAGGTGGTGGAATCACATTGTGTTTGGAATATGCTTAGTGAGGTTTATTTTATAAACAAACACTCATGTGCATTTTCATTTGAAATAATCATATAATAAATATGCTTATTTTGATTAACATACCTAGTTAAGTTCCCTGCGAAATGTGAATTATACTACTCTAGGCCATTAGAATCACAGATAATTCCCAAACTAGAAAATATAAAGAGAACATTTATTTGTGTGGCTTGTCCAACTGTATTTGAATATCCTGGCATACAGCATCAGGTCTCATCTACACAACACATAGTTGAATATATTTTAGTAAGTTTTTTTTGTTTTTTGTTTTTTTTTTTTGAGACAAAGTCTTACTCTGTCACCCAGGCTGGAGTGCAATGATGCAGTCTCGGCTCACTGCAACCTCTGCCTCCCGGGTTCAAGCAATTCTCCTGCCTCAGCCTCCTGAGTAGCTGGGATTACAGGTGCACGCCAGCATGCCTGGCTAATTTTTGTATTTTTAGTAGAGGCGGGGTTTCACCATGTTGGTCAGGCTGGTCTCGAACTCCTGACCTCATGAATCCACCCACCTCAGCTTCCCAAAGTGCTGGGATTACAGGCGGGAGCCACTGTGCCCAGCTTTTAGTAACCATTTTAATAGAAGCTGTAGCTCCTGTGTGTCACATCATTTTTCAGATTGATGTTATATTAAAAATGGGACTAAATGCTTAAAATTTGTTTCCATTTTGTCTGTGTGCAGTGTTTTTACAAAGTAACAAATCTATCTTTTCTTCTATGAAGTTATATAAAAATGAGCAAGGAAAGCTCTGCAATACCTTTTATCTTTGGCCAATTGATTTGTAAAGAAATGCACTAATGGGGGACTTTACTTCTCATGTACCTTCTTTTTTATCTGAATTTTATTTTTCACATAAGGATACAAATTTTATTATTCAGCTCTGTGCCGTCATAACATGCTTTGGAACGCCAACAGAGCAGGCTTTAGTAAACTACCTTGACCACCTCAGTGTTGCTTCTCTATGTGTATTTTTTATTCCTTTTTTTTTTTTTTTTTTTTTTTTTTACTCTGGATGATTCTTTAAGTGCATTTTCATTGTCAGATTTTAATTTTGTGTGTCAGCAAAGGCACATCCTCAAAGCTTGGCCTCCACAGGAAGCATTTTAAGATTCTCTTCCTTATAAGAAATTACAAATGAAATTAAAAATCAAGATTTCTTCAGTTCTCTCCTTCATTAGAAAAATTGTTAATTATTTTAGAGATAGGATCTTGCTCTATTGCCCAAGCTCGAGTGCAGTGGTGTCATCACAACTTACTGTGGGCTCCAACTACCAGGCTCAAGCGGTTCTCCTGCCTCCGCCTCCCAAGGTGCTAGGATTACAGTAGCCTGCCAAGCTAATTTTTTTCTTTTTTTTGTAGAAACAGGGTTTCCCTATGTTGCCCAGACTGGTTTTGAACTTCTGGCCTCAAGCAGTCCTAACACCTTGGCCTCCCAAAGCACTGAGATTGCAGATATGAGCCACTGAGCCCGGCCCCACCTTCATTTTTATTATTCAGAGATAGTGTTTGTTAAGGGACCAGATATAGAAGATTTTGCCCCAGGCTTGTCATCTATGAAATAAAATTAGTACTGCTCTCTCAAATCAAATATGGAGAGGATAAAATAAATGCCTTGCAATGCCCTTTGAAGACACAAAGGAACCAAATCTAATGTTTAATTATGATGTTTGTAAACTAGAAGGACAGAGATGTCTAGGTTGTTGGGAGAATTAGCAAAAATTATTTAGTACCAATTAAAGTAACAGAACTCTGAAATAAAATTTATGTGTTTATAATGTGTATTCAGCACATATTTATTATTTATGCCATGCACTGTCTAGGCTCTAAAACTACAATTGAGAACAAGATAATCACCCTCTCTTTCCTTCTCAGATCTTACAGTTTTCGGTGTTACAATAAGGAAGTACAAGGTGGTATGGGAGTAAATCATGGGAAAAACTCACACGGTCTACCTGGTAAAGGGAAGACCATGTTAGTTTATTTTAAGCTCGTTAGAATATTTATGCCATGAAATTTCATCCACAGTAATTGGGATCCATATGTTAGAAGCAATTTTCTCAGGTTTAAGGAAACCATCACTTACAGGTCATGCATCTTGGTAGAGTCAATGGTTTTGAAGTCACCACTGTGTCTGAGTTTACGTATGTCATTAAGTTAAAGCTAAGTTCTACATTTAGAACTGATATAGGTTCTAGTTACTTTTGGTGCGAAAGTAATTGTGGTTTTTGCCATAATTAAAATGGCAAAACCGTAATTACTTTTGCACCAACCTCATAATATTATTGACTCTTAGAGAGAGCTTAGACCTTCAGTTTCAAATGCAGACCTGAATTATTATCTGCTTCATTCACACTCTAGAAATGGATGATTGTGAAATAACTGCAATTGTACTAAAATAGTCACAATGGAATTAGAGAGCTGCTGAATAATAGTTTTAGTACATTAATGTCTTTACTTCCTCCTCCGAAGCCAAATAGGCTTTCTTATAATGTGTTGATTCAGGTTTAGGATAGCCAGAATGTTATGAATGAGAAAACTGGATCTGGAAAGAAGTCTTCAGTACATATTTAATCTGCCTGATACTGGTAGTAACTTTTTCTCTCACTTTATTAACAAGGATATGTAATAACATATCTTACCTTTCTCCCTCCAATTCCTAAACTCGTAATTTCAGACTTAGGTCTTAGTATTCCTGAATGTGTCACTAATCACTTTTCTGAAAAGCCTCACAGTACTTCTAATTTATGAAAGAGATAGTGCGGGTTTTCTGATGGGCTGCTTTAAGCTGCTGGGGTGTGGTTTTTGTATTGCTGTTCCAAGGGAAGAGAGGCAGAAAAAAGGGAGTGGGTGAGAAACCCAAGGCTCCTTTTCCCCTACCTTGGGTTTTTCCTGGGGCCAGGCTTGTATGTGAGACATGTTAAAGCTCAACTTTTAGGTCTTTTTGTTATTGTTATAAAAATTTGCATATGGTCCTGTTAGAAAAGGAAGAACAAGGAAAAATAAGCAGATGAAAAACAGGTCCGAGGGTAAAGACATTTTCAAGTATTTCTGAGATCAGTCACTCTACTTCCTGTGTTTTACAGATAGGGAAACTCAACCCAACATATTTATTCTTGAAATCAGAAACCAAATAAAAAGTTTTTTGTTGTTTATTTTGAACTAACAATAAACTTTTCCTTCCTTTTTCCCCTTTGCTGAAAACATTAGAAAAATCATTTGTTGAATTAATCTAACCTTGGGTAAATAGCTGTGTGACTCTCCCATGATGTGTGATGTCTAGGAGTCTTAACATTTTCTAGGTCTCTAATTCATGCAACGAATATTTCTAAGTGTGTATGTGAGGGTGGGTGGGTGGATGTTAGTGGTGATAACCACACACATGTATTTAGAATATCCAAGATGCATTTAGCCCTAAGCAATTCCTTCTTCACCTAGTTTCTAAACCCATGTGTATTTCAAGAGAATCTTAATCCATATGTTCCTGATTTACTTTCACTAAGTCATCTGCATGTTGTTGGTAAGAGTCCTTTGATGTCTAAGAAGACTTATGAGCAATTTTTATGGCCTCTCTGGGCCTTTGTTCTTTCAAGAGGCAAGATGTGCTTTGCTTGCATGGATGGCACTCTTAGTGTAACAATCCAAAAGTTCCCTAAAATTTGGAAAGAAGACAGAGGGAATCCTAATCTTGACCAAAGGCCCATTCTTTTTCTCAAGGCCAAAACTTTAGAGAAAAGGTCTCATCTGACTCAGGAGAGGAATATGCTGTCATAATTCCAGCATCACTTTTCTTTGTGCTTTGATCCTTCTGTGTTGACACAAAGTGATTCCTCTTGGCTTTTTGGGAGGGATAGTTTATTAAAATATTATTTTGTGCTTACGATCCCTTCATTTATTTTTCTTTCCTCACTTCGCATGGGGGACCAGGCCCTTAATAGTCCCCTGCCTCAGAGAATTTTTGTTTTGTTTTATTTTGTTTGTTTTTGTTTTTGGTAGGGTTGAGAGCAGAATCTTAAACTTATTAAAGTCATTACCCCATTTAATGTGTAATTAGCCGTGAAAGTATGGAGAAAGAGAGGGAGTTGTTTTTTAAGGCAGGGAGTCCAGGAAGGGTCATCCTTTTGGCTGAGATGGCAAAAGAGAATAATAGGTCCATTTGGAATGGGGTACATATGCCACTTCTGGCAAAGTCCTGGAGAGGTGACAAAATCTCAGAAGTGATGACCAATGGAAACACTGGGAGTTGTACCCTGAGTTTAGGAGTTCCAAATGTGGTCCGGTTTCCTATATTCCATGCAAGGTGGAGAATCAGCTAAGCTGCCTGTGACCTACAGGAACCTTATGGACTGGCTCACTGGGCATCTCAGGAGGGACCAGTGTGAACAGTGTGAGAATTCCCTTATCAGGGATACCCTGGTGCTACACAACACCTTGGGACCTCTCCTCCTTGTAGGAGTAATAATGACTAACACTGAATTTTCTTCAGTACAGTAGAATGAAGCTGTTATCAGATTGAATTTGACAAAGAAAATGCGGACATGTGACATACCTGAGTCTGTAATAAGATTTATTTGTGCTACACTCACTTGTATGTGTGTATTTATGTATTTATTTACTTGAGTCAGGGTCTTGCTTTGTTGCCCAGACTGGAGTGCAGTGGCACGATCACACCTCACTGCAGCCTGAATCTTCCAGGCTCAAGTGATTTTCTCATCTCAGCCCCCCTTGTAGCTGGGACTGCAGGCCACCATGCTCGGGTGTTTTTTTTTTTCTTTCTGTCTTTTCTTTGTTTTTCTTTTTCAGCAGAGACAAGGTCTTGCTATGTTGTCCAGGCTGGTCTTGAACCCCTGAGCTCAAGTAATTCTCCCATCTCAGCTTCCCAAAGTACTAGGATTACAGGTGCGAGCTGCCACACCCAGCTCTTTTTATTTTTGAATACTATAAATATCAGTCCATCTCCTAGGTGATATTGTCAGGCTTTGGACTGGGGGAGGTGGTCAATGATATAAAAGAAGCTTCCCTCCTGCCTTCAAGTTACTTATAACCCAGTCATAAACAGAGGCAAGGCTGTCACACTGATTTTTGTCAACTTTTATGAAATGCCTTAATAAATTCTAAGCACCATACTAATTGCTTTAACGGATAATGTCATTTAATCTTTGCAATAATTCTGCAAGACAGAAACTTTTATTCTCATTTTACAGATAAGGAAGTTGAGGTTTAGAAAGAGGGCAGCTTCCCAAATATCATGCAGCTGGTGAATGATCAAGCCAGGACCTGATCTGAGTCAATTTGATTCTGGTTTCTGTGCTCTTAATCCCAATTTTATACCGCTTTTGATAAGCTGTAAACTAGTTCATATAATTAAATGTGGCGGAGGGTGGGAAGAGGGAGTGAGCAAGTTCAAAAAGAAGAGTTTAGTGAAGGCTGGAGTGACCAGGGATGGGCTCATGAGGAGATGAGGTTTAAAATGAGTCATAGAATAGTAAGCTTGGAATATAACTTGAACACTGTCTAATTTGTTCACTGACCTTTACAGATATGGAAACTGAGCCCTCACACATGGACCAAATTCTGCCAAGCAGAGGATAAAGGCAGAACAACATGATTGAAGGTATGGAGGTGGGGTTGATTACAGCATAGTCATTTTTACAGTAAGAAATCAAGCCAGAACACAACAGAAAGTGATTTGGGCATAGATGTAAGTTACAGTCAACTCTGTAGGACAATGTGGTGTGCAGAAATTGTAGAGATCTGTGACTTGTAGGCCATAGCCCTGGACATTATCTCAAAATATGTTTCCGACCTTAGTGTCTTGAGTGTTTGTCAAAAATATTTATTTCTGGATCCCACGATATATCTAGGTCAGAAATTTTATCTTGATAGAAGTTGGTTTTTGGCATTTTTCACAGGCCCTCCACTCCAGCATCCTAGTGATTCAGATATTCACTGAAGATTAAAAACTATTGCTGTAGACAGTGGGGTCAGGTACATGGCAGTCACAGGAGATTCTGGGACAGAGAACAGGCCTATGAGAACTTACCATGTGGTAGAACATGGATTTGAGACTATCGTGATCAGCCCAGATATGGATGTCAGTTAGGATACAGCACAGGGCTTATGGTCTTGGGAACAGCCTAGTGTCTAAGAGAACAAATGGAAACAGCTGAATAAAGCTTCATTTGGAAAAAAAAAAAAGAAAAACTAATAGACTTGGTGACCAGATAGATTAGAGTGTTCAAATCATTTACTAGTCCTGTCATCTGTACCTCATAAATAGTTCACAGCTGCTACTAGCTTTCTCCATTCTCTCATCTCAGGCCTACCTTACTGCTGCTGTCTTTGCTATTTTCCCTAACTTAATTCTTGTCTGCTGCCCCTGCCCTCATCTATTCCTCACTGTTGGGAGAGTGACGATTGTGAAATGCAAAACCTGCCATGTGACTGGTCTGCTTAAAAGTGTTTAACGCTTTTCTGTTGCTCTCAGAATAGCTTAAACTTCCTTAAAAAGCATACAGGGCCCTTCATGGTTTGTCTTTTATTACTTCTGAACTCCTTTTTCTCTTGCCACTCCTTGTACCTCTTGGTCTCAGCTATGCTAAACTTGGATATCCTTTTCACAACTCTGAATCTTTGCACATGCTCTGCTCTCTGTTTCTGGAACACTGTTCCCCTTCTCTCTTCTCTAGTTAACTTAGATTTCAAATCCTCCTGTAAGACTTCCTTGACAACCACCCTGCTCCAGATGGGTTTAGGACCTCCTCCTTTGTGTTCCCATTGCACTCTGTTTTTTCACCTAATGTACAAGCTCCTTGAGGGAAGGCCATGTCTTATTGACGGTTGTAACCTGGTACCTAATATGGTGTCTGGACCATATAGGTCCACATGAAATGTTTGTTCAATGAATGAACAAATGAGTAATCAAAAGAGAAGGAGGAGCCAAGGATTTCACGCCCCATTAACTGAAGGAATGATGATGTCAGAGCTCTTACTCATCTCTTCAACAAATTCTACCTTAGTCTTAAAGAAAATACAGGATCCTTTTCTTTGTTAGGGCAAAAACAGTAGTGACAATAACTTCAAAACCTGAACTACTTTAACTGTACCTGTTTCCCGAGCACTTAGAAGTCGACAGCTGTTCCAATCAGAGGAGTAATGGTCAGATTGTGTATGACAAGACTGAACCTAGTATGTATCAATTCTGTCTTGGATATATCATGTTAAGACAGAGGACTACCCAGTTTTTCATTAAACAGCAGGTTTTTGCTACTTAAAAAGAACCTTTTTTTCCACTGGGAGAGGGTAAGGCAGGGAACAGGATGCCTTGATCCTGGGAAGAAGCAGCAACCTACTTTGTGTGTTGACTTTCTGTTTGTGAGATATATAGTCAGCATTTCTAATGAATCTGCTCGAAGCGGCTGGAATATTATGATTTATAGCACCTTCCCACTCTCTATCATAGCATTTTATTAGATGGATGGGAAGCTGGTAGTAATGAGGTTAGGAATGAGAAAACATCCATCAAGCCCTGCTACATCTTCTCAGGAAAGACAACACACTATCTCATATGTCACAGGCAGTGATCTAGGTCACGATGATATAAAATGCATGATTAAAACCAAGCATTTGACACTAGATAATAGGCATCTAGTTAAAAAATAGCTCTAGTGTTCCTGACTTTTAATTAAACCCAACTCGTAAATATGCACTGTGGTAAATATACTGCAGAATGGGCCTTGTTTATATTCCACCACATAACAATTACCTCCAGAATGGGTGCTTTATTTCACTACATGGTGTTATTAGTCAGGCGATGGACTGAAATACAAATGTTAAGCCAGTGATGTCAGACAGGCATGCCAGAGCAGAATCATCCACCGACTCCTGCTGTCCCCTCCCACCTTCCTTGTTTTCATGCCTCCTTCCCTCTCCAGTATCCTTTCACCCTCTCTACAAAGTTATCAATTTAAAATGAAACACATTTAGTCATTTCCAGCAATCTCTCACCATACCTTCGATTGCATCAGTGATAACTGGAAGAGAGAAGATGTTTTAAATGCATAACCATGGCATTCAGTAAATCTGTCCTATTAACAGGTTTATTCTTTGACAGAGGATTCATTTCTGAGAAAGTTTTAAAGATATCAAATATGGAACTAATTACTAATACTAATATAAATGCTAATGTAAAATTAGATGATGAGGGGGTGGGAAACAGGCTAATAAAGCAGTCTAAAATTTTTTTATTAAGTTCTTAGAAATTCTTGACTGATAGAATGGACCATGAACAGAACACTGGTGTAGGATCTCTGTCTCTCTGTGTCTCTCTCTCTCTCTCTCTCTCATCTATCTTTTAGAGGAGGGATCTTGCTCTGTTTCCCAGGCTGATATGAACTCCTGGGCTCAAGCAGTCCTTCTGCCTTAGCCTCTAAAGTAGCTGGGACTACACACATGTACCACTGTGCCAAGCCAGGCTCTAGATTTAACTCTAACATTAATTGATCATTTGACATTTATCTTGTCTGAAGATGAAACTTTGGTGAGTTTTCAAATTTGAAAAATGAGGGGATTAGTTAGGACCTTTTCTAATATCTCTTCCCTTTTAGTGTCTATGAATCTGTTAAATCAGTGTGTCCAAACTTCAATGTCGTACAGATCTCTTTGGGATCTTGTTAAGATGCAGATTTTGATTCAGCAGGTCTGAGATGGGACTTGAGATTCTGCATTTCTGACGGCCTCCCAGGAAATGCTGATGCCATTGGTCCACAGACTACACTTTGAGTAGCCAGTTAGTTGTTAAAATACAAGGATTATTTTTCACTGTTGCAACTTTTAAACTTCTGGGTCTTTCTTTTTCTCTCTCTCCAGTGTAATTACTTATTATTTGTGTAACGTCCATAGAACAACTACCTTCTTTAAATGGTATGTTAGAACTGCTATCTTTTGGCTAGCTATATTAAGATCATTTCTGAATATATGATTACCCTCATGAAGTTCAGTTCAATTTAGTTAATATTTCTCAAGTGTCACGATCTAATTTAGTAACCTATCCCTGTGATCAGACAACTCTCCGTAAAAGCAATTTCTCATCCCTTTAGATCCAACATGTTCACATTTAAGCTCGTTTATCTTTCTCTGATTTCAAAGGAGATGAGGAACAGCTCATCACCTGTGGAAGTCATGTGTCCTAAATTGGCATGGACAGACCATGTGCCTTACGGCAAGAAAATTCTGTGAATAAACAGGAAGCCAACCAGCCAGGCCTGTCCCCTAAGACTTGTGTCTTCCCAGAACGGAGGAGCAAATGGTTTCATACCCAGGATAGTCAGGCTGTTAACCAGCCACAAACAGCTGTGTCTGGGCTGTTCTGTGCTGCCTGTGTGCACTTGGAATAAGGAGAGTGTATTCTCTTCTTAGGCTGCTATGAAGAACTACTGGAGAATGGGTGATTTATAAAGGAAAGAGGTTTAATTGACTCACAGTTCTGCATGGCTGGGGAGGCCTCAGGAAACTTACATTCATGTCAGAAGGCACCTCTTCACAGGGTGGCAGGAGAGCAAATGAGAGCCAAGTGAAGAGGGAAGCCCCTGGTGAAACCATCTGATCTTGTGAGAACTTACTATCACAGGAATAGGATGGGGGAAACCGCCCCCAAGATTCAATTACCTCCCACCAGGTCCCTCCCATGACTCCTGGGGATTATGGAAACCACAATTCAAGAGGAGGTTTGGGTGGAGACACAGCCAAACCACATCAGAGAGTTTCTTCCTGCGTGAGATTTAACTTATTATTTTATTTCTTTCTAATGTGAAGATTACACCTCTATTCTCCTTGCCTTTATTTTCATTCAGTTTTGATGTGATTGCTGTAATTATGTGTCAGCTATTACCAAGCACATTCTAATTACTCCATTTTTTTGCTAGGATTGCTGGTACTACATACCCTTTTGTTCATTAGTGAACTCTGAGGAGACTTCCTTGCACATGTCATGCTTTAGAGACAGTCTGATTTTACTTGATGAGTGATACTCAAAAGCACTATTATTTCGAACCAATTCACAAAATTAACATGTGATTTCAATTGGATTTTCCTAATGCAGTACAGCATTTTCCATTGCTAAATGTGTTATTGCTAGGAAAAAAAATATCAATGTCATTATTTAACAAGAGTACCAAAAAGAAAGAAAGCAGTTATGAATCAATGTTGTGCTTTCAACTCTTAAAGATAGGAACCATGGTTTTTTAAATTCTCTTTTTTGTTTTCTTTTCTTTTCTTTTTTTTTTTTTTTGAGGCAGAGTCTCACTTTGTTGCCCAGACTGGAGTGCAGTGGCACAGTCTTGGCTCACTGCAATCTCTACCTACCAGGTTCAAGTGATTTTCCTGCGTCAGCCTCCCAGGTAGCTGGGATTACAGGCATGTGCCATCACACTCAGTTAATTTTTGTATTTTTAGTAGAGACAGGGTGTCACCATGTTGGCCAGGCTGATCTCGAACTCTTGACCTCAGGTGATCCACCCGCCTTGGCCTCCCAAAGTCAGCTGAGATTACAGGCATGAGCCACCGCACCCAGCCAAATTTTCTTTTCTTTTTTTTTTTAAAGATAATTCTGAGTTCTTTATTGTTCTCAAACATGCCTTCTACATGTACCTTCTTGGAGATGTCTCAAAAACTTTCTTTTATAACATACACAGCCCTGGTCCAGCACAGAATTTCACTGACATCTAGTCATTCCCCAACTGTCTGGATTATGCTTTTTAAAAAACTTTTAAGTTCAAAGGTACATGTGCAGGTTTGTTATACAGGTAAATTCATGTCACAGGGGTTTGTAGTATAGATTATTTAATAATGCAGGTATTAAGCCTAGTACCCATTAGTTATTTTTCCTGGTCCTCTCCCTCTTCCCCTCTTCCACCCTCAGGTAGGCCTCAGTGTCTGTGTTCCCCTCTATGTGTCCATGTGTTCTCATCATTTAGCTCCCACTTATAAGTGAGAACATGTGGCATTTGGTTTTCTGTTCTTGCATTAGTTTGCTATGGCTAATGGCCTCCAGCTCCATCCATGTTTTTGCAAAGGACATGATCTTGTTCTTTTTATAGCTGCGTAGTATCCATGTAACCAAAAAGCACTTGTACCCCAAAAGCTATTGAAATTTAAAAAATACTTTGAAAAGAAGGAAAAAATTAAAACATTTTTCAAAATAATAGAAAAAATAGTAAAGTACAATTTACAAAATTAAAAACTCATGTAACTGTACAACATGAAGAATAAGCCTAATGTAAAATCCTATGGACTTTAGTTCATAATGTATCACTTTTGGTTCATCAGTTGTAACAAGTATACCATATTAATGGAAGATGTTAATTGTATGGAAAACTGTGTATGGGGTGCGTGTTGTGGGAGGTGGGAGAGTAAATGAGGGTGGAAGACAAAGGTGTTATTGGGAGTTTCCCAAACTTTCTGCTCTTTTTTTTTCTGTAAACCTACAACTGCCTAAAAGTCAAGTTTATTATCTTTACAAATATATAAACTATCACGATCCACACAACATTTATTACAAATTGTCCCATTCTTGAATATAGATTGCTGAACTGTTTTCCATTTTACACAAAGAACTTTGCAAATTCAGCTTCAATTTCCATTTTTGATTGAAAAACATCAGTACCTAATCACCTTTCCAGAAATTCTCAGGTAGCCAGCATGCTTCCAAAATCTTCTCAACTCTTTAGAATCTTCCCGAGTCCTTCCCCACATCATTCTTCATGTTTCAGCAACCTTATACTTCTTTTAGTACCCCAAACACAACAGGTTCTATACCATCTTGGCATAGTTTGTAATTTTTCTCTTCATTTTCTTCAAATAGCTGGTTCTTTCTGATTTTCCAGGTCTGGATTTCACTGTTACCCCGTGATAAGGTCTTCCAAGACCTTTCAATCTAAATTTGAGTTCCCCTGAGCCCTGTATCCCCACCCCAAATATTTTCTATTATTGTATTTTGTTGCCTTCATACCACTTACCACAATTTTAAATTACTTTTTTATTTTCTTACTTATTCACCATTGTTCTTGCCCACTAGACTATAAGATCCCTAAGAGCCTGGAACCGTATATTTTGTTCATTAGTAATTACCCAGCACCCTGAGCAGTGCTAGGCACAGAGTAGAAGCTCAGCAATGGGGCAATTGATGGAGAAAATTATTTCAATGTAAGATATGTAGGAGATAAAATAGTAAAAGTATATGTCATTAGTCACCTTTTTTGGTAATTAATTTGACAAACTTAATAAAATGGACAGTTTTCTTAAGGAAAATGTGAAGTGCTAAAAATAATGTAAGAGGGAACAGAAAATTTGAATATTCACAAAATAAATTAAGAAGGTTGTTAAAGAACTAACTCTGAAGAAAATACCAGGTAAAGAATATTTTAAGGATAATTTTCCCCAAACCTTCAAGGAAAAAAGCAATTTCTGTATTATTTTAAATGTTACTAAGCGTAGGAAAAGATGAATTGATCCCCAATTCAAATTTTATGAATAAAAAATATAGCCAGTTCTCTTAAGAACAAAGATTCAAAAATCCTAAATAAATAATAGTAATTCCAATATAGACTGTATTAAAATAATCTGCTATTAATATTTTATTAAGTTTAGAAAAAGATGAATTGTTCCCCAGTTCATTTTATGAATTGCAAAAATAGCTAGCTTACTTAGGAATAAAGATTCAAAACCCCTAAATAAATAATATCGACTGAAATACAACATTATATTAAAATACTAATACATTGTGCACATGCTGACTTTATCTGAGACTTGCAAAGAAATTGTAAAAGTAAAAAATTTATTAAAACAATTCATCATATTAAGAGATCATAGAAAGAAAAATTTTGTGATCATCTCAGTGTATGCTAAAAGGCATTTGTGAAATTCAATTTCAATGTATGAAGAAAATGTTTTGTGAAACAGTAATAGAAGGATATATATTTGGTATGAAGGAAAGTATTCTAAACCTAATGCAAATATTTAAACTAACTGTAAAAAACTAAAGGAAGAGTAGAGTAATATTTGAAAGTACATTTTACCCCATAAGTCTCAATTTCCTTACCTGTAAGATAGAAATAAAAAACAGAATCTATTTTATAGGGTTGTGGTGAAGATTATATAAAGTTTGTAAATAGCTTAGCACAGTACCTCGCACATAACAGACATTAAATTTGCATTTATTTTCCCTATTTATTATTAAAATACTGAGGGTAATTTCATTTTCAATAAGTATATAGACGCTTAAGGCAATTTAAAAGGAAAGGAGTGAAGCAAGATGGTCAGAAAAGAGTATTATACTTGATTTTGGGTTGTGAGAGCCCAGAATAGTGAAGCTAAGGAGGGAGGGACTTGGATTTAGAAGTTCACATTCCCAAACCTTGACACTGAATGACCTCATACTAAATCCATAAGCTGGGAAATGCTGAGGCCAGTTGACTAGACAAGAGGAACTATCATGGGAGTTACTCTGAGAAAGAACCAAAACACTGAATGTATTTCGCTTACCTAATCAAGCCAAACAAAGTATGTGTCTGGAGTCCTCACCTGGCCAGACTTTTTGAGAATCAAAATCATGTTGTCTGTGCCTTGAGACCTTGCTTGATAGTCATTTAGTTATAGGTTGAGGTAGTTTTGTGCCAATTTGGTGGTTTAAAATATCATACTCCATTTGATTCCGTTTTCTAGGGAAGATGCTTTTGTGATATATCCCAGCATGCTGATGACCCCAAGGAAGACCACTGGATACCTAGCAAGGTAAGAAAGAGAATAGTTTCTGTTCCGAGATTTTTAGGTTTGAGACTGGCCTAGGTAGGCCACGTTGGGCTGGGGATGCTGGAGAGTTATCATCCCTGTGACAAATATATGCCTACTAATAATGCAGGTCAATACTATTATTTAGTTTTGTCTTAGAATGTTTAGTCAGTAATATAATACAAGAAATGGAAACTGTAAAAGTAATCATGTAATTCTTACTTATTATTTATAATTATGGATTATTAATTATATATTAGAAATATAATTATTTTTAATTTGTAGGATTGGTTACCTGGAAAAACTAAAAGAATTGATTGTAAGGCCCTGAGGTCTAATAGTAGAAATAGAGTTCAATAAGGGAATTCTCATATATAAGAATTCATAGAGTTCTTACAGATAGCAATAACTATCAAAAATATAAAGGAAAAAATGCCTTTCAGAATAACAACATAAATTTATTTAAGTGAAACTTGGGAGATCTCTTTTTAAAAAGTGCAAAACATTTAGTAAAGGACAAAAGAATTAAGTAGTTATCTACCCTATTCTCAGGTAGGAAGAATCAGGATTTAAAGATACCAGAGTGCCCTCAATTTATATCAGTTATGTACGGTCAATAGTGTAGTGCATTTTTGGTTCTACCTGATGAAATGATTTTGCAGTTATATAATATGATGAGCTATAATAACAGCTATAACATCAATATAGAGAGGATAAGAGGTTTAATATATGCACTACCAAATATTAAAGTAAGTGATAAATATGCAGTCAAAATAGTGTGTCAACATTAGATCTATTAACAGAATAAAATCTAGTAATTGACACATATATATGTTAAAAACTGTATAGTAAGCAGAGGCTGGGTGTGGTGGCTCACACCTGTAATCCCAGCACTTTGGGAGGCTGAGGTGGCCAGATCATTTGCGACCAGGAGTTTGAGACCAGCCTGGCCAACATGTCAATACCCCATCTCTACTAAAAACACAAAAATTAGCCAGATGTGGTGGCGGGAGGTGGAGGTTGCAGTGAGCTAAGATCATGCCACTGCACTCCAGCCTGGGCAACAGACTGAGACTGTCTCCCTTCAGAAAACCCCCAAAAATAAACAAAAAAAAGTGTATAGTAAGCAGAAATTATATTTAAAAAGGTACTGGAGATTTGGCTAATTAGTAATGACAACATAAGAAACAAATCAAACCATACTTTACATTAATATGATGAAATAACATTTAAATTTCAGAGAGTTTATATATGTAAATATTAAAAATTAGATTACAAAGGTTACATTATAACCTTTGATTTATATGATATAATATAAAATATATACTGTATTTTATATATTTTTTATATATTTTATATATTATATATATTTATATTTATATATTATATTTATATTATATATATACAAATATATATATATTTGTATATTATATATATTTTATATATTATATACCTAATATAAACTTTATATTAGGATGTATTATAAATTTATATGAATCAAAGATGTGGAAATCTTTTATAAACTTAATTCTTTCTTAAAAAATTATAAAACAGATGATTCAGATTCTGTAACTATTTAATGTTTTCTTAAATTCTTAAATTTAGGAAATTGAAATTTTAAATTAAAGAAAGTATACATTCTTAAAACTCACCGTAGTAAATAAGATATGAGGACCTGGAGGAAACCCAGAGAGACAGCAATTAAATGGGTCAAAATTAGCAAAGACAATTCTTCAGAGTCTGGAGATTCATCATGGGGTTTGCTACCTATTGAGGAATATTTATTTAATAAGGTCTATGGACTCTTTCATGAAGGTGTGGCAGCTGAGTTAGGGACTGCCCCTGTTTATTTACAACTCTGTGTTCTGGAAAAGCTGTTCTATTCAGCAACAGTTGAGTGCTAGATCCCATATCCCTCAATTTCCTTGGGTAGGAGAGCTATACCTGGTAGACTGGGAAGCTGGTAAACATTGGCACATCCGATTTTTCACAGCCCCGTGCTACAGAAGACGATATGAGTGGGTGGCAGCAGTGTCCGTTCCTCCATTTCCAACTCTTATAAGGTATATAGTATCTGGATGAGGAAACTGGTGAAAAATACAGTCCCTCAGCCTGGCGCGGTGGCTCACACCTGTAATCCCAGCACTTTGGGAGGCGGAGGCAGGCAGATCACGAGGTCAAGAGATAGAGACCATCCTGGCTAACACGGTGAAACCCCGTCTCTACTAAAAATACAAAAAAATTAGCCAGGCGCAGTGGCAGGGGCCTGTAGTCCCAGCTACTCGGGAGGCTGAGGCAGGAGAATGGCGTGAACCCCGGAAGCAGAGCTTGCAGTGAGCCGAGATTATGCCACTGCACTCCAGCCTGGGTGACAGAGCGAGACTCCGTCTCAAAGAAAGAAAAAAAAAATTACAGTCCCTCAATTCTACACAGCTCTGTGTTGCGGGAGAGCTGCTCTACTGGGGTTGGCAGCCAAGTGTCAGATCCCATCATCCCCAACTTCCTGGGGCAGAAAAGCTAATCTGGCTAGAATAGTAAGATGGCAAAACTCAGCAAATTTTATGCTCTTTGACTCTGGGCCGCGAAAGGTCTATACAGGGCTGTGATGGCAACTGGGTGGCAGAACCCCACCCCCACTATCCTCACACTCACACACTACTCCTGTTCTGTAGAGAGGATCCAGCTAGAGCGGTAAGTTCACTATTCTCTCTCAGGTCCTGCTTCATAACAAAATTTCTGCTTAGGGAAAGGGGAGAGTTAGAGAAATGCTGAAAGACTGGCCGTGACCCGTCTGTACCAAAGATCCCCACAGTATTGCAATCAGACCGTGGAACAATTTATGCCTCAGGGTGTTAAAGCAATAGAGTGATCCGCTAGCAATAAATGATGGATAACAGCTGGGTTGATACCAATAGAGTCAGACCTAGCAGAATCTTAACAGAGAGATTAAGGGAAGAAGAAAGTCAAAGAGAGCCTTGCAAAAACCATAGTTTTCCCTGGTGCCTAGGAAGACTGTGCACATGTCCAGGGCTGCCTGCCTTGAGGAGCAACCAGAGAGACAGAACCATTAAGCTACCAGTTCCTGGTTGTATGCAGGGAAACTCATATACTTTGTAAACCATGAAAGCAATCTCTACCACATTCACAGATTGAAGAGTAAAAGGTGAAAACCTCACTGGTTCACGGGGCTTGTTAAAACCTCTGATCAATCAGCGTCTGATCACTAAATGGTGATATCACAGGATAACCTTCTAGGAAGCCAGGCCAAAAGATAAAAATAAAGAAAAAATATTTGAGTAGGAGCATCAGAGGCTGTGTGCTGCAGAAAAAAATAGACTTTATTGAACTAGCCCAGCATCGCCATTAAGCAAATATAAAACAATCAACAAGAGAAGCCTCAGCTAGCCTGTGGACGTGGGTAAAATCAGTATGCAGAGCTGCTGCTATAGATAGACGCAGAGCAAGATGGCGGAATAGAAGGCTCCACCGATCGTCCCCTCTGCAAGGACGCCAAGTTAATAACTATCTACACGGAAGAAACACATTCATAAGAACCAAAAATCAGGTGAGCCCTCACAGTACCTGGTTTTAATGTCATGTCACTGAAAGAGGCACTAAAGAGATAGAAAAAGCAGTCCTGAATTGTGGACGCCACCCACCTTCCCCCTGAGGCAGCTGCAGCAGTGGGTGGTGTGGAAAACATTTCTGGGCGCTGGGGGAGAGAGAGCACAGCACTTACGAGGCGTTGAACTCCGTGCTGTCCTGTAAGAGCAGAAAGGAAAACTAGACCAAACTCAGCTGCTACCTGCCCATTGAGGGAGCATTTAAATCAGGCCTGGCCGAAGTGGAATCACAGTGGTCTGCCAAACTTGAGCTCTCATTTAACCTTACCACCATGGGCTACAGTGCCCTATGTCTCTAAATGAACTTGAAAGGCAGTCTAGGCAGTAAGGACTGCAACACCAACTCCTAGGTACTTCCTAGTGCTAAGCCAGGCTCAGACACAGTGGACTGGGGTGGGGGGCACATGACATTCTGAAACACCACTTGGGGCAACCAAGGGAGTCCTGGCATTACCCTTCCTCTAACCCCAGGCTGCACAGCTTACAGCTCCAAAGGAGACCTCTTTCTTCCACTTGAGGGGAGGAGAGGGAAGAGTCAGGAGGACTTTCTTTTGCATCTTGGATACCAGCTCACCCACAGGGCACCAGTCAGAGTTGTGAGGCCCCCATTCCAGGTCCTAGCTCCAAGATGACATTTCTAGATATACTGTGGGTCAGAAGGGGACCCACTACCTTGAAGGAAAGAACCCAGTCCTGGCAACATTCATCACCTGCTAACTGAAGAGCCTTTGGGCCCCAAATAAGCAGCAGGGATACCGAGGTACTACATCAAGGGCCTTAGGTGAGCCTCTTAACTAGTTTCAGGTGAGACACAGCACATTATCAGCTGTGGTGGCTGTGTGTCATAACTCCTTTTGCTTGAGAAAAGCAGGAGGAAATGTGAAGGAGGATTTGTCTTGCACCTTAGGTAACAGCACATGGCCACAGGATTATAGAACACCAGCTGAGTTCTTGGGGTTTCTGATTTCAGAACTTGATTCCTGGATAGCATTTCTGGACCTGCCCTGGGCCAGAGGGGAGCCCACTACCCTGAAAAGTGAGTCCTACACCAGGCAGCATTCATGAGAAGCTGACTTAAGAGTCCTTGAGCCTTAAGGGAACATTGGTGGTAATCTGGCATTATTCATCATGGCCTGGGGTAGCGGTGGCTTCGGGGTGAGACTCCTCTGCCTTTGGAAAGGGGAGGGAAGAGTGGGAAAGACTGCATCTTGTGGTTTGACTGCTAGCTGATTCACTGTACAATAGAACACCAGGCAGAATTCGAAGGTTTTTGACTCTAGTTCCTGACTTCTGGATGGCACCTCCAGACCCACTCAGGGGCTAGGGAACTTCACTGCTCTGAAAGGAAGGACACAGTCCTGGCTGGCTTTGCCCCAGCTGATTGTAGAGCCCCAGGGCCCAAAGCAAACATTGGCAGTAGCCAGGGAATGATAACAGCAGGCATTAAATGAGACCCAGTGATATACTGGCTTCAGGTATGACCCAGTGCAGTCATAGTGGTGGTGGCCACAGGAGTGCTTGTGTTACTCCACATCCAGCTTTAGGTCAGAACAGAAAGAAAAAGAGACTATTTGTTTGGGATACAGTAAGGGAAGAGAACAAGAGTCTCTGACTGGTATTCCAGATAATTCTCCCAGATCTTGTCCAAGATCATCAAGGCAGTACCTCTATGAATCTGCATAATCACAGCATTACTGGGCTTAGGGGTGCCTCTTAATGTGGATGTAACACAACACTCAAGTCCTTTCAAATATCTGAAAAGCCTTCCCAAGAAGGACAGGTACAAATAAGCCCAGACAGTGAAGACTACAATCAATATCTAACTCTTCATTGCCCAGACACTGAAGAACATCTACTAGCATCAGCATCATCCAGGAAAACATGACCTCACCAAGTGAACTAAATAAGGCACCAGGGACCAATCTTGGAGAAACAGATATGTGACCTTTCAGACAGAGAATTCAAAATAGCTGTGATATGGTTTGGCTGTGTCCCCACCCAAATCTCATCTTGAATTGTAACTCTCATAATTTACGACCCAGTGGGACGTAATTGAATCATGAGGGCAGGTCTTTCCCTTGCTATTCTCATGATAGTGAATAAGTCTCATGAGACCAGATGGTTTTATAAAGGTGGATTTTCTGGCACAAGCTTTTCTCTTGTCTGCTGCCATGATTGTGAGGCCTCCCTAGCCACGTGGAACAGCTGAGAGTCCATTAAACCTCTTTCTTTTGTAAATTGACCAGTCATAGGTGTCTTTGTCAGCAGTGTGAAAATTGACTAATACAAGCTGTTTTGAAGAAACTTAAAAGAAATGCAAGATAACACTGAGAAGGAATTCAGAAGTCTATCAGATACATTTAACAAAGATATTGAAATAATTAAAAAGAGTCCAGCAGAGGCTGGGCGCGGTGGCTCAAGCCTGTAATCCCAGTACTTTGGGAGGCCGAGACGGGCAGATCACGAGGTCAGGAGATCAAGACCATCCTGGCTAACATGGTGAAACCCCGTCTCTACTAAAAAAATACAAAAAACTAGCCGGCGTGGTGGCGGACGCTTGTAGTCCCAGCTACTCCGGAGGCTGAGGCAGGAGAATGGTGTGAACCTGGGAGGCGGAGCTTGCAGTGAGCTGAGATCCGGCCACTGCACTCCAGCCTGGGCGACAGAGCAAGACTCCGACTCAAAAAAAAAAAAAAAAGTCCAGCAGAAATTCTGGAGCTAAAAAATGCAGTTGGCATGCTGAAGAATGCATGAAAGACCTTTAATAGCACAACTGGTCAAGCAGAAAAATTAGTGTACCTGAAGACAGGCTATTTGAAAATACACAGTCAGAGGAGACAGAAAAATGAAGGATATGTACAGGATCTAAAAAATTGCCCCAAAAGGGAAAAACTAAGAGTTATTGGCTTTAAAGAGGAGGTAGAAAAAGATATATGGCTGGGCATGGTGACTCACACCTGTATCCCAGGACTATGGGAGGCCATGGTAGGTGGATCATCTGAGGTCAGAAGTTTGAGACCAGCCTGGTTAACCATAGCCAACATGATGAAATCCTGTCTCTACTAAAAATATAACACCACCAAAAAATTAGCCAGGCGTGGTGGTACATGCCTGTAATCCCAGCTACTTGGGAAGCCGAATTGCTTGAACCCAGGAGTTAGAGGTTGCAGTGAGGTGAGATTATGCCACTGCACTTCAGCTTGGTGACAGAGCAAGACTCCATATCAAAAAAAAAAAAAAAAAAGAGCGAGATGTGGGTAGAAAGTTTATTCAAAGGAATAATAACAAAGAACTTCCAAAACCTAGAGAAATACATCATATCCAAGTAAAAGAAGGTTATAGAACACCAGGCAGATTTAACCCAAAAAAGACTACCTTGAGGCATTTAATAATCAGACTCCCAGAAGTTAAGGTTAAAGAAAGGATCCTAAAAGCAGGAAAAGAAACAACATGAAATGGAGATCCAATGTGTCTGTCAGCAGACTTTTCAGGTCAAGAAACAATGTCATGACAGTTAAAGTGCTGAAGGAAAACAACTTTTACCCTGGAATAGTATATCTGACAAAAATATTCTTCAAACATGAAGGAGAAATAAAGACTTTCCCAGACAAACAAAAGCTGAGGGATTTCATCAGTATCAGACCTGTCTTAAAACAAATGCAAAAGGGAGTATTTCAGTCAGAAAGAAAAGGATGTTAATGAACAATAAATTGTCTGAAGGTACAAAACTCACTGGTAGTAATAAGTACCTAGAAAAATACCACTGTAACTGGTGTGTAAACTACTGTGATACTAAGTACGAAGACTAAATGAAGAACCAATCAAAAATAATAACTACAACTTCATAAGACATAATTAGTACAATAAGATATAAATACAGATAACAAAGTTAAAAAGCAGGGGAATAAAGTCAATGCATAGAGTTTTAATTTTCTTTTTGCTTGTTTATTTGTTAATACAAACTGTGTTGTTATCAGGTTAAAATAATTGGTTATAAGTTAGTATTTGCAAGCCTCGTGGTAACCTCTAACCAGAAAAACATACAATGGATACACACAAAAAACTAAAAAGTAAGAAATTATATCACCAGATAAAATCACATTTCACTAGAGGAAGACAGAAAGGAAAGAAAGAAGAGAAGACCGCAGAACAACCAGAAAATAAGCAGCAAGATGGCTAGAGTAAATTTTTACTTATCAATAATAACATTGAATGTAAATAGACTAAACTCTCCAATCAAAAGACACAGGGTGGCTGAATGGATGAAAAAAACAAAACCCTTTAATCTGTTGCCTGCAAGAAACACTTTGCCTATAAAGACACACATAGATTGACAATAAAGGGATGAAAAATGATATTCTATGCCAAAGGAAACAAAAAGAGCAGAAGTAGCTATACTTATATCAGACAAAATAGATTTCAAGAGAAAAACTATAAGAAAAGACAAAGAGGATCAATGTATAATGATAATGGGGTCAATTCAGCAGGAGGATGTAACAATTGAAAATATATATGCACCCAACACTGGAGCATCTAGATATATAAAGCAAATATTATTAGAGTTAGAGATAGACCCCAATACAATAATAGCTGGAGACATCAACACCCAACTTTCAGCATTGGACAGATGTTCCAGACAGATAATCAGTAAAGAAACATCAGACTTAATCTGCATTACGGGAAGACCAAATGGATCTAATATAGACATTTACAGAACATTTCATTCCACGACTGAAGAATACACATTCTTTTCCTCAACACATGGATCATTCTCAAGGAGAGATGGTATGTTAGGTCACAAAACAAGTCTTAAAACATTGAGAAGATAGAAATAATATCAAGCATCTTCTCTGACCACAATGGAACAGGAAAAGAAATAACAAGAGGGATTTTGGAAACTATACAAATACATGGAAGTTAAACAAAATGCTCCTGAATGACTGGTGGGTCAATGAAGAAATTAAGAGGAAATTGAAAAATTTCAGAGGGACATTATGTAATAATAAAAAGATTAGTCCAACAGGAAAATATCACAATCCTAAAGATAGATGCACCTAAGACTGAAGCTCCCAAATTCATAAAAGTGTTACTACGTAACATAAGAAATGAGATGGATAGCAATACATTAATAATGGGGGACTTCAATACTTCACTGCCAGTGCTGGATAGGTCATCAAGACAAAAAGTCAACAAAGAAACAATGGACTTAAACTATACCCTAAGACAAATGGACTTAACAGATATTTACAGAACATTCTACCGAACAAATGCAGAATATACATTTTTTTCCATCACATGGAATATTCTCCAAGATAGGCCATATGATAGGTCACATAACAAGTCTAAATAAATTTAAGAAAGTTTTAATAAATTTAAGAAAATTGTAATTGTGTCACATACTCTCTCAGATCACAGTAGAATAAAACTGGAAATTAACTCCAGGCCGGACACGGTGGCTTATGCCTGTAATCCCAGCACTTTGGGAGGCCGAGGCAGGCGGATCACAAGGTCAGGAGATCAAGACCATCCTGGCTAACACAGTGAAACCCCGTCTCTACTAAAAATACAAAAAATTAACTGGGCATGGTGGCAGGTGCCTGTAGTCCCAGTTAAGTCAAGAGGCTGAGGCAGGAGAATGGCATGAACCCGGGAGGCAGAGCTTGCTTGCAGTGAGCTGAGATTGTGCCACTGTACTCCAGCCTGGGCGACAGAGCGCATTTCTGTCTTAAAAAACAAACAAACAAAAAATATTTATATTTCATTAAAAATGTGATGCCAATATTAATAACCTACTCAAGTATATTTACCACCCAGCTTAAAAAATAAATTACTACTAATATTGTTGAAACTCATATTCCATAGTATATGTTCTTCTGCAACTTTCTTTTCTTCTAACGTTACCTTTATATGATTTATCCATATTTACATGTGTCTTTCATTTTTGCTGCTTCCTTGTATTCCATCATATGAATATATCATAATTTATTTAGTGATCTGTTTACCTATCAATGAACATTTAGATTGTGTATCTATTAGGATGGGATATACTATGCTAAGCTCAAATCTCAATGGCCTAAAATAAAATATTTTATTTTATTTTGGTTTGGATTTTGTATTGCAGATGCTGGATGTTCTGTCAGTCTGGATCCCACCCAAGATGTACATTTTTTTCTATATGTCCACCTTGGGTGGGACCCAGACTGATGGGAACTCCACTATCTGCAATACTCTGGCCACTGTAGCTGGGGAAATCACTGAGGTAAATCATTTACAGTCTCTTAAAAACTCTCACCCAGAATTGACCCATGTTCCTTCCATTCAGATTGTACTGGCCATAGAAAATTACATGGCCACATTTAATTTCAAATGATTAGGTTAGAGCTGTGCAATACTGCCACATACCCATGAAGAGAAGAATTGTAATACTAGAAAATAGCTCTAAGACAATTGCAAGTGGTTTTCAGAGGTTTGTCTTGTGGAGTGGAATTGTTAAGTCACAGGGTATAGACAGTTCAACTTTACTGGATGTTATCAGAATGCTCTCCAGAGTTACGTGAGCTTGTACTCCCACTAGCAATGCGTAAAAGTCATCTTTGTGCTGTGTCCTCACCAACATATTCAGACTTCTTTTCTGCTATCCTCTTATGCAGTGGCTCCTCATTGTAGTTTTAATATTTATTTCTCTTATTACTAAGGAGGTGGGGTATCTTTCCAGGTGTTTATTAGCCATTCAAGCTTCCTTTTCTATCAATTGCCCATTTAAGTATTTTGTCTATTTTTCTGAGTTTGCTTTCATTTTTATGTTAGTTTATTGGATCCTAGCAGTTATTTTTGAATAATAATTATTTATGATTATTGGTGTTATAATGATCTTTCCCCAGTCAGCAATTTATTTTGATGCACTGAAGGTTTCAGTTTTATTATAGTCAGTTTATCAAAAGTTTTTGCTAAGCTTTCTGAGTTCTTTGTGTGTGGATTTGCATGCACGCAAGTTCACTTGTAAAAAAATCATTACTCTGATGTTGTAAATATATTTTTCATTTTACATGATGTACAGTTTTTCTTTCTATATTTAGCTACTTAATTCACTTGGAATTAGTATTTTGCATATAATGTGGGATAGGGATTTGAGTTTGCATTTTTTTCATATGGTTAGCCTACTGTCTCAACACAATTTAAGAATAGTCCAATATTTCACTAATTAGCATTGCTTTGTGATGTATGCTTGATGTAGGTGTAGGAATCTTTCTGGGCCTTTTTCTTCTGTTTTATTTTTCTATTTCTCTAAATCTTTATCAATTCCACAGCATCTTATTATTTTACCTTTATAATAGCTTGACATTTGATAAGGAGTGTGGCTCTTTCATATTCATTCAACCAACACAAAGAAGGCATGTACTCTAGTCCAGGTAACTTTCCACATGTTGGAGAAATAAAATTGGAAAAAAATTTCTTCTTTCAAGGAATGTAGTCTTTTGAGAAAGTCTGCCTAGTGAACATATATATTATAATACAAATGTTAATACTATAACATGTGCATATAATATGTGCTCCAGACACACTCTGTCTGGAATAGGAGAGAAGCGGAAACTGTGTGTTCAGAATTAAAAAAAAATTAGATTACACAATTCCAAATCTATTCCCAAGAAATTCTAGCCTTATCTATAAAATCAAGAGTAGTGTTTTGGTAGGTTAAGAATGGACCTCGGACTATAGTTTAGATATATCTGACCTAGAGGTGAAAACAATATATTTATTAAATAGATTTTGTATCCTATAATGTCTGCTTGGCACAAAGATTCCACAGAGATTCCATTTTGCTGATCTTTTTACTTCTATTTGACTTTAAATCTACTATTTTACATTCTTCATTATGGACAGGCCATTATGAAAAACGCTTGAGGGTTGATTACATTTGTGCCTAACTCTATAGGCCTAGAACTAGATTTAGGCCTATAGAATTTAAAAACTTACATGAAAGGAAGACAACCAGATGATAACTCAAATTTTATTTTTATGAATGTGGCTATAAAGCTGTTGCTTGAGACAGTAACAGAATGATAGATTACTTCAAAAGCATTATAGTATCTCATCTAAGGGAATTAATGGTTCTAATCAACCCCTTTGTACGGGTACACCCTAGAGGCTTGGGTTCATTTCTGTGTTTCACCTTGTAGGAGGGACAAAAGTAAACTGATATATTCTTGGAAGAGAGCCCTAGGCAGATGTGGACTTAAAACTCAGTGAGATTGTTGACAAATGAAAGCATAGGGATTGTTTTGACAGGAGTGGTGGGTAGTAGGGGGTGGGAAAAACACGTTATCTTTTGAAGTATTTGTCTTTAAATGGCAGCAGTAAGAGGAATGGATCATGCCTGATGCAAGTTCCTTCTCACTAGCTATGTTCAAACATGGATTCACTAGTAGATCTATTCAGAGAAGTCCTATAGAAGGGATTCAAAAGTATTTGGCCGGATGAGTTCTATGATAACACAAATTTCTTGAGATATTATATTGTTTTGCTTCTTTATTAAAATTTTCTTGATGTGCAAATGATACTACCCCATGTTTTGAAGTCTTGTTTTATTTTAATTTTTCATTTTTTCCCCTGTGTTATAAACAATGAAAAATAGAGTTAAATGTTCTTCAACTTCACATATATGTAACTATAACCTTAGTCTAACCTATTAATTCTGTGCTGATCTTTCATTTATCTCCTGCCCTCACCAGCCAACCTATTCAGGGCTGCAAAAGAGCAAAACAAGATATGCAATTGTAATTTGAGTGTGTTACTAAGCTTGTGTTGTTGTAAATAATAGTTTTAGAAACAAGGAAGAGCAGTGAAGACAGTGTGAAATCCTTGGGTAGGAACTACATCTGACTTGCCCTTTTGTGTATCTCTGTTGACTAGCATATTGCCTGGAAAATAAAAACGCACAATAAATACTGGGTTAGTGAAAAACAAAACCTACTTTAATCCCAGCACTTTGGGAGGCCATGGCAGGCAGATCACTTGAGGCCAGGAGTTCAAGGCCAGCCTGGCCAACATGGTAAAACTCCGTCTCTACTAAAACTACAAATATTAGCTGGGCACGGGGTGGCACACACCTGTGGTCGCTGCTACTCAGGAGGCTGAGGCACGAGAGTTGCTTGAACCCAAGAGGCAGAGATTGCAGTAAGCCGAGATCGCACTACTGCACTCCAGCCTGGGTAACAGTGAGACTGTCTCAAAAACAAAACAAAACAAAAAGGCCAGAAACGGAAAACAAAACCTGTCATTTCTCAATAATCATATAAATTGTCTGTGTTATCAATGGTAAAGAGAACTTTAGATTCATAGTCATTTATTTGTTAGTTGTGCACAAAATTTCATGTAATCAGCATTTATTGTGAACTACAGGGGAGGGGAAAGCAGTATTAGGTGCTGGGAGAAAATGGAAAGACTCAAAAGGTTTGGAAGCCAGTGGTTTACTTTTGAGCGCATGATGAACACATTATAAATACTTTACAATGCTACAAAACAACATGCGTTCATTTTCTCAAGTGCAGAAGCATTTGTGAAATTCAGCAAAAAGCAACTGAAAATTTTTGTGGCAAAAACTTTAAGTCTTTAATTTCTAACTTTTGCTAACCATATTCCTTTGTACTCCAAAGGAAATCAGTAATTTATATTTTGATTTACATATTGTATTCGTCTGTTCTGGCACTGCTATAAAGAAATATCTGAAACTGGGTAATTTATAAATAAAAGAAGTTTTATTGGCTCACAGTTCCTCAGGCCGTACAGGAAGCATGATGCGGACATCTGCTCGGCTTTTGAGGAGGCCTCAGGAAACTTACAATCGGGGCAGAAGGCAAAAGGAAAGCCAGCACTTCACATGACTGGAATGACTGGAGCAGGAGAAAGAGAGAGAGTGGGGAGGTGTCACACACTTTTAAACAACCAGATCTCTGAGTATCTCACTCACTCACTATCACAAGAACAACACTGAGGGGATGGTGCTAAACAATTCATGAAGAATCGTCCCCCTGATCTAATCACCTCCCACCAGGCCCCACCTCCAACACTGGGGATCACAATTCAACATGAGATTTCGTGAAGACACACATCCATACCATATCACATATTATTTGAAATGATTTTAAGTTAATTATTAAAGTGTTCTTTGATGGCTTTAAAACCAAGTTATACCAACTTGACCACACCTGGGAATTGTGACTTTGAAAGAAATCTGGACATAAGCTCATCTCTTTTTCAAGGTACTGGCAGATGTTATATATGAAGGTAAGTACTCATCCCAAACACTGATTTCATTATGAAATGGGGCAAGAATGATTTTATGGAGAATAAGTAAATTCCTAGTGTGAGTGCGAGTTGTCACCTTGATGCCACTGTGATCCTCAGCAAAAGTGATTTATTGTATTGGATTATCTTATCCACCTATTTTTTCACATGCTTCTTTTACCATGATATTATGCAGGCAGCTATGACCACTGTCAAATGCTCTCTCAGCCACATCTTTTATACTGTGCCAATTAAGCAGAAGGTGGGGAATGTTGTCAGAGGGACTTAAATGTCTCATTTAAAGGTCAACACCTAACGACAAGACAGCATTTATCCTGAACTGGATTGTAGAGTCAGCACTGGGTTTAAGCCCAGTTGCTGTTGTGGGACTTAAATATACAGTCCTCCAAATGAGAACAGGTGGTGTCAAAGGAACTATACTGGTGTTCAAGATATATCCTAAAATAGATTTAAGCCTCTCCATGACCTCATTTTGCCACTCGGGCTTGCTTATGAGTGTGTTTTTGGGTGGTGTTAATGTTCCAGTGTTAGCCATTATAATTTATGGACTGACACAGGATCATTAGCACTGAGCATGGATTGTGCTCAGTAGCCAAGGCATAACATTTTCCCCTCTATGTTTCCTGCAGCTGGTCAGTGTTTTGTAACCAGGGCACCGACTCTGCAGCCAGTTGGTAACTTTAGATGTTTGATTGGGTGTGTAGTTGGCATCACAGACACGGTTAACCAAGGATAATATTAGAGTATGCATGACAGTTTCAATATCTTATTCCTGTTAGAACTAGCTTTAGCACAAGTTGAAACCAGATAACTGAATCTATAGTAAAATTTTATTTAATAAAATCATTTCATGCAAGGAAACAGTAACTGTGACTGTTTCTCCTTGGAGCAGGTGAAGGAGTTAGCGATTTTGTCAATTAAAGTTTCATCAAAGCAAGCCATAGATGTTCTATTTCTGGAAAGAGTAATAATGTTACAAGGTTTACAATGAAAACCAGCAGACCTTTGACCTTTTTTTCCCTACTGCCAGTCCTGCTTTCAAGAGCCACCACTTTTCTGGTATTGCTTCTGGTATTTGCCACCATTTTTCTATATAACACAGTTATACTTGTGGTTCTTGATTCTTCAGTTTTAGATATTACATATTGAGTTTTTATTTTTATTATGACAGATATGAAAGATAAAGGTTTAACTCTTTTAAACTCTATTTGCCTCCAACATACATTATTCCCCCTTCTCCCATCCTCTTTTTCACAATGTTTGGTGAAATCAGTATTTCGTTTCTCATTATTACTAAATAAATTGGTTCTCAATGGATGCAGGAATAGTCATTGTTAATGATTGTTCATTATGACATTATAATAATTAGGTTGAGGGATTTGATGCTGTCAAGGTGATTCCCTGGTAACACTGTAGACATAGATGGGGAACAGATACACAGAGCATAGAGAAACAAGCTGCTTCCTGGGCTTGATTAGAACACAGCAATGAAGACATGTGCCCACAGCTGTGCTAGGGGTTAAGCAAGTGAGAAAGGGGTATGGGTTAATTAGGAGGGACACTGTGGAGGAGATTGCAAAGGCCTTTGCAAGGATTTTTGAAAATCTGTGGGAGCATTTTTTGGAGTTGACAATGGTTTTGGGCACAAGTGATGCTTAATGGATGGAGTCCAGGGCTACTAGACCTAGTGCAATGCATGGTCAAAGAATTGTCCTGCACCCCACCTGAGTGTCCTGCTGAAATGCTGTGCATAGGTACCTTAGTGTAGATAAAAAACTCATTTATAAATATCTGAGCCTAGAACCCGTTGGAATTTTACATAAAAACACACAATATTTCTAACAGCGTTTCATTACATGCCGAATTTTCTAGGAATTAACCACCAGACTAATCAATGAAAGATTGTCATTTTTTGTTTGGAGGTTTATTAAGACTTGCACACTATTTGGAAAATCATATGCTCCCAAACACCCCTGGTGCTATTTTAATTGTTAATACATTAATATATGTCAATCTATATTTATAGCTCTTACATTCATGAAGATTCTCAATTAGATGCAATATCTGCTACTTTATTGTCTCTGTTCATGTAATCAGTAGCCAAATCTGTTTATTTACATATTAGAATGTTATTTCATTAAATTTTACTTTTCTGTATTTCTTCATCATATTTCAGTTAGGATGTAGCATTGATGTTTTTCTTTATGTTATGAACATAGGGAAGTTATATACCTATGAATTTCATCAATTCATTGTAAGATGTGTTATAAAAATATGGAATATGATCTCATAGTGTTGAAAATAAAATTATAGCTGAGTCACAAAATGACTTTTTTGAATAAGCATTGTTTTTAATATTTTCATTGTTGTTTTAAAATACAATTATCAAGAATTGTAAAACTCATCTTAATATAGTTCCCATGTCAGAGAAAAAACCAATATCATGATCTACTTAGTGAAATCCCCCTTCCTGTTGCAACCCTATCTCTTTTCTTTTCTTTTGAGGTCTGGAACATAGCTCTTGTTCTGAGGTTTCATCTGTGATTATCCTGGGAATTTTCCGTATGGTCTTCGGTCCTCTTCCCATTTCTTCCTTTTTCTTACTTCATTCCCTGATTTTGATGGGACATTTTCTAAAATGGTTTCATCAGAAAGGGTAATAAGGTAAATCCTATGAGACTGTATGTGTCTGAAAATATATTTATTCTATCCTCACACTTGTTTGATAATCTGGCTAGGTATCAAATTCTAAGTGTGAAATAATTTCCCCTCAGAATTTTGAAGGCATTTTTGTTGAAATCTAATGCCAATTTAGTTCCTAATTCTTTGTATATTACTTGCTCCTCTCTCTCCCACTCTCCCCTCTCTACGTTTGAGAACATTTGTAATCTTCTTTATTCCTGGGGTCCTGAAATTTTACAATGATATATTTTGGTGTGAATTTTTACATATTAGTGGAACTGAATATTCAGTGGGAGGTATGTTATCTGGTAATTTTTGTACTTCACTCATTTTATGTATTATTTATTTGATACTTTTCTCCCATTTATTTTTTTCTCTTTTTTCCTGGAACTTTTGTAATAATGACTTTCATAATTAGTTTTTAACTATATGTCTACATATACATAAATGTTACTTATATATTTAAGATCCTATTTAATGGATAATTTCTTCAAGTTTATCTATTAGCAAAACCATTACTTTTTGATGTCCTGTCATCTCTTCAATTACCCAAGCTCAGTTATGTTTTCTTAGATATTGCATTTTGGCAATATTCTGTTCTTGTTTATAGATGTAGTACTTTCTTTTTTTTTTTTCCTTAGGATGTCCATTATAATATTCTAAATTTTTCTTAAGTTCAGTGCACTGTTTACATTTCTTCTGAATTCTTACTTTCGTCTGGCCTGGGTTGGTCTCTGCTTCTTTCATGTTAGACATACTCCTCAAATATCTAGTGATCTTGGACTATTCTTGTACTTGTATTAGTTTTTTACTGCTGCTGTAATAAATTACCACAATTGTAGTGGCTTAACACAAGTTTCTTTTCTTATAGCTCTGGAATTCAGAAGTTCAAAATAAATTCCACTAGGCTAAAATTAAGGTGTTGGTATAGCTGATTTCATTCTAGAGGCTTTAGGAGAAAACGTGTTTCCTTGCTTTTTCCAAATTCTAGAGGTTACCTGGAATCTTTAGCTTGCAGGTCCCTTCTTCCATCTTTTTTTTTTTTTTAAATTAATTTATTATTATTATACTTTAAGTTGTAAGGTACATGTGCATAACGTGCAGGTTTGTTACATATGTATACTTGTGCCATGTTGGTGTGCTGTACCCATCAACTCGTCATTTACATCAGGTATAACTCCCAATGCAATCCCTCCCCCTCCCCCCTCCCCATGACCACCTTCCATCTTTAAAGTACATTACTCCACTTCTGATTCCATCATCATATCTTTTTTTTTTCTCACTTGACCCTCCTGGCTGCCTTTTATAAGGACCCTTGTCATTACATTGGGCCCACCCAGATAATCAGGGACAGTCCCTACAAGTTAAAATCCTTAACTTAATCATATCTGCCAAGTGTTTTTTCCATGTAGAATATAATATTCACAGGGTCCAGAGATTAGGATGTGGACATCTTTGGTTCATGGGAGGGGAATTGTTTTGTTTATTGGTGTACTTTAAGAAATGAAGCTCTGATTATTGGTAAGTTCTGTGTGTATGGTTAAGTGATTGCACCAGTGGCCCTTAATTCCATTCACTGGGAGACAACCCCCTGATGGCTCCTAGAAGCTTTTATCTCTCAGCTGATCATTTCTGTGACAGAGAAATTCTACTAGAGGGTTGTAAGCCTAGCTGTTAGAATTCTCGGAGCCATACAGGTAAAGGAGTTTGAGAGAGGTGATAGCAGTTCTCACCATTGAATATGTAGGATATTACTCATTCATCCTCTTTTCAGCACAGATTGCCATTTCCACCCTCAGCTTTGGTGTTTCCATGTCTTCTGTGATTGAACTGTCCTAACGGCCAGGGAAGATCAGGGCTTTCACTAGCAGAGAAGAGAGAAGGAAGGGATATGATGGTCTGACCACTCCTGATACAGACTTTCACCCAGTCCTGCTTTCAGACCAACTCCATGCCCAGCTTTCAGAAATACTCAGAACCTTTCAATTCCTGAGTTACTCTGGAGTTCTGCAGTGAATATTTATTTTTTCACTGATTTCTCCCTATGTAGGCTTTCAGAAACAATGATTATTTATCTGTCCCATTTTCAGGCTTTAAAAAATGTTACATGTCTCTCATGTTGTTCTTCCCTTTCTGTTCTTAGCCCTTGTTCACATCTACTTTTTAAAAATTCCATTACTATCATTTTAAAGCTGTTGTATAGGGAAGCAGAGGTAAACTGAATGCTTAAACTGTCACATTTAACTGCAAACTTAAGAATTAGCAGTCTTAAAAGGAGGGGCATATCCTAACAAATGAGGGGCATATCCTAACAAACACTGAAGGAGGTACAAAAGGTTGAATGGGTTGCATGTTCTGTAAATGTCTGTTAGGTCCATTTGGTTTAAAGTGCAGTTTAAATCCAGCGTTTCTTGGTTGATTTTTTGTCTAGATGATATGTTCAATGCTGAGAGTGGGGTGTTGAAGACCCTGTTATTGTATTGGAGCCCATCTCTCTCTTTAGATCTAATAATATTTCCTTTACATTTCTGGGTGCTCTCATTTTAAGTGCATATATTTGCAATTGATACATATTTTTTCAATGAATTGATCCCTTTATCATTATATAGTGATCTTTTTTGTCTCTTTTGACTGGTTTTGACTTAAATTCTGTTTTATCTGATGTAGGTATAGCTACTACTGCTTGGTTTTGGTTTCTGTTTCTGTTGAATATCTTTTTGCATCTCTTCACTTTCAGTGTATGTGTGTCTTTACAGATAATATGGGCCTCTTGGAGACAGCACATAGCTGGGTCTTAGTTTTTGTCTGTTCAGCTACTCTGTATTTTTTAAGTGGAGAATTTAATTCATTAACATTGAAGGTTTTAATTGATATGTGAGGACTTACTCCTGTCATTTTGTTGATTGTTTTCTGTGTTTTTTTCATATATCTTTTGTTCCTTTTCCCCTCTCTTATTGTTTATCATTACAGTTTTGTGGTTTTCTGTAGTGATAAGTTTTGATTCCTCTCTCTTTCTCCTTTTTGTGTCTTCTTTACCAGTGTTTTATCATTTTACATGTTTTCATCATGGTGGCTATCATCATTTTTCTTCCAGATGTACCACTCCATTAAACATTTCTTGTAAGGCAGGACTAGCGGTGTTCAATTTTTTTAGTTTTTGCTTGTCTGGGAAATACTTCATTTCCTTCTTAGTTCTGATGGATCACTTCACGGGGTATAGTATTCTCGGCCAACAAAATTTTTTTTTCTTTCTGCACTTTGAATATATAATCTGATTCTCCTGGCCTGTAAATTTTCTGCTGAGAAATCTGCTAGTCCAGTTGGGATTCCCTTATATGTGACTTCATGCTTTTCTTTGTTTTTAGAATTCTCTATTTTTCTTTGGCTTTTGACAATTTGGCTATGTTGTGCCTCAGAGAGGACCTTTTTGTGTTGACTGTGTTTGCTACATTTGAGCTTTCTGGTTGTGGATATACATATCTCTTCCATATGGGAAAGACATGGAAAGTTTTCAGCTATTATATTATTAAACATCTAGGTTTTCCACACCTTTTCCCATCTCTTCTCCTTTTCTAATGCCATATGCAAATATTTATTTGCTTAATGGTGTTCCATAAGTCCTGCAGGATTTCTTCATTTTTTTCATTTTTAGTTTTTAAAAATCTGAGTGAATAATTTCAAATGACATGTTTCAAGTTCAGAGATTCTTTATTCTTCTTTATCTAGCCTGCTATTGATGTTCTTTATTGTATTTTTTATTAATTGATTTCTTCAGCTGCATGATACCTATTTGGTTCTTTTTTATGATTTCCATCTCTTTGTGAAATTTCTCATTTATATTGTAAATTGTTTTCCTGAGCTTTTTCCTTTACATTATTATTTCAAATTTCTTTTCTTGCAATTTGTAGATCTTTTGTTTTTTTTTTTTTTTTTCCTTGGTGTCTGCTACTGGAGTGTTATTGTGTTCCTTTGGTGGTGGTTTATTTCTTTGGTTTTTTATATGTCCGGTGTCTCTGGGTTGATGTCTGTTTATTTGGTGGAACAATCACCTCTTTCAAATTTTAGAGTGGCTTTGGTAGGGGAAGACTTTCACTTGCAGTTGGGGCTTTGTATTCTGGTTGAGAAAGGTGTGGTGACTCTGGTTCTGAATAAATGTAGTGGCATAGTCTCTGTGCAGCTTCTTCATCTGTGATCAATTCCAGTGATAATTGTGAGTGCCTCAGTGACCAAGGCTATAGAATTTTGTGACACAGCAGTGCTGGTGTAGTTTGTTGATGTTCTTGATGGCCAAAGGTTTCTATTATTGTTTTCCCTATAATAGGGAGACTTAGCTTAGGGGATCCCTCTTGGTATTGGGTCTGACACAGCCCACATGCAGTTGCAGTTTCATTGGGTTCCAGATGCAGGTGCTCAGTGGCTTTGGACCTAGGGTTCTAGGTTCAGGGTCTCCTGAACATATTGTGACACTTGGATCTTGGGGTTACAGGTTCACTTTCTGTGGCAGGGTTGGATGTTGATGTCAATTGCTGACAGATCCAGGATCAGTGACTCTGAAACATCCCTTAAAACTTGGGCCTTGGGGGCTGGGTTTTAGTTGTGATTCCATCCTTGGAGAGCAGGGTACAGCACTGACTCTTTTCTAGGAAGAAGGGATGCTCTCCAAACCTCCAGGAGGTTTGAGCCCAGGAAGCAGGATATGGCTGCATTTTGGAAACCAGAGTTAATAGGGCAACTCAGGCCCTAGGGGATGAGTCATCATGACTTCGGGATGGTAGGACTTAGCAGTATCTCAGATTATATGAGGCTAGGTGCAGTGGTAGTGAGTACCTCAGAATGGCAGAGCACAGAATGGCAGACCAAATGGCTGTCATTTGATCCCTGGAGGTCAGGGAGCAGCACATCAATGACTCAACACCCCCAGGAGAAGAATATCTGAGCAATTCAGATTCTAGAGGGCTAATTCTGCTCCAGGCAGCAAGGTACTAAAATTATTTGGCCTGTAGGATAGGGTGTCTTAGCTCACACACTGCTTTGCTTCCCTAGGGTGTAGGGTAATATGTCAGCTCAGCCCTGGGTTGTGGATTTGTTCAGCTCAGCCAAAGCACTGATTCCCCTGGGGATAATATGCTGCTTTAGCTCAGGCCTGGGGTGTGTGATTGCTCTAGATGTACCAGGCACTGTTTCCTTGGGATGCAGGGCGCTGCTTCAGTTTAGATACTGGGGTACATTACCACTCTGGATGACTTAGGCACTGTTTTTCAGGCAGCAAGGTGCTGCTTCAAATTAGGCACTGGTAAGGCATGACTGCTCTGGGCAACCAATATATAGCTTTCTTAAGGGGCAGGGTGCCACTTCCGCTCAGGCACAGAAAGATGCAACTCCTCTAGGTGGCTAAAGCACTATTCCTAGGATGCCAAGTGTTGCTTCAGCCCTAGTACAGGAGAGCAGGTGTAGAACTGAGAAGTATAGGCAGAGCTGCTCCACCAAAACACTGTTTCCCTAGGAGGCAGTATACAGCTTCAGTTTGAGTCTAATGGGACTGGGCACATGGGTGATTGGAAGGAGCTTTCAGAGCTATTCTGAGAAGGCATAGGTTCCCCGGGAGGCAGTGTACAGACTAAGCTCAGGCCCCTAGGGGTGATACATAGCAGTGACTAGGAAAGGGTTGATGGAACTGCTCTGCCAAGCACCATTTCTCCAGGAGGGAGTGCAAAGTTTCAACTCCAGTGTGAGGGAGTAGGGCACAGCCACAACTGTGATGGGTAGGTGGAGTGGTTCTGCCACTGCTTGGCCCCACAGGGAAGGGCGTAACAGCTGCTCACAGCTCTGCTTGGGGATGTTGAATCACTGAGTGGAGGTGGTTTGGTGGTAGTTAGTGTCAGGGGAAAGGGTGCTGTGGCCTCTTGTCCCCACAATAAGATGCTCCAACAGTAGTTCTAGTTCCATGAAGACACAGTGAAGTAGCTACATGAGCCACAGGAGCTGGAACATGATGTCAGCTCCTTTTCTGGGGGAAGCACAGCTGTATGGAATCCAGGCAACTCCCTCGTCTGGGCTTAGTGCCTGTGAGGACTGCAGGAGTCCCCAGTGGTGAACGACTGTAGGTATCTAAGGTGTTGATGAGGGCTGCTGGAATCTTCTTGTTTGCCTTTTCCCTACAAGGAGAAATTCCTTCTGGTCACCAGCTGATCCTAGCTGGGGAATGGGATGGTAGAGGCCAGGTATTTCCTTCTGTTCTCTATGTGGCTATCCTGAGGTTCTTTGCTTACCAGTGTTTCTGTTACGTTTTCAGTGTACTCCAACATTCTAGTTATTGTCATCAAAATGTAGTTTGTTGTTCGTTGTTTTGGCTGTCTTTGTGGGGAGGGCACATGCAGTAGGGGCTTCTAGTCCATCATGTTGCTGAATCCATGGTTTGGGTCTTTAATTCATTCCTCCTCTTAAGGGAATGACGAAATATTTAGCTAGATTAGATTTACAGAAATGTCTTCCTCTTTGATCTGTTTAGATCTTCTCTTATTTCTTTATCCTTTTCTTATGTTGCTAATTTTCGTCTGTGCTGTGCATTGGGTTCATGTCCTGCATTCGTTTGTTGTTTAGGTATTAAACACCGAATTGTGATAATCTTCCTATGTCTTTAGGTGAATATTTCATTTAAGACTTTTTTAAAAAATCAAATGTTCAGTGTTTAAACACTGGAAAACAAAGAAAGTTCTAATGCTCAGACAAAAAAAATATCTTCCTGCTTTATCAAAAGTCCTTTAACACATTGGTATATGTACTTCACTTTTTATGTATGTACAAGTATTTGTGTGTGTGGATGAAAAATAGAAATCATATTATTTCGTAGCTTGCTTTCTTTCACTTAGCATGTTCCCATATCAATACTCTTATAAATAGTATTATTTGTATTTCTTGCATTATGTTCGCTTGTATGAAAATGCAACAATTTGCAATAATAAAGCCATAGTTCTGAGACTTTAATATGTTTACAGTTGTTTTGGTCATTTCTATAGCCGCTGCTGTTTTTGTTTCTCTGTATTACTACACAGCCTTTGGTAAAGCTGGAAGCAAAGAGGTTTGCTATCCTCTAATGGACAGAGGATGGTAAACATGTAATGTACATTATAAGATATGCAATCATTCCAAGGTACCCTGGCATGCATGTCCTTTCTCTTTCTCTTGCTCTCACTCTTAGTCTTGCCCTCTCACTTGCTCTCCTACCATCGGGTGATAGAAGGGCTGTAAAAATCTCCCAGGGTTCCTTTGGAAAAAGTAAAATTTCCTATTTGGGTTTTAGCTTAAGAGTCCCCCCTCTGCAAAACTATTGTTAGCTCAAGAATCACAGCAATGTGAAGGTAGCAATTTGGAATCTGATGATTTAACCATTTAGCTCAGTCATTTGTATTGTTCTCAGATTTGTAAAACTTGCCTCCTTTGGCTAAAACCTGTCCTTATGAACAGTTGATTATAACAAATGTACAAGAAGAAGTTTGCAAGATTCAAGGGCTTTGGGATGCTATGGAGGCAGGGTAGTGTAGTGGACAACTGGCCTTACTAGGACTTTTGCAGCTAATAATTGCCTCTCAGCCTCTATTTTATCATCTGTGAAATGAGGATAATTATAACCAATCATCAGGTTTCTGTGGAGATTAAAGTAAATATATATTTATTGCTAATTTAGCATGGTGTCATGGACAAAGTATTAATAGTAGCATTATTATGTTGTTCTGGTAAAGTTGCAGATGGAGAGAAGTGTATTGATGCCATCTTGAGGACCACGGACAGATAGGCAAAGCCAGACAGAAAATGATCCCAAGAACTGGTCTTCCATTATCTTTATTTTCCTATTTTCTTTCATATGTCTTGGGAAAAAAAAGATCCAGTATTTCTTCTATCCTGAGATCCAATATGATACTGATGAAAAGAAATTTTAAAAAATCACTATCAACCTGAAAACAGCACTCTGTGAGGCCAACATTTATTGGAGCTTTCTCAGTAAATTAGTATTTCCCTTGACCCACTCCCCATTATCCCCTAACCTTTCACCAGCTTCACTGTTGTTTTGTTATTAACAACAAAGCCGTGTTCACGGATAAAGCAGATATAGGCTTGGTCTTAATTGACTTATTTAACCTTCACCTAAAGCTATTGCTCTTTGCAACCCAAGGCATTTCTAATATTTGAAGAGGAAAAGTTTCAAGTGATATTGTCTTAAAATGGACCCTCTATCACCAATAAGCTAGCTAGCTGGCTAACATAGAGTAGCATCATAACTAAGCTTATATTCCTGACCAAGGTCACCACATCTAATTACTCATGTAACCTATAAAATGTTACAAATAAAGATACTCTAAATATAAATCTAAATAGTAATTTCAAATGGTAAAATAGTGTTTCAAGTTCCATAAAAAGAGCATAAATATACCTTATACATGGATTGTTCAAGTGGCCTTTATGAATGACAAGGCATGCATTTAACACATAGGATCACAAACTATGCCACACATCTGGCCTACCTCAAATTAATACAGTTGCTATGACAAATGTTAACACTTAAGTCACAACTTTAAATTTAGTTTCCTTTGGAGGCATTATTTGAATGTTCAAAACTAGTTTTAAAAGCTATCAAATAAAGCTTGACCATTTTAAAAAATAAAATACATTTTGCTTTGGCAAGTAGGATTTGGAATCATTTCATTGGCCTTTAAAGTGCCCTCAAATTTTGGCTTTAAGCTGCACTCAAATTTGAGATGTTGATCTGTTTTTTTTTTTTTGTAAGAGCCATTGAGATATCTAAATATTTCAAGGGCTCTCCAAGGACTTTCATTGTGAGAATTTGAAGAGCAGCAGACTCTTAAATTCTGGCCCTTCTGTTCATTTTCTCTTCTCTCAGCAACTATAAGGGCAGAATGGGAACAAGAAAAGAATTCTTAAGCAATAGGGAAGATGGGATTGGGGAAGGGTAGTCATATCTCTTTGCCCTTGAGGTGGGAAGTATTTATTGTCTGATATGTGTGCATGTCTGTGTGTGTGTGTATATACATACACACACGTAATGCGTACATATATACATGACACGTGATATGTGTGTTCATGTATGTATGCACATATACACACGGGTATATGTGTATATACACATGCACATATATACACATATATCATGATATCTCATGTGTATATGTGTATATATGAGTGTGTGTATGTGCATACACATACAGACATATTGTATATATAGATCAGCCTCAGAGTTTCAGATCTCTTTAAAGCCCATCTGACAAAGCTGCTGTCTTTTTCAGGTTTAATTGTCTTCTGGTTTGGTATTATGCTGTAGAAACTTTATAAGCAGAAGTCACTGAAAAGGAAATGAAGTATGAGAGATGAGTTAATCCTAGTTCTATCATTTACGAATTGTGTAAACTTGAGATTATTAATCTATTTGGGCATTAATGTCCTCATCTATAAAATGGAATGCTTAATACCCATCAACTCTTTAAGACTGGGATGAGGATTACATGATGTAATACATAAAAAGTACATAGCACAAAATCTGGTTACGATAGATAAATGCTCAAAAGAAGTAGTTGTTAGGATTATTTTTTCTGTTACTTTCAATATTAATAATAGTGTTAAATAAGTGGAATTTATTCAAATATTGACTAAAAGGGACTATTTTGTAGGTTAAATATTTACCTATGTTACTCCAGTTTCATGAAACTATTCACACAGTGTAATTACTGTTTACTTATAAGTATATTTTTAATTTGGGTCCTAATTAGATTTTTTTTCTAAGCAATTATTATTGTCCACACTAACAAAGACAAGCAAAGTCAGTGTGGATGCGAGAAAAGAAGCCAGACCACTGGAACCTAATCTTTTCAGTTTTTGTTTATAACTCAACCTTGAAACACTTATGGGAAAGGCCAGGAAGGTTTAAAAAAGTAAAAAGGAGACTTTCCAGAAGTTGCCTAAAGAGGGTCTGGAAAGAATTGTAGTCTCACTCTTTCTGATGTTTATGAAAACACAACAAAATCCATATTTCTACTTTGATCTTGACTCAAGAGAATGTTATGAAATTGGCACCAAATTGATTAAGTCAACCCTATATTTGTCCACTTGGGTGTATCTTAAAGGCAGGTAAGAAGGTGCAAGAGGAACGATTAGATGCTATCTCTTATGAAAGCAGAATAGCAACTAGATATTGGAAAGAAAATACAGCATATGCTGTGGCATTATCAGTCAATGTCCATCTAATTATAAGAGCTTCAGGAACTTGGTGTTCTGTTTGACTTCAAACATGTAAAAGGCTCAAGTCATTCAACCTGGTATAATGTTTTCTGAGGACTTGGTCAGATAATTTTCTTGCCTCAAATATTTAATTCAACCATTTGTGGGTAATGAAGTCTGCTCCTTGCCAACTCCAAAGTAGTTTTCACACTCAGTTATCCTTAATCATATGCTGTATGTCGTCTTTGGCCTTCTGCACAGGCAGATGGGAATTTAGTGGGATATTCCATGAAAATACTGCAAAAAGTCTTGACTGTTTCACAATAGGCTGCTTTTTAGAACACTCATGCCCTATGTCGATATAAATATTAGGAGACTTGGGAGAGTTTGTAATATTTTGGCCTCTGGTTAAATTATTATTTTAACCCTCCTTTTTCCTGAATATCACTGACAGATCATTTTAGTTCACTTGGTTTATTTTTCTTATTTTCTTAAAGACATTCCCACTTTATTAGAAAAGGAAGCCAAACAAAATGGTACAAAGCATAACACAACTCAAAAACAACAATAACAACCAATAATATATAACCCAGACTCCCTGCTTTATTGGAGTTGTGGCTTTTAATTTCTTACGTTAGAAAAATCTCAGCACTATTGCCTGAGTATAGACTTCTGTAAAAGCTCTAGGCTTACTGTGAGCAGGATTTTTCTTTTAAAAAGGAAAGGAGATTACAGGAAAGAAGACCAGTTGGGGGAAAGAATAGTTGGAGAAATGTTTTAACATAATTTGCATATGAATAATTCCCAAGGATGTTATTTAGGTATAAGAGCATTGCAACTTCTCCAAAGTGGAAGCAATTCCAAAAAAGTATAATTTTTATAGAATGTGTTTGAGAGAATGTAAAATGGGAAGGAAAAGATAAAGAGGCCAATTCCTTTACAAATGTTAGATGCGTGGATAGTAAACACGTCAGTAGCATTTCTGTATTTTGTTTTTGTTCAGCCCTACATAGTGCTGTTTTGGATGCATAGTGTTCTTCTCATGATGCCGTCAGTCCCGGTTCAAACCTTTACATCCCAGATTGCTTGTCTCACATTGGCTATGTATTAAAATTGCTTTATGTCACACATTCTGTGCAATTTAGAGAAAGATTTTCATTGTGGAACAAACTTGAAAAAAAAAACAAAATATTTCTGTGAAAAGCAATTTGCTTGCTAGGCTTTGCCTGTATTCCCAGTGCAATTACTGTAGATTATATGAGTTTGAAAATGAGCTTTCTTCTTTGCGACCCACTCTCTCCCTCTGTTTGATTCTCTCGTGAAGTCATAATCCTCTGTTTGCGCAGTAAGCCTGTTGCCATGGAGATTAATGTGATGTTACAAATTTACTATTATTTATGACTTCATTGTAGGATGGATCCGAATGAGAAATTAATCTCTGATTTCTTCACCAAATATTTGGTAAGCCATATGAGAACAGGTGAAAGCATTTCAGTTTTCATTTCTTAATTGGGAGGTGGAAGTTGCTTTCACTGATGAAAAATACAAATGTTTAAGAAATAATAATTTTTAGAAAATGTTAAGTATTTTTGAAGAGGGGCTGAAATGTGAGACATTAGAATAAATTTTATATTCTGTCTTAAAAATATCTACTGAGCGCCACAAGCATCCTCCTCCTTGAGAAACCTGGCTTGTCAGTGTCATCCTCTGAACAAGTTTCTCCTTGGTACCGCCATGTTTACTTTCTTTGCAAAGAAAAGCTAAACAGTGAGCACTCTGGTGCATAAGCCCCTCAACCATTGAGATATTGAATTCTGATCTTTAATAAACCAACATTGATTTACTTCACTGCTTCTGTTTGCTTAGTTAAGCTCCATTGGCATAGGAAAAGGCACACATAATTTAATCAAATTGCTTTTTTTCATTTGATTTTTTATTAGTGTGCAAAGCAGGCTCTAAGCATTCAGAATTTATTTTTACCAGTAAAATATCTTTCTTCTCTCTTGGAAGAGAAGTTTGAAATTACAATTAATTTTACCCCTCACTCATGATATGTACAAGACAAATAAAATACAACAGAAGATCTTATGTTTTAGTGTCAAATTCTCTTTTTTGACATCAGTGTTGACTCTTAAAGAATCCAGTATAACATCCAAGCAGGATTGAGCTTTGAGATTTTCAGATTTCAGATGCCAATGAACAAGTCAATATATTAATGTTTTTAGTTAAGCAACATTTTGTTTTGTTGGAACTGAAATGTTTCTGATCATCTTGTTTAGCCAGTTAATAGATGAAAAAACTGAGACTTAGAAAGGTGAAGTTATTTGCCAGAGGTCATCAAGCTAATTGGTTGGCAGTTTGGGAATAGAATCCAGGAATCTCAAGATTTCAAGTCTGTATTAACAATGCCACTGGAAAACTTTACTCATATTTCCCTTTAGAATTTATCTTAAAATAGATTAAACTCACTTTTCTAAATGTAAAGGTTAATATTAATCATATTTTTCATATTTAACCTTTTTTGGAGATACAGAGTGTTTAGACTTTCCAAATGAAGGTGTTATTTCTGTGAGAAGGAAGTTGGTGAATTATTTTAGAATGTGAGTGGGATTCACGAAATAGCTTGTGATGTTACACTTCTAGAGGCCTAGAAGCACATAGACTTGCCAGCTTTCCTAGAGAATGACAGGGTCGAAAAACTGTGAATTCTGTTTTTCTGCACATCACATTTGTTTCTTCTGACACCTTTGGGCAAGGTTAAAAAACACAGAGTAATGGCCGGGCGCGGTGGCTCACGCCTGTAATCCCAGCGCTTTGGGAGGCCAAGGAGGGTGGATCACGAGGTTAGGAGTTCAAGACCAGCCTGATCAACATGGTGAAACCCTGTCTGTACTAAAAATACAAAAAAAAAAAAAAAAAAATTAGCCGGGTGTGGTGGCAGGCGCCTGTAATCCCAGCTACTCAGGAGGCTGAGGCAGGAGAATCGCTTGAACCTGGGAGGCAGAGATTGCAGTGAGCCGAGATCACACCATTGCACTCTAGCCTGGGTGACAGAGCGAGACCCGTCTCGAAAAAAAAAGAAAAAGAAAAAAAAAAAAACAACAACAAACGACTGGGTGCGGTGGCTCATGCCTGTAATCCAAGCATTTTCGGAGGCCGAGGCAAGCGGATCACAAGGTCAGGAGTTCGAGATCAGCCTGGCCAATATGGTGAAACCCCATCTCTACTGAAAATACAATAATTAGCCAGGCATGGTGGGGGACACCTGTAGTCCCATCTACTCAGGAGGCTGAGGCAGAATAATCACTTGAACCTGGGAGGTGGAGCTTGCAGTGAGCCAAGATCGTGCCACTGCACCACCCTGGGTGACAGAGCGAGACTCCGTCTCAAAAAAAATTCTATATCTATATACATACACATATACATATATATGTACATATATATGAGTAGCACTTTCGCTTTATGAAATTAGTCTAGCCAAGTGTTGTAATTTTTGTATATACAATTATTCTGCACCATTCTGAAACTAGAGGTATTCTTCTAATAATAGGGTATATTCTTAATCTCTTAAAGTCTGGAGAATGGGGAAGAGATTTTCTCTCTCTTGCCTAATGCATACAGGAAATGTTTTTCCTACCGCCTTACCATGTGGATAAGTAAGCTTGGGTTGATGGATGGCATCCTATATGGATAGATAAAGAGAATCTAGGACCCTGATGAATGCGTTGAACTGCTAAGTCAAACAGCCCTAGAACCTGAACTACTCTTGGACATTTATATGCAATAATAAATATCCTTAATACTATACTGGGCCAATTTTTGTGCTTCCCAGATCTTCTTGGTTCCATCTGCCTCCAGCCCTCAACCATTCTGATTCTTGGCCAGAATGAGAGCCAGGCTATAGCAAAAGTTTTACTATGTCTTCCGTGTCTGGAGCTGTGGCAGCCCTAGTATGTAGGTTCAACCAAACTGGATTCACTGAAGCTGTGGCTTCCTCTCCATTATCTGCCTAGAAGGGCTAATGACACAACCCAGTTATGAGAAGGTGTTAGACAAAAAATATAAAAGAGCTGGCTAAAAAACTACTGGCCTGTATCCCCTCTACGGACTGCTTAAGAGATATAGTGGTTCCATATAGCAAACATCATATGTGATTAAGTAAATCAGTTGTGTTTTTATATGGCTGTGACTAGCTGGGTAATGTATTACCTTATAATGACCTTTCTGCCTCATTTCCTCACTCTTGTTTTCCCGGGGTCATACCACCCAACTTCAATAAAATGTTAAGCAGATAAACTTCACCTCAGGTGCTGTTTTCTAAGAAACTTAGGCTAAAGAGTCCCATCAAACCTGGTATCAAGAGAGGTCCTAGAAAGTGCACTGTCAGGATGCTGAATTGCCTGCATAGCAGAGAACAGTAGGGGTCAAACTGTTATTGCTGTGGGGAGTAGCCATAATCTGTGTCATACCTGGCCTTACAGTTACTAAAATTTCATTGTTGGCGAATTAGAATGAGGTGCAGATAAAAGCAAATCTTTGGAAATAAAATGGCTACTGCATTTGATAGGAAGGCAGAAGAAATAAGAGAATTGTGGCAGGAGATGGTTGTTTTTGATGGCATTGGGGAACTTACAAAAAAGTGATACACTCATGTGAAATAATTATTTACATAAGGTATGCCACGAATGCCGGGAGACTTCTGTAGTAGTCCTAAAGAAGACTGAAAAACAAAAACTAAACCAAAACAAGAAGCCAGCAGGCTTAGGATCTTACTATAAATATGACAGACAACTGCAAGGAAGACAAAATAAATATCAAATCTCCAAAGTCAGGGCCCTGATCCAACAAATATATGAAAAGATGCCCAACATTACTGATCATCAGAAAAATGCAAATCAAAACCACAAGGAGATAACATCTCACCCCAGTTAAAATGACTTTTGTGCAAAAGACAGGCTATAACAAATGCTGGTGAGGATATGGAGTAAAGGGAACCCTCATACACTGTTGGTGGGATATTAGTACAACTACTATGGAAAATGGTCTGGAGGTTCCTCAGAAAACTAAAAATATAGCTACCATATGATCCAGCAATCCCACTGCTGGGTATATACCCAAAAGGAAATCAGTATATGGAAGAGATATTTTCATTCACATGTTTGTTCCAGCACTATTCACAATATCTAAGATATGGAAGCAAGCTAAATGTCCACCAACCAATGAATGAATGAATAAAATCTTGGTACATATAAACAATGGAGTACTCATCAGCCATAAAAAAAAATGAGATCCTGTAATTTGCAACAACATGGATGGAACTGGAGGTTATTATGTTAAGTGAAGTAAGCCAGGCACATAAAGACAAATATCACATGTTCTCACTTATTTGTGGGAACTAAAAATTAAAACAGTTAAACTGATGGAGATTAGTGGAGTGATGGTTACCAGGGGCTGGAAAGGGTAGTGGGGTTGGAAGAGAAGTGGGGATGGTTCATGAGTATAAAAACATAGTTAACTAGAATGAATAAGCACAACACAACAGGTTGACCACAGTCAATAGTAATTTATTGTATATTGTAAAATAACTAAAAGGGTATAATTGGATTATTTGTAACACAATGAAAGGATAAACGCTAGAAGTGATGGATACTCCATTTATCCTGATGTGATTATTATGCACAGTTTGCTTGTATCAGGATATGTCATATATCCCGTAAAGATATACATCTACTACATACACACAATAATTTTTTTTTAAGTGAGGGGCCTGATAAGGAAAGAGTAGTACACCAAGGCCAGTGATGAAGATATTTAAGTGGATGAACCTCAGAATTTTGAACACTTCCATTACCCTGAATCTCTCAGAGGATCAGAAGTAGCCCTTTTTCTCTTCATAAAGAAAGATGGTCTCATAGTGATTGGAGTCTACAATGTTTTTACATAAAGCAGTTTCCTAGCAGATGATGTTTGTTCTCACTGTCCATTACTACTATGACATCCAGGTGGATAGCCAAAGTCATTACTATAACTAATATGCACAATAAGGGAGCAGGGGTGGGGACTTGGGAAGAGTAGATCCCAGTGGGCCAACTGGACCTACTGAAATTCTGGCTTCCCTTCTCAGTGGCTGTTCAGAGAAGCAAATAACACAGTCCAGAAATGAGAAGCAGCTGATTCACCATGGAGTGAACTCTGAGCAGTGAAGGACAGGAGATGGCAAATCAATTGCTGACCTATTCTCCCGCAGATGGATTGCTTAAGTTACAGTGGTTTTATATAGCAAACATCCTATGCAACTGAGAAAACCAGCTGTGTTTTCTTGAAAACCTCTGGGTATCTGAGTGTTAAACTTGTGGGGTGGGAGAAGGTAGATGTTCTGGCAAAGATCTCTGGAGCTGATTATAATAATTTGTTGTTATGGTTCCTTGAATCTTGAAAACAACAATGGTTACCATTAAACAAGGGTGGACATACCAGGACATCCTTGGCGTGGTATGAAGGAAGGAATCAGAAAACTCAGAGAAGTGAGAATGTATCTGTGCATTACTATGTCATATCTGAGAATCTATCACATGACTGTGTACCCTGGGGGTGGGGCTAAGGACACTGCCTTCACTTAGGCAATAAATAATGCACTCATATGGAGAGCAACAGAATCTTTGAGAAACTTAGTGATAGTTTTCTTCTGCAGTCTGGATGTGTTAGTTAGAGATGGTGCCGTGATCCAGGGCTCCATAATATCAATGATCAGATGATGAGATTCTAAAACATAATAGTCTAAGTGGCAGCTCTTAACCATCAGGTGCAAAATATATGTATTCACTGTAATGAACAGCAAAAGCAGAGTGGCAGTAACAGTGTCTTTGCCCACAAGAACCTATGGTAATGAATAATAGATCATGGTTATGTCCTTGGGTAGCATATATGGTTAGTGACTAGAATATGGTTCAACTTTTATAATAATAGTAATGATAACAGTAAGAACCCTGAAAGTGATGAGCAGAAGGCAGACCCCCACTGGCACAGTAGAAAATTGTGATTCTTCGTTCTGTTTTTAGATAATATCAATTCACTGGCTCACAGTGAACTATGGTTCATTGACTGAAGGGGAAACAGGGTTTCCTTGATTATTGTGAGGACTGGAAGAAGCCATACACTAAATGGTATTATCTAGATCCAGTGGGTTTGAGAATTCGTTCTTTATTATTTCCCCAATTATTTGCAATACTAGCTCTGTTTCTAATATTACATTTCCTAGTAGAAATTTTCTCTTCTTTTCTGTTTGTCTATTTGATCAACCTTACATGAATAATAAATGTTTATTTTCTATAGTTTTATTTCAATCCTTGGTATCTAGGGCATGTCAGTTCCTCTACCATGTTTTTCTCCTTCAGTAGTATTCCTGTAGTATCACTAAAAGTTCTGTCTACCAAATCAACTTAGTCATTTTTAAGCGTTTTTCCTTATTCTTCTCTTGTATAGCTTTAAATATATTAAACAAACTTATTTTTATATTATGAGCCTCATATTTTCAATTTCTGGAGTCTTGTTTTTTCTGGCTGTTTTTGTGAGTTTTGTGAGTTTTGAGATTTTTGACTTTGAGTTCCTGTTCAATAGAACTCAACATTGATTCTCTGAGGTATTCTTGAAGATATGTTCATCCAGAGGATTTTCTTCTGCCAGCAGCATGGGGCTACCAATCATTCAGGATGAATTTAATATTAATCTTGGTTTAAAGATTTTGGAATTATCCTGGAGATGTGAATGGCTCATGATTACAAATTCTCAAAGGTGATTTTAACATTATCCAGTTCAAAGGTTGCAAATGGAAATTTTTCTTGTCTTTTTGTAAGGGTCTTATTTATTTCTAGTCCAGTGCTATGTCGTAAGTATAACTCTTTGAGATACCTGTTTATGCAAAGGTGTCTTTTTAGAACTGCCATCTTGAGTGGGTCCTGGACTTTGTCTCCTATTCCCAGTGCTCTACTTATTCATCAAAACAGAAGCTCAATATGCCCCGGATTGGGTACTTGTCCTTGGGGTGAAAACTGGTTTGCTTTCTTGTCTCTCCAGATTCAGACTTGACTTTATCATTGACTTTTAAACTTTCCCGAACTTTCTTGTCAACTCAGTAGTTTAAAATGTCCTTTCCTCCTTCCTTTTGTCTTCCTGTATTTGTTTTATTGTTTCTATTGTTTTCAGCAGGAGGGTCTATCAGAAGGTGTAGTCTAAATAAATCTTCATGAGACCAACCTTTAAGAGAGAGCGCAGGATAACTGTAAGGGTACAGACACATCATTGGCTCTGCTACTTACTGTCAGATTGGCCTGAGCATGTGAACCAAACTCTAGGCAATTCTATTTCCTTCTCTGTAAAATATGTTCGTGTGTGAGGATTGTTGTCAGGATTAAATGCAGTTGTGGAATTTAAAGCTCTAAGTAGTGGACTGACACATATAAGACTGTCATAAATTATTATAAAATTAAGTATGATGAATTCTATACCTTCCAAAATCCATATCTTTAAGAATTCTTATATGAATCACACAAATCTAAAGAGATAATCAAGTAAAGTATTCCATAATTGTAAAACATCCGTACCAGGATATGGGAAAATAATGGTTTATCTTTAAAATCTCAGTTATTAAAGTGGACCATGGGAAAAAAAACACAAGCCTCCACAGTAAATACACGTTTAAGAAAAGCAGTCTAATTTGAGGACATATCTTTTGGCTATGACAACTCTAAAACAGTGAAGCACTTACGTTCTGTTTAAAAATATACAAATATTCTAAATCTCACAAGCATCCAGCAGTTGTGTAATGAGATATGAGCATAGACTAACAGCAGTGGCTATAGAGTTCCAGAAAAATGGTTACTTTGGTAAATTCTCACTAGTATACCATCTGTGTGGAAGACCGAGCATAATTTCAGTGTACTCTGATATTTTTAGCCTCCAGATTGTTTAAAAATATTTATTTGGTTACTAAGTTTATTATTTTAATAAATTCTCTACCCTAATTTTTTTTTCTATTTGGAATTTAAAACATTTTAATGATCTCAGATTAATTTTAGAGCAGGTAATATGTTGGTAACTGAAAAATATACAATTAGGAGAAAATTGTTTTGATTTTCCAGTCATCATAGAAAATTCAATGGTGTCAACTTAAAACAATTATTGTGTGTTTATTAATTTTAGATGCCAACTTAACTAGACCACAGGGAGCCCAGATATTTGGTTAAACATTTTTTTGAGATGTGTCTGTAAGAGTGTTTCTGGAAAAAATTTAGCTTTTGAATTGGTAGACTAAATAAAATAGATTATCCTCTCTAATATGGGTCTGCATTGCCCAATCCATTGAGGGCCTGAATAGAACAAAAACGTGGAGGAAGGGAGAATTTGCTCACTCTCTGCCTATTTGAGTTGGGGTATCAGTCTTCTCCTGCCCTCAGACTTGAACTTACACCATTGACTCCCTTGGACTTGGAAGGGAAACACATCTGTGTCTCCGGCTTGCAGATGGCACATGTTGGGACTTCTCAGTCTCCAGAATCTTGTGAGTCAATTCCTGATAATAAATCTCTATGTGCGCGCGCACGTGTGTGTGTGTCCTATTGGAAATGTTTCTCTGGAAAACCCTGATTAATATAATTACATATGTATGTAGAATGTAAATTTTAAAATTTGGAATTAAAAAATATATAGCTGGGTGACTATTGGTTTCTTCACATTCATATTTCTAACGCTAGTGAAAGTTAAAATTTGGCTCATAATCAGAATGACCTATTCACACATCTGTTTTCTAAGAATATGCAGAAGAAATCTTAGTTTGAAAAGATGGTCCTAGCTACCTTTGTTGGTTTCTACATTAACAGTGTATCAGAATTGTTTTTATCAGCTTGATTTCCCACTTGGAAATTAATGTGCGTTTAATGTGTCATGAGTAGGTCTCTTATATTTCAGGAAAACACGCTCATCTTTCAGAATACCATTATCTTTTAATATATAGTGGTCCCCAAGTGCACAAAATCCGTATTATTTTTACCAATGCTAATGAATGCAAAGAAGCTGTCATATATAATCAGTCTTTCTTTTTTCTGGAAGTAAAAACTAATATTAAGGAACAAGTATTTATTGACCTACATGAAAATAATAAAAATGACAATAAATATAAATAAGTTGGTAATAATTATTAAGAACTTACTAGATATCAGATACTTCACTAAGTGGCATCTGTATTACCTCATTTAAAACAAATTCCTGTGAAGTAGATGTTGCCATATCACAGATGAGGAAAACTAGAGGTTACTGAAGTTAAGTTTATGTAATACCTCTGATGCTTAAATTATGTGAGCCTCAGTATAGGTATAACAGTAGAGCTTATTATAAAGCTTTGAGTCCTCATATTTCTTTTACGTTGTCCAAGGAAGAGCTCCTAAGTGATTATTCTTAGTGAAAGTTCTGGAGTGACCAGTTACTTCTAATACTCTCTTATGGCTTGGTTTCATTTGTCTAGAATAGGTCACAAAAGAGAAATCTAAAGGAAATTGCTTAGTCTTTGAAAAGCTACTCCACCTGTCATTACCAAGATTTACTTGGTAGAAATGCTAACGTTCTAAGGTGATGGTGGAAGATGTACATAAAGCCTGATGTCAAAAATAGGAGATGAGGGTTTACTGCTTACTACTTTTGTGATTCTGCACAGTCAAAAAGTTTTGTTTTTCTTCTCTATTCAATATTTGCATAGAATACCTCTTGTGATGCGATTAAAGGTATTACATACGTTTATATATAAGAACATTTCATAAATGATTAATTGATACACTAATAATAGGAGCAGGTATATCAGCAACTATAAATACTAGTTTGGGTCTATGAATTTTGGGGTGATTTGTTTATTTCAGTACTTAAAAAGGTATTTCAGTATTATATTGGAGAGAACTAAAGAAAAAAGACAAGGAGACTAGTATGTAGTGGGAACTTCATTGTACTTCAGTAAAAGGCCTCACCATATTCAAGTTAATCATGATCTGTTATTAGGTTACTGATTTTTTTTTTTTTTGAGACAGAATTTCACTCTTGTTGCCTAGGCTGGAGTACAATGGCACGATCTTGGCTCACTGCAATCTCTGCCTCCCAAGTACAAGCGATTCTCCTGCTTAAGCCTCCCAAGTAGCTGGGATTATGGGCATATGCCACCATGACCAGCTAATTTTGTATTTTTCGTAGAGATGGGGTTTCACCATATTGGTCTGGCTGGTATCAAACTCCTGACCTCAGGTGATCTGCCTGCCTTGGCCTCCCAAAATGCTGGGATTACAGGTGTGAGCCACCAAAGTTACTGATTTTAGAATAGATGGGAAAGAAAGCTGAGAACAATGTTCAACAGTCTTCCCTTGATCTAGGAAGGAATGAAGGAAAGACTTTTTGGTGCCTCTTTTGAAAAAATTATTTAATTGTCATTTAAACACACCACAAAGTTCTGTTTCAGAAGAAAACACTAATCTGTTGAATGTGGCCTAACGTATCTTTTTGATTTAGCTAGAGGGTGACGATAATCTTTATTTCTAATATTTATTATAAATTCTATCCTTCTACTTCATGTGTAAACACTTTAAAATTTTCTGGAGTGTCTAATTTTTTTTCATTAACACAGCTAATCTGCAGATAAAAGGGAAAAGAAAAAATTTAGGAAACCAAAATGTCAGATTTCCCTGCAGACTAGCTGTGAGTTTCTTCTTGGCAAGGGCATTGCTGTAAATCTTAACCCTTCTATTGAATCTTCTGTCTTCCTCTCACAAGTGCATTGACAGAGAATACAGATAAAATTAAAACTCTGTTTCTCAAAGAGCAAGATGCTGAAATGGAAATTATTTAATTATGAGTCGTAGACACATATAGATATTTGGATGGGCACAAATCTAGAGGAATTTTACCTCCTCAAGTCCAAGATTGTCTCTGGGCATTGTAGGGGGCTTTGGCATAATTTTTCCATCACAATTTATGCATCGTCATTCTCATACGAAAAGTGCATATGTTTAATAGTTTGGACAGAGCAGATATTACCAAAACATCCAATAAAAGGAGTCCTTGTATTTAACATAAATTACTCATGAGGAAAGAGCACCAGCTTCAATCACTGTGTAAAATAAGGCTAGTTCTGACTTTGATTAGCTTGCCACATGATTTGAAGAATAAACTTAACTTCTCTGTGCCTTGGCTTTCTTATCTGAAGAATGAGAATTTTTGATTCTTTTTAATCTGTGCTTCTGTAATGATACCATTCATATGTATAATACTCTCCATTCAGTGCCATTCCTTATTCCATGTAGTGATTCTTAATAGGAATGCTGTCTATTGAGACCCAAGATAAGAATCACCAGGTTGAGAATCACCACTAGATCATCTCTGCAGTCACTCAGAACTCTTAAATTCTACACATCACAACTCCAGGAAGGTCAAGAGTTTCCAATGGAATGTTTTTAGGCAGACACTTACCTTTCATATCACTTTCATCAAAGAATGGTTAGTGCTCTTGTCAGGAGGATGCTTCTGTTGTTAGACTAGTATTTTGGTATATTATGAATAGTTTAGTTTTCTCTTTAGTATGTCAAATTCAGGCATCAGAAGTCAGCTTTAAGGACACTTCTGTATAGTGAAAGCACTTTAGGACCTGTAGAGCTAAATTCTCTGCCTGAATCAGCAATGAGAAATAGCTTATTCCCTGTTGAATTAGCATAGAGAAACCTTTGCACTGATATGGAGGTATCTAGGGTATGTGTAACAGGACTTTATAAACTTTCATTGAAGATTTATTTTAGCTAGTATTTTAATTTACATTTTATAAAAGGATTTTAATTTTTTTGGTGGAATTTGCAGTGAAAGTACTATTGTTAGAGTAGTGATTTCACTTCTAAGTCCCTCTAATCATAATTATAAGCTATTGGTTGGATATCTGTAAGTGAATTCTAATTATTGCTATGAAAAGAGGGAGGAAACACAGCAATGTTGTCATTTGCTCAGTATCTTTTTATGAAGGGATGTTTGGGAAGTGAGCCAGCACTGCTCCACTGCCATTAAAAGAATGCAGTCTATTTGACTTTGCATTCAGAAAGAAGAAATTATTATTGGCCTTTAAAATTTGCCTTGAGTATAGAATGGGGTACACCAATCTCCTCCCTGCCTCACCTCTCATACTCCTAACATTTCCATCAAGGACAGAAATTTCCACTGTCCCAGAAGAGATGAGAATGGGAAGAACCCTTCTAGCCTCCCTTCCTACATATCCCTGCTCCTTGCTTTCAGGAGAGAGGAAGAGCACTTTCTCTGACAGGAGAGATCTGGAGACGTGTTTGGATTCTTTCCTTTACAATGGCCTGCTTCAGAAGCTTGGGTTCTGTGTTTGCTGCCACCTCCAAGACTAGGCACACAGCAAGAGGCCACACTTGTCTGTCTCCACTTGCGGGGCTTACTGGCTATAAGGCTGCAAATTCTGATTCAGCCAGCATACTCTATAGAACCTTGTTCTTTAAATGGGCTTCTGAAAGTCTAGATGTTGGGATGGGGTGGGAGTGAAGGGAGAATATCAGAAAGACAGAGTTTGGACACACATCTAAGTAACAAAGTTTGTATTTTAATTTTCATCAGTCTTATGCATTTCTCAATTGGTTTTTCAGTTGGTTTGAAATTTGGATGGGATGTAAGAATGTGAACAGTTATCACTGTTAAAGTCCCAACAGCCTCTTTTACTAAGTTATGAATAAGAGATAAATGGTTATTATAAATGTCTTCATTCTTCCTTTCAAGCATGTGCATTAATCCATTGTAACTTCTATTTTTTATTTCCAACTGTTATTTTAAGTTCAGGGGTGTATGTGTAGGATGTGCACATTTGTTACACAGGTAAATGTGTGTCATGATGGTTTGCTGCACAGATCATCCCATCACTCAGGTATTAAGCCCAGCATCTACTAGCTATTCTTCCTGATCCTCTCCCTCCTCCCACCCCCTGCCCTCCCAGTAATGGGATTGCTGGGTCGAATGGTATTTCTGCCTCTCGGTCTCTGAGGAATCACCATACTGTCTTCCACAATGGTGAAACTAATTTACACTCCTGCCAACAGTGTAAAAGCGTTTCTTTTTCTCCACAACCTCACCAGTTTCTATTGTTTTTTGACTTTTTAATAACAGCCATTCTGATTGGTATCTCATTTGTTTTTGATTTGCATTTCTCTAATCAGTGATATTGAGCTTTTTTTCATATTTTTGTTGGCCACATATATGTCTTTTTTTGAGAAGCATCTGTTCAGGTCCTTTGCTGACTTTTCAATGGGATTTTTTTTTCTTATAATTTTGGTTAAGTTCCTTATAGATCTGGATATTATACCTTTGTCAGATGCATATATTGCAAAAAATTTCCCCCATTCTATAAGTTGTCTATTCACTCTAATGAGTTTCTTTTGCTGTGCACAAACTCTTTAGTTTAATGAGATCCCATTTGTCAATTTTCACTTTTGTTGTGATTGCTTTTGGCATATTGGTCATGAAATTTTTGCTAGTGCCTATGTCCTCACGGTATTGCCTAGGTTTTCTTCTAGGATGTTTATAGTTTTGGGTCTTACATTTAAGACTTTAATCCATCTTGAGTTGATTTTTGTATATGGTGTAAGGAAGGGATCCAGTTTCAATTTTCTGTATAATGCCTAGCCAGTTCTCCCATCACCACTTATTAAATAGGGAATCCTTTCCTCATTGCTTGTTATTGTCAGGTTTGTCAAAGATCAGATGGTTGCAGGTATGCAGTCTCATTTCTGGGTTCTCTATTCTGTTCTATAGGTTGGTGCATCTGTTCTTGTACCAGTACCATGCTGTTTTGGTTACTGTAGTTCTGTGATATAGTTTGCAGTTGGGTAGCATGATGCTCTAGTGTTCTTTTTGCTTAGAATTGCCTTGGCTATTTGGCCTCTTTTTGGTTCCATGTTAATTTTAAAATAGTTTTTTTCCTAATTCTGTGAAGAAGGTCAATGATAGTTTAATTGGGATAGCATTGAATCTATGAAATTACTTTGGTCAGTATGGCCATTTTCACGATATTGATTCTTCCTATCCATGAGCATGGAATGTTTTCCCATTTTTGTCATCTCTGATTTCTTTGAGCAGTGGTTGGTAGTTCTGCTTGAAGATGTCCTTCACTTCCCTTATTAGCTGTATTCCTAGGTATTTTATTCTTTTTGTGGCAGTGGTAAATGAGAGTTCATTTATGATTTGGCTCTCAGCTTGCCTGTTGGTGTATAGGAAAGCTAGCAATTTTTGGACATTGATTTTGTTCCTGAGACTTTACTGGAGTTGCTTATCAGCTTAAGAAGCTCTTGGGTTGAGGTGGTGTGTTTTCCAGATATAGGATCCTTGTCATCTGCAAATAAGGATAGTTTGGCTTCCTCTCATCCTATTTGAATACCTTCATTTCTTTCTGTTGCCCCAGCCAGAACTTCCAATACTATGTTGAATAAGAGTGGTGAGAGAGGGCAACCTTCTGTTGTGCTGGTTTTCAAGGGAAATGCTTCCAGTTTTTGCCCATTCAATATGATATTGGCTGTGATTTGTCATATATGGCTCATTATTTTGAGATATGTTTCTTCAATATGTAGTTGATTGAGAGTTTTTAACATAAAGGGATGTTGAATTTTATCGAAGGCCTTTTCTGCATCTATTGAGATAATCATGTTGTTTTTGTCTTCAGTTCTCTTTATGTGATGAATCACATTTATTGATTTGCATATGTTGAACCAACCTTGCATCCTGGGGAAGAAGCCTACTTGATCAGGGTGGATAAGCTTCTTGATGTGCTGCTGGATTTGGTCAGCCAGTATTTTGTTGAGGATTTTTACATTGATCTTCATGAAGAATATTGGCCTGGAGTTTTCTTTTTTTGTTGTATCTCTGCCAGGTTTTGGTATTAGGATGATGTGGGCCTCATAGGGTTAGGGAGATGTCCCTCCTTTTCAGTGTTTTGGAAGAATTTCAGTAGAAATGACATCAGCTCTTCTTTGTACCTCTGGTAGAATTTAGCTGTAAATCTGTCTGGTCCGAGGCTTTTTTGGTTGGTAGGCTATTTATTACTGACTCAATTTTGAAACTCATTATTGGTCTATTTAGGGATTTACTTTCTTTTTGGTTTAGTCTTGGAAGGGTGCATGTGTCCAGGAATTTATCCAGTTTTAGTTTGTATGCATATAGATGTTTATAATATTCTCTGATTGTTGTTTGTATTTCTGTGAAGTCAGTGGTAATATCCCCCTTATCATTTCTGATTGTGTTTATTTGAATCTTCTGTCTTTTCTTTATTGTTCTAGCAAGTGGCCTATTTTATTAATTTTTTCAAAGAAGCAGCTCCTGGATTCACTGATCTTTTGAGGGGTTTTTTTGATGTCTATATCTCCTTCTGTTCAGCTCTCATCTTAGGTATTTCTTGTCCTCTGCTAGCTTTGGGGTTGGTTTGTTCTTGATGCTCTAGTTCTTTTAGTTAAGATGTTAGGATGTTTACCTGAGATCTTTCTATCTTATTTATTTATTATTATACTTTAAGTTCTGGGATACATGTGCAGAACGTGCAGGTTTGTTACATAGTTATACACATGACATGGTGGTTTGCTGCACCCATCAACTCATCATCTACATTAGGTGTTTCTCCTAATGCTATCCCTCCCCCTGCTCCCTACAGGCCCCAGTGTGTTGTTCCCCTCCCTGTGCCCATATGTTCTCATTGTTCAACTCCCACTTCTGAGTGAGAGCATGCAGTGTTTGATTTTCTGTTCCTGTTTTAGCTTGCTGAGAAAGATAGTTTCCAGCTTCATCCATGTCCCTGCAAAGGACATGAACTCATCCTTTTTTGTGGCTGATAGTATTCCATGGTGTAAATTTTCTTTATCCAGTCTATCACTGAAGAACATTTGGGTTGGTTCCAAGTCTTTGCTATTGTGAATAGTGCTGTAATAAACATATGTGTGCATGTGTCTTTATAGTAAAATGATTTATAATCATTTGGGTATATATCCAGTAATGGGATTGCTGGATCAAATAGTATTTCTAGTTCTAGATCCTTGAGGAATTGCCACACTGTCTTCCACAATGGTTGAACTAATTCACATTCCCACCAAAAGCCAAAATTGACAGATGGGATCTAACTAAACTAAAGAGCTTCTGCACAACAAAAGATACTATCATCAAAGTGAACAAGGAACCTACAGAATGGGAGAAAATTTTTGCAATCTATCTATCTGACAAAGGGCTAATATCCATAATCTACAAGGAACTTAAGTTTACAAGAAAAAACAACCCCATCAAAAAGGCAAAGGATATGAACAGAAATTTTTCAAAAGAAGACATTTGTGTGGCCAACAAACATATGAAAAATATCTCATCATCACTTGTCATTAGAGAAATGCAAATCAAAACCACATTGAGATACCATCTCACCAGTTAGAATGGCGATCATTAAAAAGTCAGGAAACAACAGATGCTTGAGATGATGTGGAAAAATAGATCTTTCTACCTTTTTGATGTGAGCATTTAGTGCTATAAATTTTCCTTTTAACAGTGCTTTAGCTGCATCCCAGAGATTCTGATACATTGTATCTTTGTTCTCAAGAATTTCAAAGAACTTTATTTTTGTCTTAATTTCATTATTTACCCAGGAGTCTTTCAGGAGCAGGTTGTTCAATTTCTGTGTAGTTGTATGGTTTTGAATGAATTTATCCATCTTGAGTTCTAATTTGATCACGTGGTGGTCTGAGAAACTATTTGTTATGATTTCAGTTATTTGCATGGGCTGAGGAGAGTTTTACCTCCTATTATGTGATCAATTTTAGAGTAAGTGCCATGTGGTGATGAGAAGAATGTATATTCTGCTTTTTTTTAGTGGAGAGTTCTGTAGATATCTAACAGGTCCACTTGATCCAGAGCTGAGTTCAGGTCCTGAATATCTTTGTTACCTTTCCGTCTTGATGATCCAATATTGTCAGCGGGTGTTAAAGTTTGCCACTATTATTGTGTGGGTGTCTAAACCTCGTTGAAGGTCTAAGAACTTGTCTTATGAATCTGGGTACTCCTAAATTGGGTGTATATACATTAAATGTATTTAGATCTTCTTTTTGAATTGACCCCTTTACCATTTTGTAATGCTATTCTTTGTCTTTTTTATCTTTGTTGGTTTAAGATCTGTTTTGTTAGAAGCCAGGACTGCAACCCCTGCTTTTTTCTGTTTTCCATTTCCTTGGTAAAATTTCCTCCATCCCTTTATTTTGAGCTTATGTGAGATGGGTCTCTTGAACACAGCATACCAATGGGTCATCGTTCTTTATCCAGCTTGCCATGCTGTATCTTTTAATTGGGGCATTTAGCCCATTTACATTTAAGGTTAGTATTATTCTGTGTGAACTTGATCCTGTTATCATGATGCTAGCTGGTTATTTTGCAGACTTGTTGATGTCATTGCTTCATAGTGTCACTGGTCTGTGTACTTCAGTGTGTTTTTGTAGTGACTGGTAACAGATTTTACTTTCCATATTAAATGCTTCCTTCAGGAGCTCTTGTTAGGCAGGTCTGGTAGTAACAAATTTCCTCAGCATTTGCTTGTCTGAAAAGGATTTTACTTCTCCTTCACTTATGAAACTTAGTTTTGCCAGATTTGAAATTCTAGGTTGGAATGCTTTTCTTTAAAAATGTTGGAGAAGTCTGCTGTTACTCTGATGGGCATTCCTTTGTAGATGACTTGGCCTTCCTTGGTTGCTTTTAACACTTTTTGTTTCATTTCAACCTTGTAGAATCTGATGATTATGTGTCTTGGGGATATTTTTCTTGTGCAGTATGTTACTGGGGTTCTCTGCAGTTCCTGAATTTGAATGTCAGCCTTTCTAACTTGTTTGGAGTTCTTCTGCATAATATCCTGAAATATGTTTTCCTAGTTGATTCCATTCTCCCTATCTCTTCTAGGTACTCCATCAGTTGTAGATTTGGTCTGTTTATATAATCCCATATTTCTTGGAGTTTTTATTCATTCATTTTTATTATTTTTCCTCTATTCTTTCTTGCTTGTCTTATTTCAGAGACAGTCTTCAAGCTCTGGGATTCTTTCCTCTATTTGTTCTTTTCTGCTATTAATACTTATAATTGCATTGTGAAGTTCTTGTAGTATGTTTTTCAACTCTATCAGGTCAATTATGTTCCTGTCTATACTGGCTATTTTGACTGTCAGCTCGTGCATGGTTTTATCATGATTTTGAACTTCCTTGAATTGAGTTAAAACATGCTTCTTTATCTCAGTGAAGTTTGTTTCTATCCACCTTCTGAAACTTACTTCTGTCATTTCAGCCATCTCAGCCTTGGCCCAGTTCTGAACCCTTGCTGGAGAGGCCTTCTGGTCATCTGAAGGGAAGGGGACACTCTGACTTTTTGAGTTTTCAGCATTTTTGTGCTGATTCTTTCTCACCTTTGTGGGCTTATCTACCTTCAGTCTTTGAGGTTGCAGACCTTTGGGTGGGGATTTTGTGGGGTTTTTTGTTGTTGTTGTTGTCATTTGTTTGTTTTTCTTTTAATAGTCTGGCCACTCTTCCACTGGGCTGCTGTGGTTTGTTGCAAATTTGTTCCAGACCTTGGTTGCCTCATTTTTTCCAGTACCTGGAGGTATTACCAGTGAAGGCTGCACACAGCAAAGATGGCAGCCTGCTCATTTCTCTGGGAGCTCTGTCCCAGGGGATACTGAGCTTTTGCTGGCCCAAACGCTTCTGTAGGAGGTGGCCTGAGACCCTGGTTGGGAGGTCTCATCCAATCAGGAGGAATGAGATCACAGACACTCTTAAAGAAGCAGTCTGGCTGCATTTTGGTAGAGCAGCTGTGTTGTATTATGGATCCCTTCAGCCCCCGATCAGACTGGACTCTCCAAGACCCTCAGGCTGGACCAGCTAAGATGCCCAAACAGCAAAGGTGGTGTTCTGCCTTGTCCCTTGGGCACTTTGTCTCAGAGAGAAATTAGAACTCTGTTGGCCATAGAACATGGGCGGGGGGGCAGCCACAGGGTCTGGCTGGGAGGACCTGTCCAGGGAGGATGAATGGATTAGGGTTCCATTTAAAGAAGCAGTCTGGCCACACCTTGACAAAACAGCTGTGCCATGCTGGGGAACCACCTCTGCCCCAGTCAGCTTGGACTCTCCAAAGCCTGCATGCTGGAACAGTGGAGGCATCCAAATAACGAAGGTCTCAGCCTGTCCCTCCCCAAGGGCACTGCATCCTGGGGAGAGATAGGAGCTCTGTCCATAGAATATGGGCAAGCAGTGGTTGCTAGAGGCCCTGGCTGGGAGGTCCCTCACAGTGAGGAGGAATGGATCAGGGTCCCGCTTAAAGAAGTAGTCTGGCCAAGTTTTGGTAAAGCAGCCATGATGTACTGAGGGATCCCTTCCTCATCTAGACTATGACTCTCCAAAGCCCACAGGCTAGAAAGGCAGAGTTGTCCAAATACCAAAGATGATGGCCTGCCCCTCCCCATGGGGGATCCATCCCATCTTAGGCAGGCTCTACCTTGTCACCAGTGGCTGGCTGGAATTCCAAGCCAGTGGGTCTTATCTTGTGAGTTGCTGTGGTAGTGGGGCCCACACACCAACACTGCTCTGCTCCCTGGATTCAGACCCCTTCCTAGGGGTATATATGAACCTTCTGTGTTGCCTGAGCAGTTGCTCTGCTGAGAGTCCACATGGCTCTGTGTGTCAGATCCAAGGCCCTGGTGGAGTAGGCTCATGAGCAGATCTCCTGATCTGAGAGTTGCAAAGATCTGTGGGAGAAGCCTGGTTTCCCAGGGTTACACATTCACTCACCACTTCCCTTGGCCGGGGATGGGAGTTCCCTAGGCTTTGTGTTGCTCCCGGGTGCCATCACTCTGCTCTGCTTTTCTTCATTCTCTGTGGGTTGAGTTGTTTTCCTGATCAGTCCCAATGTGAGTACCTGGATGTTTCAGCTGAAGGCGCTGTATTTACTGGCACCTTTCATTACTCTTTGTGAGTGCCATGTACCCTAGCTGCTTCTAATCAGCCATCTTGGCCCCCTCCCTTTTTAACTACTTTATGTTCATGTAAATAGTATCACAATGAAACAACTAATTTGTGTCTCTATCATAGGATTCTGCCTTAACATGAAAATCATTTATATAAAATTTTTATAGAAATATCCTGAAATCATTTCACATAAAGTAGAATTTAGCATAAGGCTGATACAACTTAAGACTCTAAGTATTCATATGCTATGAAATTTAATAATTCAGTAAATACTAAGTTTCTAATAAGTTTTAGGTCCCATTATTGTGTGAAGATACAGCTAAGAATGACATAAACTTCCTACACTCAGGCCATTTGTGAATGGTGTGGTTTCAAAGAAGGACAGTATAGTACTATAATGGAAATTAAATCTGAAAATGTTGGGAGTAAATGAGGGATGGGAAAACTACTTAAAGTGGTTAAGGAAAATATATTAGACAACATAGTCTAGATTATTCCACAGTAATGAACAGTTTCCGAACCATAGTGACTTAACAGCACAGACTTACTCATTTCTTATGCTATATGTCCTGTATAGATGGTGGTGATGGCCCATCATAGAGCAACACAGGCTGTCAGAGGCTCCATCCCAACATGCATTTCTTTGATCACCACAGCAAGAAAGATATGCTGAATCATACACTGGCTCTTAAAAACATCTGCCTGGAATTGACATCTACCACTTTGGCTCAAATTTCATTGGCCACAGCAGGGACACATGTCATGCCTAACCTCAAAGGAGGTGAGGGACTCCTATCATACTAAGAGCTTACAGGGAGGAATACTGGAATAATTTTGGCCATCCTTGATGAAAATCTGAAAAAGGGTCCCTGAAGAAGTGACATTTGAAATGAGACCTGGCAGGCAGTAATTCTTAACCTTGTTGCCCATTAGAGTCACTATGGGCAGACACTGTGCTATGTGTTGTCAGGCATTCACTCCATTCATCTCACAGCAATACAAAGGGATATGGTTCTACTTTTATCCCTATTTTTATATATAAAAAAAGAGGGCAGAGAGAGGTTATATTAATTTCACAAGGCCACAAAACTAAAAAGAGGAGACAGGATTTGCACTCAAATAGTTTGACTCTAGTACCCACAATCCTAACTGCTATAGCCCCTGTTTAGGTTATAAAAATTATGGCCTTGTATGTAACTAAATTAAAGAATGTGGCTTCCTTGGACTCCCCATCTCCACCCTTGCCTCAGACATGTATATATGTGTGTGTATACACTGCATACATGTGTGTCTACTTGCACATACATACTGCAACCCATAGTAAACTGGACGGTTTTATGAAATGGCTGCCATGTTTGCTCTATTCCAGGCACACTGGGCTTTTTGCTCTTCTTTGGATCCCCAAAGCATGTCCTGCATCAAAGCCTTTGAACTAGCTCTTTCCTCTGCCTGGAACCTGTTTCCTCCAGTTATCTACATGGTTTCCTCAATTTCTTCAAGTTATTGCTCAAATGTCACCATTTTAGTAAGGACCACCCTGACCATAACATTTTAAAACTGTAGCATCTCCCTTACCTGCTTTTTTTTCTGTAGCACTTATCTCCATCTAAACGAATATATTTTCTTTATTTCGTATATTTTATTTTCTTTCCTCTTACTAGACTCTAAGACACTCCAAACTATATGATGAGATGAAGAACTTTTTCTGTTTTGATCTCTGGTACTGTATCCACAAAGGACTAGAACAGGGTTAGCCTGTAGTAGGAAGTCACTGGGCATTGGCCATGGTAACCTTGGGCTAGAGAGTTGGTCAAGGAGGGTATATGACTGGATACCACAGTCTTGCCACAGCGTGTAGAGGCTGAGTGGAATGCATATCTGGGGGATTTGATGGGATGGGGAGTGAACTTCCCTTCAGTGGGGCCTGCTAGTGTTATCCCCATCTCAGTGAGTCCATAAACTAATATGAGCAACAGTCATTACAGCTAAGGAGAGGAATATAATCTTGCCTAGCCAAGATGGAACTTCAATTTTTCTTTCTCTCACTCTTGTCCAACTCCTGAGGAATCAACACAAATAAGGGAAAGGTGCAGGATGTAGGGTGAGTAGGTAGGAAGGATGAAGAGCTCACCACCCTCCACTCAACTCCAGACTGCCAGAGTTAGTCTGTCCTACCCTGGAGTCAGGAGAAAAATGCTGAATCAGATGTGGGATTGATGTTTAGTTCTTGATAGGACTATGTGTTCTGATACTTAAATAAGATTGTTCTAATAATATTTACTGGACAATTATGGAATCCGCCACAGTTTTGTTAAGGGAGTCACAACCCAGAAGGACGGGTCGATTCTACACAGTAGATTTGGATAAATGTATTGGGAAAAAAACTCCTATAAAACTGTTAATTGTTTATAACCCAGAAAATTAATATTCCTCAAGAGATTGGTTTGCTTTTCTTTTTTTTTTTTGAGGTGGAGTTTTGCTCTTGTCACCCAACTGGAGTGCAATGGTGCAATCTCAGCTCACTGCAATCTCCACCTCCCGGGTTCAAATGATTCTCCTGCCTCAGCCTCCCAAGTAGCTGGGATTACAGGTGTCCACCACCATGCCCAGCTAATTTTTGTATGTTTAGTAGAGACGGGGTTTCACCATGTTGGCCAGGCTGGTCTGAAACTGCTGGTCTCGCGGTCCGCCCGTCTCGGCCTCCCAAAGTGTTGCGATTACAGGCGTGAGCCACCACACCTGGCCAGACTGGTTTGCTTTGACATTGGATATTATTATCCTGTTTTAGACAGACTAGAAATTAAGGCTCAGAAACAAAAACAAATTTAAGGTCACACCACTAGAAAGCATTAGCCAGGATTAAATATCAGGCCTACTGATTTCAATGTCTACACTTTATTCTTGAGGATATTTTCTCACCTGTAATGAAAAGGAAGGAAAAAGCAAAGGACACACACCACACACAAACACACATACCTAATCTTTTTCTGCCCAAACTGTTTTACATTGTTTCTATAAAGGTGCTGAATCCAGGTTTTCTTTCTCTCCACAGGAGTCTTAAACAGTTTGATATTTCCAAATTCATGAAACTGGAATATTATCCCAGCAGTATCAAGAAAATATTAATACACTAGCACGGTTTGGTTGTACTCACTCCTTCACGTAGTTTATGCCCCCGCATTTTTCAGTAACATGCAATTAATAACTAGCATTCAGTTAAAAGCTGGAATTACTTCATTAGCTTAGGCAAATTATCTTTTTATGCTGGTGATAAATAAGCAGCTATTAGCAATGATTCACATTAGTTCCATGGTTTAAAACAGCTAATTTCCTCTTGGAGGCTTTGCAGCATGCGCGCTAATACTTTTCCTCAATGTATTTTTATTATGATACTCGTGCTAACAAGGTCACCCTCCTCTCTTGAACAAACCTATACATTTGTCTTCACTGTAGGGCTAGGCTTGGTGGAACCCACTCTGTTAGAGGCAAGTATTTTTGTTTAGATCTCTAGATTGATTTAAAGGCGTAGTGTGAGATATGGAAGACAGACTAGGTGGTTCAAATGTTGGATGATTTTCTTAACGACACAAATTGTGCTGCAGGGGAAGGCAGTCATGCTGGGGAGAAGGGGGCTGACAGCCTACGGTCTTGTTCATGCTTCCTGTCACCTATTCTCTTGTCCTTTGCCTTATCTTTCTACTTTGTTTCAGCACGTCCTCGGGTAGCCTCAAAATGGCCTCAGACAGCTTCTTTTCGAGGTTTCCTGTGTCATCTGTAGAGTATAATCCTCTTGCCTCTGGTGCTCAACTAGTAAAATGGCTGGTCCTGAGAGTTTTGCCTCATTGACTCTCAGAACTTAAGTTGACATTCAATTAGTTACCAAACTCAACATATACCTGATTTATTTATAGAACATTGAAAACAGTCCTTACGCAATATCCAAGTGCTAGAAATGTATTAGGAGAAAATCAACAGATAAAAGTATATTGAAAGAATAGATTATTCTGATTGGTGGCTTTGTTTATACTCATGATATTCTTTCTTGATAACTGGAATATATTTGACATTAGTTGAACAATGGTCTTATAGTCTAACAAACAAGGATTTTTATAAGTTTCTCAACAGAAATAATACATTTTAAATTTAAATTTCCTTTTATATAAAAATAACTTTTATTAAGCAACTAAGTCTAATTCTAGCTTAAAATATATTTATAAAGGATTTTAGAGGAAACTGTTAAAGAAACAAATGCCTAGATTTAACTTGGTACTATTTTCAGTAAATTATTATTGCTAAATACAACCTGGGTTTCCTCCTGGTAGTGGTAGTGTTTCCTTTCATTCATTTTGAATCTCTTAATTAAGTCAAAGTCTTTTCTGTTTGTATTATGCTTCCGAATCTTGGGCAGGCCAATAGAATTTATTAAAAAATGGGATAAATGCTCTTCCAAGGTCTTATGGTAGTCCAAAGGAAGGAGTGACCTATGATTCCATTGGAATTTTGAGGATAAATCAGAAAGAGAATCAGAGTGAACAGCATGCTTGGCAAAAGAAGGAGCATGGGGAATAAAGCCATAGAAGTAAAAATAACCTGGGAATTCCATAATCTAGGCTGGAGACTGAGGAGAAATGGCTGGAGATACAGATGGAAGGGTACTTTGGGAAAAATCTTCAATGTCATAGAAATATACTCTAAAGCATTTGTACTTGATGGACAATCATTGATAGGTGTCTTTATCATTATTAAAGTGATTTAGAGAAGATAGTGATACAGTCAGTAAGTTTTCCATGATCTGTTGGAAACATGAATGACAGAAATATAGATATTGGAAGGACAACTGAGCAGGCTCTTGTAATAATCAAAACTACAGAGTTTGCAAGCAGGCAGTGGCAGTGCAAATGGAAAGAATAAGATGTACTCAAGTATTTGAGTCAACAGGACTTGGTGACCTTTTTGAAGGGGTGATGTCCAAGGAAAAGGAGAAACTAAGGAAAGATCCTTAGTTTAAAAGGCTCCTTAGATAAAAGGCAGTGTCCTTTCCTGAAGGAGCACATCTTCATGTCTGAACTCATATATTGTATTAGTAACATAATATTTCTCTCTCTAAAACAGAAAAACAATGGTTGTTTATTGTTTATAAATACCTTGGAATGATCCTTGCTGACCTTGATAGTGCCATAATAGTGCTATCCCCAAACTCATTGGCATATAAAATTAGCATCTTGTTTGCACATCTGCATATTAATTAGAGCTTATGTGATCTAGGAGGATGCAGTTGGGCTTTGTGCCATAGTGTCTCTCATCCTCCTTGGACTAGCAGCTACTGGAGACATTTTCTTCTTATGGCAAAAGACCTGGGCAAAGGAGAACCAGCTCAACTGTGCAAGAAAATTTTAAACATTTTTTCATTCCATGTCCTCTAACACTCCATTGGCCGAAGCAAGTCACATGACCAATCCCCAGTCAAGGGGAAGGAGGTATTTTCTACCCACTGTGAATCAATGACACAGGTGGGAAAATATGATGCCATTACAGAAGAATAAAACATTGAGACCAAAAGTCAATCCACAGTACTCTATATGGCTGTTTTTGTTACTCTGAGAACTGAGATTCTCTTTTCTTACTGAATAAACATTTCTCAAGTTTTTATGGTTTATCTTAGGATGGTGTAGGGCCATCCCAATTGACCCTGATCCAACCAATGGTACTGCTGGATTTTGGTGACTATGTAACTGCCTGTAAATGGGTGTCTAGGTTGGATTGGCATGTTCCCTTTAGGTTACCCCACTCATTGGCAATACAGCTCCGCTGCTATAGCAAATCTTAATATTTTCCCTAGAAATAGGCCAATTCCAAGGTATTGACCAGCTCTGATCCTGTTTAACTTATGAGAACAATCAAACTCCCTACTTGAGGTGATACCATATTTACAGTTCTTGGGAAAGACTAAATAATGTCATGGAGAGGAAGCCATAAGAGGCGGTGTCTGCCTCTGCCTGGAAATGCTGTGTGTGTCTTTGAGTCTGTCCCCACTGTCACCTGGAACTGTCACCTGGAACGCGTTACCTTGGTTGTTTAAGGGTTTTCCATTGCAGTTTCTTTTTGCTGTCTCTTGCATTCCTTCCCATAAGGTAGGCAGTTTACAGTAATAGCATTGGAATGAAGCTCTGCTTTGGGCAGGAAAGGTTAAACATTTTAAAAATGCAAACCAGATAAAATTTTAAAAACCTCAAAATAGTCTTGGAGCCACAATGCCTCTGTGCCATCCCCAGCCATTCTCTTTAACAAAAGACACTCCTCTCTTATGCAAGCTTCTCATTTGTCAGAGGAGAGATTTCCCTGTCTCCTCAGCGCACCCTCTGTATAATTTAAGGTGACTCACTGTACAGGAAAGTTCACCTTCCATTAGCATGTTTTCTTTAGTAAGCACTCTCTTGCAAGTGCTGTAGTGTAAACATGAGTGCCTACGAATATGAACATTTATTAAATAGCACTGATGAATATTTCAATACCTCGGGGAGAGCAATTCACAGCTCAATCATTCAGGCTGTTTTAAGTGCAGCACAGGACAATTCCACTACATCTTCCATTAATATTTAATTGCCCATTTTATTCTGTTTACCTTTTTGGTTAATATATAATTTAAAGCTCTTCTACTAAAAAGGGGGAAAAGAGAACAGCTGTTCATCTGCTTTTAACAAATCTCTGGTGAGAGCTTTTACCTCATTTAAAATTCATTGCAAAGAGTTTTTATTTAATATCAGTAACACAAAACCTCAGGTATTAAAAGTAAAACTTGGAAGTGACTCTCATGCAGAAAGCCTAGCTGTGACTTGGGTTTGATTACACATCCATTCCTGAGTGGCAGGCATTGACAGGAAATGTCTGAATCGCCAGCAATGGCGCCATGTGTCACGTCCTCATGAAATAGAATCACCGTAACTCGACCTGACACATTCTGACAACATATTGGAAAGTTGTTATGCACCCTGCAGAAAGTGAGTACTGTCATCCCAGCAATGCAGATTTTACTGACGAGATAAAACACATATCTGCTTGCTAAAGGACAAGGGAGTCAAATATGTGCATGGCCTCGAGGATCTGGGGAATCCCTGAGGCACTAAAGATTCACTTTTTCTTGGCCTTCCTTTGGTGGTTGCCACCAGTTTCTCTCTTTACTGGTTCAGATTCCCAAGGCCTATCTCTTGTCATGTGACAGCTTTTCTTTCCTTTCCTCCTAGTGGGCTGCAGTTTGTGTGTCACAAGTCTGTTTCTAAACTGCACCCAGTGGCGAGAACCTTGACATTAATGACAGATCTCTATATTTTCAGGGGTCTCCCAGGCCCCCCAGGTCAGTGAGTAAAACCCACCCCAGATCCACCCCAGAGAGAGTCACCCTGTCCTTTCTTTTTCAGTCACCTGGAATCAGCTGCTTTCTAGAACAATAAGCTACATAATCTGTTTTTTTCCTGTTCAACTTATTTGTTGCAGTGGATTCATTCCTCCTGTTTAAATATTCCCAGCATGGCCTAGCCAGCAGCAGCATGAAACTCAAAAATACCATCACCACTGTCATTTCACTTGAGCTCAGGATGGGCTTCTCCAGGGTGGGCTTTCCTTATCTGCTTTTGCATCACTTCATTATTGCTTACCCAGTCTCTGTTGAGTTTGATTCACTTTCTTACCAGACTCTCCGTCAATAGACATTCTCACATAATGCTTCCTTTCACTCATTCATTTATTCAGCATCTGATCAAGTGTTCTGATAATACACGCATTCAGTAGGGAGGAAAGGAGAGAGAAAGAGAAGAGCCACCTGCCTATAAAGCTTACATTATTTGTGGAGGAGTCACTTGATCTTGAGCGCTATTGATGACTAACATAGGCATCATGGCACTCTACATCTCTCCTCTCCTGAATACTGGGATGTTCCTTTAGCTGTGTCCAGAGTGCCTCAAAATTCAGCTAGAAAAGGAAAGAGATCAAATAATATTATAAGTAGATTGTGAAGACATCCCCAGTGGTTCACTTCTCCCTGTATCAATACCCTCTGAGGCTCATCCAATGAGGTGAAGTCTATTTTTTTACCTCTTGAATCTAGATCATCCTTGTTTCTTGCTTTGGCCAGTAGAATGTGAATAAAGAAATGATGTGTGAATTCTGAGCCTAGGCCTCAAGAGGCCTGTTTGCTTCTGTTCTGTTTTAGACCCTGGCTCTGCCTGGGCTAGCCTGCAGGAAGATCAGACACTCCTGAAGGAGCACATCTTCACGTCTGAACTCATATATTGTATTAGTAACATAGTATTCCTCTCTCTAAAACAGAAAAACAACAATAGTTGTTTATTGTCTATAAATACCTTGGAATGAACAGAGATGAGACATCTCTGCTGAGGCCATTCTGTGATAGCCAGCCAGCCTCTAGACATGAGAGTGGGCCCAAACAAAATCAGCAAAGTGTTTACACAACACAAGGTGACCACAGATGTATAAGTGACCCTAACTAGGACCAGAAGAACTTTCCTGACAAGAAGGGCAGAAGGCCAATTCTCCCATATAATTGCGAGCAATAAAAATGCATCATAATTTAGGCCATTAAATATGGGGTGGTTTGGAATGCTGTAATAGCTAACTTACAAAGGTATTCTCTAAACTTTTCTTATAGTCCACTTAGGTGCGACGTACTCCTATACTCTCTGCCTCCCTTATCCTTTGGCAAACCCCACTCAACCAGATCTTAGGATTTGATGATTTGAATTTATTTTTTAAATTGTTTCAACTTTCAGGGCCAGGCAACTGCATCAGATCCCTTAAAAATTGAGCTCAGACCACAGTGAGCTAGAAATAAAATGAGAACCAAAGGCTGAGGGAAGGGGAAAGACATGGTTTAAATTATTGGAAGAGAGAATTATATAACAGTTTGGATTGATTTGTATCTCATCAGAAAGGGCTCACATATCTCTGGGTATAGTCATTTACCAGCTTGAATGGAAAAACTGATGCCATGATGTAACTGTACGCAGTTCAAATTGTGGTTACAACTCACATTTCCATCCCTCTTCCCCCATTATCCTCTGTATTAATTCAATCACAGAAGTTAGGTGAGTTGGTGGGGAGACCTATGAAGTCATCTTGTTTTTTTCCCAAGAGCCATATCTGAGTTTCTACCCATAGTGTATTTTCAAGTGCTTTCTCTAATATGCTTGAAAATGGCTTGAGCAATGATCTACCCTAAAAGCTTTAACTGGAAATATATTCTATAAGCACTTTACCAGAAGAGACATTAATGCAGAAAAAAATAATTGGAGTTTTATCTGACCAAAACCCACGTAAGCAAGGAAATTTAGAGTAATGTTCAGATTTTCTTCCTCTCTTCTCCTTTCTTTGCTCTGTGTTTTGCTACAGAGGTATCAGATACCTTTCAGTGGGGCCTAAGAGAACATTTGGGTTAGAGTTAGGTCTAATCATGATTCAGGGACTTTTCAATTGCATGACTGGTCCGAATTTCCTAGATATAGGCAAATCCTCAAAGGTTTACCAAAGTCAACAAATTCAGATGATTTGTAAGGAGAATAATTTGATCCATAGAAAATCACAATATTTTACTGCATTACAACTGAGCCTATGCAAAGCATCTTATAGTTTGTAAATTATGGCCTTAGGAGTCTCAAATCCTGGGTTTGGCCCTAGTGTCATTACTTTAACTTTATACAGAATATCCTTATTCCTAAAATATTAAAGTGGAATAAGGGTATCCAGATTGGAGTACTTTCTGAGCTGGGTGGATTTTCATGGGTTTCTACAATATCTGGTGAGGAATCTAGAGTTGAGAAAACATGAGTATGAATCTCACATAAGGGTTAGCATAATCTTGGTCATGGTTACCTAAATATTTGAAATCTCAATTTTCTTATTTTTAAGATGGAGAAAATAAGATATTTCTCCTATAATTATTAGGGTCAAATAAAGTAATGTATGTTAAAGGAAATAGACCAGTACTTCCCCAAGTGTGTTCTGTCCTGTGTTAAAAGGGGTTATGTATGAAAAGCACTCTGGGAAACTGTGTCAAGTGAAATTAAACAGTTTTCTCTGCTGTAGGACTTCATAGAGTTTTTAGTAGACTAGAAGTCAGAGTGAATCTCATTTTCTAGATTCGTTTGACTATGGCACTACAATATCAGCAGGAAAGGTATTATGCAGAACATAATAAGTGTCCAGAAATGTTAATTTCCTTGCCTGTTCCTTCATTATGAGCTGGTCCTAGTGGCTTGGTAAACTCTTAAAGGTGGATCTGTTTTCTGATTCCATTGATCCCTTTTTCCAGTGTCTCCACAGTGAGGAGATTACTGACTTAAGCATGGTCATCCTTTCAAACCTATAAGACTAAGTTTTGCCACTCTCTGCACAGGATGTTGTCCCCAGTCCTCAAGGCCTCTGTTACAGTCTTAAAAAAGTGGGGGCTTCTGTCCACCTGACATCCTTTGTCCCGTCTCTCTAGATCTGCTGTTGTAACCATTGCATAGATCTGAAATAATTGCTTTTAGGCAGAGTGGATAGTGTTGACTACATCAATACTTATTGTTTTAACTATATGAATGTGAGATAGAATAGCCTCTTACGTATTTATTGATATGTTTATCTGTTTGCTGATTTCTAGCTATAAATTTTAAAAATAACATTGATTAGTTTGGTAGTAACGGAATGATTAAAATGCATAAGTAAAAAAGGCTCATCATACCATCCCACAGCATGCTTGTTAGCATTAAAACAAATTCCCTTGATTAGAAAATTCAAATAATAGTCAAAAACAGGAAATTAAAAGTAAAAGCCCCTATAACTGGAGATTTATAGCAGCTTTATTGATAATTGCCTGAACTTGGGAGCAACCAAGATGTTCTTCAGCAGGTGAATGGATAGATAATCTATGGTACATCCATACAATGGAGTATTATTCAGTACTAGAAGAAATATGCGATCAGACCATGAAAAGACATAGAATAACCTTAAATGCATACTATTGAGTGAAAAAAGTCAATCTGAAAAGGCTATGTACTATATGATTCAAGCCATATGGCATTCTGGAAAAGGCAAACAGTAAAGAGGTCAGTGCTTGCCCGGGGCTAGGGGGAGAGAGGGATAAATAAGCAGAGCACAGAAGATTTTAGGGCAGTGAAACTCTTCTGTATAATACTCTAATGGTGGAGCCATGTCATTATACATTTGTCCAGACTCACAGGATGCACAACACCAATAGTGAACTCAAATGTGAACTATGGACTTGGGGCGATAATGATGCATCAGTGTAGGTTCATCCATTGTGGAGAATGCAGCACTCTGGTAGGGGATGTTGACAGTCGAGGAGGCTATGCATATGCAGGGGCAGTGTGTATCTGGGAACCCTCTATACTTTCTGCTCTATTTTGCTGTGAACCTAAAAATGAAATGTATTTAAAACAAAAAAGTAAAAGTCTCTCTTTCTCACATTGGGCTCACTTTCTGAAGGCAATCAAGTCTTACATATCTTCGTCAGACAGAATTACTATACATAAATTGGCAGTACACATACATATATGTACATACGTATGTGCTTCTGTATATAAAATACATGTTCTTTTATTTATACAAGGGAATCTTGTGTCTCTGTCTATCTTTGCCATTCTAATGGGTAAAAATAGCATCTCATATTTGTTTGAATTTACATGTCGAGTTTTGAATAAGGTTTAGTCACTTTTCGTATGATTAATGCTCACTTGTATTTGTCTTCTGTGTGCCTATCCTTTGCTCATTTTTTGACTGAGTTACTCTATTTTAAAAAATTATGGGTTTTATATACCCCTTTATAAATTAAAAAAATTATCCTGATATTTAATATATGTAAATTGAAAAATATTTTATATCATATATATTGTAAAAATATTTCCTATTTTGCCGTTATTATTTTATTTTTGTCATATAGAAATTTAAAATTTCTACACTGCTAAATTTATTATTCATTATTTTTTATATGTTCTTCATCATGTGCCTTGACCAGAAGACCTTTTCCTGTTCTAAGATTATAATAATTTTATTTGAACTTTTATTGAGAACTTTTGAAGATTCATTCTTTTTATATTTAAATCTTTGTTATAGCCAGAATTTGTTTTGGCATAAAGAATAATAGAAGGATTCAACCTTTGTATTTCCAAACAGCTATTCAATTGTTTTGACTTCATATATAGACAATCCTACTTTTCTCCATGAATGAAAAATGCTACATTTAAATTAGTATCCCGTATGTATTTTGTTCTACATCTGAATTCTCTAATAAATTACTTTGTATGCTCCTATTCATAACAGTTATCATTTTCTGAGATAGGGTTTCCCAAGAAAGGAATAAAATAAACATTTTTTTAAAGTAGAAAAAGCTGGATTTTTATAAGACTGAAGATTTATTATAAAATGAAACTTTTAAGCCTAATAATTTACCATTCAAATGTTTAGACATACTTACTGAATTAGAAAATTGTGTGGGTGTGTCTATATTTGTGGATGTATGAGAGAGACAGACAAACAGAGACAAATGCAGAGAGAGAGAGGATTTTATCATTTTCATTGATATAAGACTTTAACACTAGCAGTAAAAGAAAAAAATACTAAAACTGGTTATTTTATACACCCCAAGCTCCAGTTCTCAACAGCGTAATTTTCTTGTCAGGTCGCTATAATTCTAAAACTTAAAAAGTGATAACAAGCTCTGTAAAAATAAACATTTTTATTCACCAACTGGAAAGAGCAAAGGCAATGCAATTTACACAATTATCCTCCTAAAATTTTTGTGTAGTGAGCCAGTCTTACTATTCACATTTAAAGATGGGTGGGAAAGGTAAAAAGAGGTAAATCTTCTGATTAAAACCAGAAATGAATCAGGGCAAAGACTAGAACCAAACCCCCAAAGAAACAAGTGCTCTCTGTATAATAGATACCTGCACTGGAAAGAGGAAGGCTGGATATTTGCTGGCTTGACTTTGTTGTTGTTAAAGGACACTGAAGTTAAAGGTCATAGCTAATGGTGAAACCTCACAGAGCATGTGAAACCTTCAACAAAGCTTTCCAAAATGACTCGACTTTACTTCCAGCATTCAAATGTGGATATAAATGATCCCTTAGAGATTATTAAATCAGAGAAATTTTAAATAAATCAAACTGAAGCTTCAGAACTATGGACTAGGGCCAGGAGTATCCTCTTTATCTTTGGGAGTTGCAGTTATGCCTGTATGTTTTCACAATTTTCAGAGAGGAACTTGGGAGTAGATTCTAATCTAACAGCTCATTTCCTGTATCAAAAGGCATGGCACATATGCTATTTTCTTTCTGATTACATCCTTCCTAAATGTTGTTCTTTCACCGAAACTAAACTATTTGGTTGTTACCTTTCTTAAAGCAGGGATGGTTCCATTCAGTTATGATAGTCACTATCTAAGCCCCTTGCTTTTTATGAAAATAACACAAATTCAAAAACGAATCTCTTAAAAACCTGTTTCTTTCCCATTTCTGATGCTTCTTGTCTGGATTTATCAGATGAAAGATACTCTATCTTTATCAGCAGTAGCACTATTATCTACCCACTTCCGAATTCTCATGCTTTCAGTGGAAGGAATCTGATCCCCGAATCGGACAAATCTCTAGTCTTTTATATTTGTAAAGACAGCTGCAAGGAATTGTTTAGTGTCTCTGCTATTTCCTTTTCCATTGTCTCTAATTCCCCTTTATTATTGTAAGTGCACACAATTTATCCTTGATGTTTGTCCTCTTAAATACACATAGCACTTGCAAAACAGTTTTTAAAAATTAGTTATAATGTTCTGTTATTTCTCGTGCTTGCTATTTAAATTTTATCCTTTAATTTTTGATTACCTGTTTGCAGTTTTCACCTTTATAAGCCAGACTTTTTCATTTTAACTTAATGACTAATTGTTTTTAGCCTTTCACAATATGGGTAATTCAATACCTAGAAGAAAGGAACAAAACACCTTCACCAGCTAAATCCACTTATGACCCTAGAAAACTTCCTTCTAAAAGTGACCAGCATAAGCACAGGAGTTCTGAGGCTCCAGGAAAACCCCTTTTCCTTCTCATTCATCTCTCCCAGCCTGAGTATGCTGGCTGTCGACCAAGCTTCAGCAAGATCAGCATTGCCACCTACTTGGGTCCTCTATCTAGAATCACACTCTGGCTCACCTAGTTCTGGGCACACTTAACTCTGCTGATAAGCGATTTGTGAACTTTACACCTCTTTCAAAACACTAGAGGTACCTTACCAGGTTGAACAGTTCAGTTTTGTTTCAAGCTGTGCCGGAGAGGCACTGTGCACATTTTCAGTGTCTCAGATTGTCAACATTCTTGGCACTGCTTTCTGTCACCTCCATGGTGGATGAGGAAGTACAAGTGTTGTAGAAGAAGAGATCTAGAGACTACCCAATAACCCAGACTTAATGTTTTAGCAGTGTGGTTCTGCTCATAGCCTCCCACTATGCGATGCTATGACTCCATCACAGCCTTTCCCTAGGACACCCTTCTGCTGGTCCTCCTCTTAACATCTCACATAGCTTCTACTTGTTCCTTAAGAAAATTTTCATTTTTGTGTGCATGCACTTAGTTCAGAGGGCCAGCTATTTCCACAAGGCAGTTTAAGGCTAATAACAGTGCCTAGTTTCCTTTCTTCAATTCCCCCACCTAGAGTCAATCACTTTTTACTTTTTTACCTTATTCTTTGGGTATTTACATTTTAGGTATTATTTGTTGACTTCCCAGTATGGAAGATGAGCATTTGGTTCTCCCCTACTCATCACTTTCTAATATGTCTATTCCAATATCTTTATCACTCTGTTTATAGCCTTAGAATATTTGATAATCCTTGGATGTCTTCTCATATTTCCAAGTAGGGGCACATCACTTATTTGAAGCTCTAAGCATGTGCTGCTCATATTTCCAAGTACGGGCACATCACTTATTCGAAGCTCTAAGCATGTGAGTGGGATTAATTGGCAGTAGCATCACTGTAGGGTGATCTGGTTAAGGTGATGTTGGAGATCTCCAGATTTCATATCATTCTGTCTTTTCTCGTGTTGCAACAGTTTCTCAAGAAGATCTTTAGATCTCAGTTTAATGGACTTTGAGAGTTGGAAAGATGAGCTCTAAAATTCCCTTCATAAGTCAAATATTCTATTCTATGTATCTTTTTCCCCCCTAACTAGAATTAAGCAATATGATAGTAAAAAGGAATCCATAGAGCAAACTTTGTCATTTGTCCAGGCATCAAACAGTTATAATTGGCAAAAAAGTTGACATTTCACCACAACATGGGTTGAATTTTGCTTAAAAATAAGTAATAATTAAAATTTAATGAAGAATAAAAATTAGATTTATGTTTTTAAAAAAGGATATGTAATAGTAGTGTGTGTTGCCCCTGCCTTTGAAGTCATGCCTGATTTTAAGAGATATCATGAGTGAAAACGTTGACGTGTGCTGAAGACAGCACTAACTTATCCTGAAGGGTCTCAGTAAATGCAGGAAATCTTCGGAAATTGCAGAAAAAAATGATTCTATCACAAATATTAATGTCGGTTCACTGGATGCGTACTTCCACATGCAGCTGAATCTTTATTTATTTTGTTAATGAGCGCTGCGCTTTACTATAAATTTTCTTCTTACTGTGTGCGTTACTGATACTTGCAGGTTATTTTTCTGGTAAGGTATGATTTATTTTGAAGACTTTAATTCTTGGAGAAAGGAGTCAGATTAACATTAGGAAGTGGATTGAAATTTTGTTTTGTTTTATTGTTTAGAGTTTTTGAACTTTTTTGTTTTCTTTTAGATTTTTTAAAATACGTGTAGGTGGCCCTTCTAGTTTGTTGGGTCTTGTGCTAAAGTGTGCTAATTCTTTCAGGCCTTGGGATGCTTTTTGATACACTGAATATTGCAACCACTTTTAATTATTATTCTAGAATCCTAGTTGACTTGTGTATCTTCTAAAGTGGTTTAACCAGAAAGAATCTGGAACACAGGAAGTCATGGATTCTGTGTCAGTTAAATAAAGTAGTAAAAACTTTTTGAGATTGGCTCAGTGTGAAACAGCCTTATTGGTTGTGGTGGCACCTGAAGTTCTTGGTCTCATGGCCAAAGAAACCAAGAACACAGACACACCAAGTGTGAGGTCAGAGCAGAAGCAGAAGTTTAATAGACAAAAAAAAAAAAAGAGAGAGAGAGAGAGAGAACACCTATTGGCAGCAGAGAAGGGTCCCAAAAAGGGTTGCTATTCAGCAGTGAAATGCAAGTGTTTATAAGCTAGTGGGGAAGCAGCATCTTATCTACTTAAGGTGGGAAAAACTGGATAGGACCAGGTGTGCCATCTGCATAGAGAGTGAATCTCTGGCAGCCCACACATCAATGCTTTATTATACAGTCAGGTCCTTTGCCTGAGCTACTCTCACGTTGCTTTCCTACTGTGTATGTGTTAAAAAGGGGGAGGTGGAGCCCCCAGGGTGACGTGCCTGGCCCCCAGGTACCCCTTTCTATCAGTGCAGCTGCAGGCATTCCGCCCCAGTGCAAGCTTCCAGCTTCCTTATCTATGTTTGCAGCCTGATCTTCCAGGCTGCTCTTTATTAGAAAAAAAGTGATTTTTTGGGCTGCTTTTTGCTAGAAGGGAAGTTCTGCTGAGGACTTTTTTCCCCTATTTGCCTAGCTAGTTTTTTTCTACCTCCTCTCTCAAATGTATATTGGTACCTCCAAAAGAATATTTTATTTTCTTAAGAAATAGCCTATTTCTTCACTTAGGATAAGAAATTAAAGTTTTAATCTCACAGTTATCTAGTATTCTTTACCACTAACCTCAAACAAAGCTAATGAATTATTTCTAGTAGCTTCCTCACCAAGCACCATAGTTATTCTTAAAAACTACCTGATATGGTTTGGCTGTGTGTCCCCACCCAAATCTCACCTATAATTGTAATTCCCATAATCCCCATTGTCAAGGGTGGGACCAAGTGGAGGTAATGGATCATGTGGGCAATTTCCCCCATGCTGTTCTTCTGATAACAAGTCTCATGAGATCTGATGGTTTTATAAGCATCTGACATTTCCCCTGCTTGTACCCACTCTGTCCTGCCACCCTGTGAAGAAGTTATAGTTCAAGATGACTTTGGAACTGGGTAACAGGCAGAGGTTGGAACAGGTGGAACTTTCAACCTGCTTCTCCTTTGCCTTCTGCCATGATTGTAAGTTTCCTGAGGCCTTCCCAGCAATGGAGAACTGTAAGTCATTATATCTCTTTCCTTTATAAATTACCCACTCTCAGGTAATTCTTCATAACAGTGTGAGAATAGACTCATACACCACACTTCTGTTATCATGGCTTCGGGCTTCACCTGAACCCCTTCTGTTACCCTGCCAATCCACAGTGGCATGCATGCTTTCTTTATCTTTGGTATCTCTTGAGTTTCTATTCTCTTGTCTTCCTTTAAGACCATATGGACTATCCCTTTCTTCCCTATCTACCTTTGCCAGGCATGTAAAACTTCCTTTTTCCCTTTTTCATGCCCTGTGCCCATGGTCAGCAAAACTACCCCCATATTTAGCCTTGACTGGTGGCTCCATTTTGGGCAGAATCTTCTCACTTAGGCCCTCCTCCATCCCAGGAGAAGAACTAGGTCACAAATGCAGTTGTCTCCCAGCTGGCGTTTCTGAATATGTAAATGAAAGACAGTTTAAGGGGAAGAGCCTGGAGGAAAATGAGGCAGATTTGCTTTGCCTTTTTTTTTTTTTAAAAAAACTGTCCAAATGTAACCATGACCGGAGGCCTTTAATTTAAATTCTGGAGCTCTAGGATCTGTGAGACTCCACATCACATTCTCTCAGCTTCTGCTTGAGATTCTTGTCCTTAGCATTAGAGATATTTTTTTCTGCCTAGATAATTTCAAAATGCAAATTACAATAGAAACAACAACAGTAAAATCATATTACATGTATTGAAAACTATGGTCTAATCACTTTTATATGCATTTTCTCATTTAACACAACAACTTAATGACCGGGGCCTTATCAAAGTCCTCATTTGAAAGAAGAGTAAACTGAGGCTTAGATGTGTAAATAAATTTCCTAAGATCCACAGCAAGCATGTACTGAACCTTGGAATTGCATCTAATTCTGCTTGATTCCAAAGCCCAGCTCTTAATCACTAGGAACATTACCTCCTTCTTTGCTCCATGATTTAACATTTCAAAGTGATTTCTGAGGTGTACTGTTTGACTTCCCATTAATGTCAAATTAGAGGTTTTATGTTAAAAAGCTTTTATTTTTGGTAGAGTGTGACCAAGAATGAATGGCTCAATATATGCAATAATAATATTTTATATTTTGTGCAGTGTTTTACTATATAGGGCATATTTTCAGTATTTGGCCCTCACATGAATCCTGTAAGGATGCCTGCTCTAAAGATGAAAAGTTTGATTTTGAGAAATCAGTGAACCTAAGGTCATATGTGAATGGCAAAATTGAAACATGGAGCACAGTGTTTTGACAACAACCATACCGTTCTTCCTAATGCAGCATGGCATGTTACTGCTTACCAGGAATAACCGCTCCAAAGCATCTCTGACATGAAATTTCAGCTGTGTGCTAGCCCTGCTATGTTCTGGAAGTGATAAAAGGAATAAAGCATAAGAATATTTCCAGAGTTATATATATATATATATATATATACACACATATATATATATATGAATTCTAATAATCATTTGAAGTCTTACATGCCAAGAAGGAGACTGGTATCCTGTAGGATATTCTGAAGAAATCTTCCCTCAGTAGCCAGGACAAAGTGATCCTCTGATGCTGATGGTTTTATGACCACTATTCCTGCCACATCCTCTGTATATCAGAAAATGCAATATATTCAGTATATATATATCCATGCCACCAGATCTATGGTGAATTTCATGTCATGGATTTCATTTTTGTTTAATGTTGAATTGCACTGTCAAATAATTTTAGCAGCATTTTTATTAGGGGGTACATCAGTTTTCACAACTGCTGCAACATGGCAGTGTAATTTCCTAAGTAAGCCCTTTGATTAAAGAGAAAGTCTTTTTGGTGATACCACTTCAGGCTGAACAGAAAGTGGCAGCGCCTCAGTAAAACCCATTCAATAACAAATCTCACATGCTGTTCTTATTAATAACTCTTGATATGGTTCAGCTGTGTCCACACCAAAATCTCATCTTGAATTGTAACTCCCACAATCCCCATGTGTCATGGGAGGAACCCAGTGGGAAGTAATTGAATCATGGAGGCAGGTTTTTCACATGCTCTTCTCATGATAGTGAATAAATCTTAGGAGATCTGATGGTTTCAAAAATGAGAGTTTCCCTGCACAAGCTGTCTCTCCGCCTGCCACCATCCACATAAGACATGACTTTCTTCTCCTTACTTTCTGCCATGATTGTGAGGCCTCCCCAGTCATGTGGAACTGTAAATCCATTAAACCTCTTTTTCTTCCTAGTCTCAGGTATGTCTTTATCAGCAGCATGAAAACAGACTAATACAGTAAATTGATACCAGTAGAGTGGGGTGCTGCTGAAATGATACCTGAAAATGTGGAAGCGAACTGGGTAACAGGCAGAGTTTGGAAGAGTTTGGAGAGCTCAGAAGATGACACAAAAATGTGGGAAAGTTTGGAACCCTGCAGACTTGTTGAATGGCTTTGCCCAAAATGCTGATAGCAATATGGACAATAAAATCCGGGTTGAAGTGGCCTCAGATGGAAATAAGGAACTTGTTGGGAACTGGAGCAGAGGTGACTCATGTTATCTTTTGCTATGTTTTTGCTAAATGTTTTAGCAAATTTAGCAAAGATTGGTGACATTTTGCCCCCGTGCTAGAGATTTGTGGAACTTTCAACTTGAGAGAGATGATTTAGGGTATCTGGCAGAAGATGTTTCTAAGCAGCAAAGCATTCAAGAAGTGACTTGGGTACTGTTAAAGATACTCAGTTTGTAAGGGAAGCAGAACATAAAAGTTAAGAAAATTTGCAGCCTGATAATGTGATAGAAAAGAAATCCCATTTTCTGAGGAGAAATTCAAGCCAGCTGCATAAATTTGCGTAAGTAACAAGGAGCTGATTGTTAATCCCTAAGACAATGGGGAAAATGTCTCCAGGGCATGTCAGAGGTCTTCACAGCAGCCCCTCCCATCACAGGCCTGGAGGCCTAGGGGGAAAAAATGGTTTCATGGGCTGGGCCCAGAGTCCCTGTGCTGTGTGCAGTCTAGGGACTTGGTGCCCTGTGTCCTAGCTATTCCAGCCTTGACTGAACGGGGACAACATAGAGCTCAATCCATGACTTCAGAGGGTGGAAGCCCCAAGCCTCGGCAGCTTCTACAGGACATTGAGCCTGAGAGTGCTCAGAAGTCAAGAATTGGGGTTTGGAAACCTCCACCTAGATTTCAGAAGAGGTATGGAAACACATAGATGCCCAGGCAGAAGTTTGCTGTAGGGACCAAGTTCTCATGGAGAACCTCTGCTAGGGAAGTATGAAAAGGAAATGTGGGATAAGAGCCCCAACACAGAGTCCTTCCTGAGGCACTGCCTAGTGGAGCTGTGAGAAGAGGGCTACCACCCTCCAGACCCCAGAATGCTAGATCCACTGATAGCTTGTACAGTGCACCTGGAAAGGCCACAGACATTCAATGCCAGCCTGTAAAATTAGCCAGGAGGGAGGCTGTACCTTGCAAAGCCACAGGGGCCAAGCTGCCCTGAACCATGGGAACCCACCTCTTGTGTCAGCATGACCTCAGTATGAGACATGGAGTCAAAAGAGATCATTTTGGAGCTTTGAGATTTGACTGCCCTTCTGGATTTTGGACTGCATGGGCCCTGTAGCCTTTTTGTTTTGGCCAATTTTTCCCATTTGGAATGGGGGGTGTTTTTACCCAATGTCTGTACTTCCACAGTATTTAGGAAGTAAGTAACTTGCTTTTGATTTTACAGGCTCATAGGCAGAAGGGAATTGCTTTGTCTTAGATGAGACATTGGGCTGTGGACTTTTGAGTTAATGCTGAAATGACTGTTGTGAAGGAATGATTGGTTTTGAAATGTGAAAGGGACATGAAATTTGGGAGGGTCCGGGGTAGAATGATATGGTTTGGCTGTGACCCCACCCAAATCTCATTTTGAATTATAACTCCCATCCAGTGGGAGGTAATTGAATCAAGGCAGTAGGTCTTTCCCATGCTGTTCTGATGATAGTGAATAAGTTTCACAAGATCTTATGGTTTTAGAAACAGGAGTTTCCCTGCACAAGCTCTCTCTCTCTTTGCCTGCCACCATCTGTGGAAGATGTGCCTTGCTCCTCCTTGCCTTTTGCCATGATTGTGAGGCCACCCCACCCATGTGAAACTGTAAGTCCATTAAACCTCTTTTTCTTCCCAGTCTTGTGTATGTCTTTATCAGCAGTGTGAAAATGGACTAACACAGATCTGTGTATGTGAAGTACTGAAGATCAGCTGGCAACACTATTCTTCAAAATACTAGAGCAGAATTTTCCTTCATATTTACATATCAAAAAATCAAAGGTCATCTTAACAAATTGCCTTGTATGATTGTCAAAAGCAATAGCAAGATAAATCCTTAACAAATTACTGATTATGAAGTGAAATTGTTACTGTAGTGACTTAAAGTATTCTAGATACAGAAATAAAGCTGTCTTTTCAAACTATTCTTTTTGTCTAAAAACTTTTATGGAATCAAAATTCATATAATATGAAAGTAACCATTTTAAAGTAAACAATTCAGTGGCATTTTTTAATGCTTATAATATAGTTCCAAAACATTTTTGTCACCCTAAAAGGAAACACTATACCCATTAACCAATTACTCTCCATTTCTCTCTCCTCTTAGTCACTGGCAACCACTAATCTGTGTTCTGTCTCTATGAATTTACTTGTTCTTGATATTTCATATAAATGGATTAATGCAATATGTGACCTTTTGTGTTTGTCTTCTTTTACTTAGTATAATGTTTCTGAGATCCATCCACGTTGCAGCATTTATCAGTATGTGATTCCTTTTTTGTGACTGAATACTATTCCATTGCACATATATACCTTTTTTTTTTTTTTTTTTTTTTTTTTAGTTTTTATTTTAGATGCAGAGGGCACATGTGCAGGTTTGTTACTTGGGTATATCGTGTGATACTGAGGTTTAGGGTATGAATCCCATCAACCAGGTACTGAGCATGATACGTAATAGTTACTCAAACTTTGCTCACCTCTCTTTCTCCCCTGCAGTAGTCCCTCATTTTTATTGCTGCCATCTTTATGTTCATGAGTACCCAATGTTTAGATCCCATTATAACTGAGAACATGTGGTATTTGGTTTTGTGTTCCTGTGCTGATTCACTTAGGATAATGGCCTCCAGCTGTATCTGTGTAGCTGCAGAGGATATAATTATGTTCTTTTCTAGGGCTACATAGTATTTCATGGTAAATATGTATCATATTTTCTCTGTCCAGTCCTCCATGAATGGGCACCTAGGTTGATTCCATGTCTTTGCTATTGTGAATAGTGCTGCACTGAACATGTGAGTGCCTATGTCCTTTTGGTAGAAAGACTTGTTTTCTTTTGATATATATTCAGTAATGGGATTGATGGGTCAAATGGTAGTTCTAAGTTCTTTGAGAAATCTCCAAACTGCTTTGCATAGTGACTAGACTAATTTACACTCCCACTAACAGTATATAAGTGTTCCCTTGTTTTGCAGCTTCACCAGCATGTGTTTTTTTTTGTTTTGTTTTGTTTTTTTGTTTTTTTGTTTTTTTGACATTTTAATACTAGGCATTCTGCCTGGTATGGTATCTCATCGTGGTTTTAATTTGCATTTCTCTGACATGCAAATTAGTGCATATCTAGTGATATGGAAGCATCTTTTCATACGTTTGTTAGCCATTTGTGTCTCTTTTGAGAAATGTCTGTTCATGTCTTTTTCCCATTTTTAATGGGGTTATTTGTTATTTGTTCAATTGTTTAAGTTTCTTATAGATTCTGGATATTAGACCTTTGTTGGATGAATAGTTTGCTAATATTTTCTCCCATTCTGTATGTTGTCTGTTTACTCTGTTGATAGTTTCTGTTGCTGTGCAGAAGCTCTTTGGTTTACTTAGATCCCACTTGTCAATTTTTGTTTTGATTGCAATTGCTTTTGAGAACTTAGTCAATTTATGACTAAGTCTTTCCCAAGACTGATGTTCAGAATAGTATTTCCCAAATTTTTTTCTAGGGTTCTTATACTTCAAGATCTTACATTTAAATATTTAATCCATCTTGAGGTAATTTTGGTATATGGTGAAAAGTAGGGGTCTAGTTTCATTCTTCTGCGTATGGCTAGCCAGTTATCCCAGCATCATGTATTGAATGAGTCTTTTCCCCATTGCTTAGTGATTTTGTTGATTTTGTCAATGACCAGATGGCTGTAAGTGTGTGGCTTTATTTCTAGGTTCTCTGTTCTGTTTCATTAGTCTGTATGTCTGTTTTTGTACCAGTACTATACTGTTTGGTTATTGTAGCCTTGTAGTATAGTTTGAAGTTGGGTAATGTGATGCCTCAGGCTTTGTTCTTTTTGCTTAGGACTGCTTTGGCTATTTGGACTCTTTTGGGGTTCCATATGATTTTCAGAATAGTTCTACGAAAAATGCCATTGGTAGTTTGATAGGTATAGCATTGAATCTATAGATTTCACTGGGCAATATGGCCATTTTAGTATTGATATTTCCAGTGAGCATGGAATGTTTTTCCATTTGTTTCTTTTGCCTGTGATTTTTTTTTAAAGCAGTGTTTTATGGTTCTCCTTGTAGAGATCTTTCACCTCTTTGGTTAGATGTATCCCTAGTTATTTTATTTTATTATTATTATTTTTTTGGTGGCTATTGTAAAAGGGATTGAATTATTGATTTGGCTCTCGGCTTGAATGTTATTGGTGTATAAAAATGCTACTGATTTTTGTACATTGATTTGTATCCTGAAATTTTACTGATGTTAATTATCAGTTTCAGGAGCTTTTTGGCAGAATCTTTAGGGTTTTCTAGGTATAGGATCATATTGCCCATGAAGAGAGATAACTTACTCTTCAACACAGGAAAGAAAGGGAAAAAAGATGGACGCTAGGCTCAACATTTTGCATATGTTACCTAATTTTCAGTAATGAGCTAGTAAGCTGGCTCTTCAAAAAAGAAATCCCTGATTTATCACTTTTGCCAATTTCTGTGTTATGAATATTTCCATCAAGGCTGACTTCAGGTTACCCACAGAATGTCACTGAATGCAGAGTTTAAATGAAATGCACACATTTGTTTCTCTCAAGTTGTAGGAGCTGGCTGCAGCATACCATGAATCCTCACAGCAACTTAATGAGGTAGGTGTTACTATCAGATATTTAAGCCATTTAGCCATGGTGACAATGGCTTAAAAATTATAGTAGTTGAATTGAAATTGGGATAGTCAGTTCTGTCTATGGTTTTCATACTTTTCCTGCTACATCTCACTATGCCTGAAAAATAAGTATATATTGAGAAGCTTTTTGGTATGAAGCATTGAAGACAAATTGGTAATACCTACAAATAATGAAGAAGACATACATGAAACCTTAACACTTGACATTATGTCTATTTTCTACTCTCCCACGTGGGACATGTGATAAAAGTTTTCAAGATATCTAAGAAATGTAAAATAGGAAGAAATTTACTAAAAACACAATGTAGTGGAAGGGAAACATCTGATGTATCCTCCAGGTTTTGTTCTGTTTTGTTTTTGTATGTACATACTTATTATGTTACTGCTTAAAAGAGTTGGGAACTGAATCTTGTCCATAATTTTTTTTTTAAATGGGAAAGAATAAAATGCAATGCCTCCTTCCCTGTCATTCCACTGAAGAAATCTGAGCCCATTCCGCTTTTCTAATTTGTCTCAGAGAGAGTTTGATAATGCCACAAGATAATATGAGACGACAAAGAAATGGGCCCATTTGCAAATCCCACCCAAGGTGATCAAAGGTGTTTCATTTTCTTTTGATTGATTTCTCATCTGTTCCTATTCTCTGTTTAATTGGAAGGAATTGGCTGAGAGTGCTTAGTGTCTAAACCTATTAGAATCAATTCCAAATTCTGTTTACCAAACTCAGATGGGTACTCAGGCTCATAGTCTTAAAAAAAAGCCTAGTAAGCCATACTTCTTCTAATTATGTTACCTCGAGTAAGTAGTTTTCCTAAAATTGTGCCAAAGTGGAGTCTTACAAACATTTATGACATGGCCTAGTAGATGCTCATAGAGGTTTTAATGCCTCAGTGGCCTGAAAGAATGAGAAGACCTCTCCAAGAGGCTAATTTACCACCTGCCTAACACTGTGTCTGTGACAGTTACACAGTCAGTTGAAAGAGAGCTAAATTGCCTCTTTGCTCACAATCTCTGATCAAACTGATTGCATCCTGGGTTACAATGGCATCGTGAAGACAGAGGCTTAGAGACTCATAGAATTTAAACTGTTAGTGAAAGTCAGCGTGTCCCAAAATGAGTGCTGGACTGCGTGGATTCTGAATAAAACTTCTAGCAAATCTAGAGGTTATGGATAATGAGTAGAAGGCAGGTGATGGGAAAAATATTGTAATGTAGGTCTTCATTTTCTAATGCCAAATGTGTGTCTTGGCTGACTGGGCAACAAGGTCAATAGAACCCAGGGGCTACTGTCTTTGGAGTCATTGAGAATTGATGAGGAAAGAGCCAGTATCTCTCCTTTCAGAGCCCTCTGATCTCCCCAAACTCCTTGACTGTTCATGTGGGCAGATCAGCCATGGCCACAGTAGAGGAGATGTATCAAGGTAGCTAAGTTTGTGGATTCTGGAATCAGAGAGCTTGGGTTCAAATTCCAGCTGTGTGTCCTTGGGCAAGTCACTTAACCACTTTGCGACTAAGTTTTATCATCTGTAAAATGGGGATAGTAATAGTACTCTAGCCATAGACCCGTAGGTATTATGCTGAGAGGTAAATGCTATATGGTTGCTCAACATTTTCAACACCTCACCCAGATAAAGCTCCCCAAACAGAGAGCCGTAGCGGATGTCAAGGTTCTGGCTATAGCTCCCTTGGCTTTTTCACTCTACATGCTGAAGACTACTGTGACAACCACCAGCTTGAAGACTTTTTCAGCTCACAGGTTAGCCTGCGTGAAGGACAGGTCAGAAGTTCTGAAGAGGTAGTGTTCCTGAAATAAGCCCTAAGCCAAAGACAGAAAGGATGGTGGTGGATATTCAGCTCCCTTATCCTTCAGTTGAGATGCATCCAGGGTGTGTTCCACACTGTCTCCTGAGGCGCCCAGTGGGATTAAGCTCCAGTTACCCACAATGGTAACTGGTTACTGGCTTTCTTTTCTTTCTTTCTTCCTTTCTTCACTTCACCAAAGTAAATTTCTTTACTGTTGTTTTCTTGGATCACCTTGCAAATAAACTACTTGCACTTGAATCCTTTTATCGAGATCTGCTTCTGGGAGAACCCAAATCAAGACAGGTTTCATGGATTTTTTGGAGTGTCATAAATAACTATTGAATTGGATGCATTATTTTTAAAAATTTCATTGAGACAATATATACTCTTTGGAAACTTCAAAATATGTACAGGTTTTTATGCTTCTGTGTTATGTGTGGATTTGTTTTAGTGAGAAAAGATCTGAACTTAGAGGACTCAAGTTGCTGCTAACTAGCTGTATTTTTTTTAAATCTCTGTTAACATATGATACTATGTACACATTATTATAATAATTAGTTAAAATAATATGTGTAAAATGATTCCAAAAGGCTACATTTCACTGGGGTTTTGTTTTGGTTTTGGAATTTTTGCAACTTGACATGGCTTCTTCATTTCTCATTACACAACGTAGAGGATTCATTAATATTAAAAAGAGAACTAATTTGTCCATATTGTTGTGACCTGTCTTCTGTTATTCAATTTTGATTATCATTTCCATTTCAACTTTTCAACAATCTTATCTTCCTTGCCATTTTGGCAGCCACCTGATAACCTAGCCAAGGTTTGGATGTCTTGTGGAAGCAGGGCAATGGATTTTGGAGCTGGGTATTTCAGATCCTGGTCTTTAAGCTCTAAGTTGTAAATTGCATGAGACATTTCAATTAATAATGTTAAGAGTATTTCTTTTTCCATTATATGAGCAATTCATGTACTGTTTGACTGATGCTTATGCCAAGTATGAGTTTACCAAACTACTAAGCCACAGGCAAATTCAAACCTTACAGCCTTTTCCTGTGATTCAAAAATAATGAAAAGAAACGTATATTCATAAAAAATAAAGGAACATTACATTGCTTGTTATATTAGCTAGTTCAGAAAGCTCTTTTCATTAAAACATTTAACTACTCACTTAAAAAAAATTAAATTTAGCTGGGCGTAGTGGCCTGCCTCTGTAGTTTCTCCTACTTGGGAGACTGAGGCAAGAAGACCACTTGAGGCAGGGAGTTTGAGACCAGCCTGGCGCAAGACGGCAAGATCCTGCCTCTAAAGAAAAAAGAATTACATTTAAAAAGTTAAAAAATGATGCATAATTATTTTGACATCTTTCAAAATGGCAATAAAAATAATGGGAATGGCTTAATTGCTACCATTGAAAGAGAACAGCAATTAATATTTTGATCTTCTTTCTATTTTATGTATAGGTTTTGTTGTTTTCTTACTGGGTCGATTGTATCATGTAATGTGTATTTCACCATCATGCACGTATCTAGGTGTATGTCTGGGGGGTTAATCAGCATGTATGTCTCAGTGCAAAGCACTTTCTTCCAGGTTCTCATTCGCTTCTCTTTTTCCAATCTGGTTTCCTGCCCCAGCCCCACCCCTACCTTCTAACTTCTTAGGTTGTCATCCACATAGCAACCATGTGCCTGAGTTTTGTCAGTTTGGTACCAGAGCTACAGTCTGGAGACTCTGCTGCTTTAGGCAGACTGACTGCTTCTCATCCCTGGTGCTATGATGGCATCTTTGGGATGTATTTCTCCGTTCTTTCCTTCCCTTTCCCTTAGACAGGATTTATGAAGTGAAGTTATTAGGAAAGGGCAAGGTCCTTGTAGGCCTCCGCCAGCTCCACTCTTCCCTTTAAAATTACATATCCATTTTTTAAAACTTATAATTTTAAAAAATAGTTATAAGCATCAATACAACAAGGTGACTGGTAGGGTAGAATTTTAAAACAGGATGTAACCTCTTCTTGTTCTAGAGGTTAAGCCAGCAAGTCATCTTAGGACACATTTTTCTTATTGTGGGGGAAAATGGCCTGTCTTACCTTAGTTACATAACCATTTGTGCAGCCTGTTCTGGTGTTTGCATATCCCTCCCTGAAACAAAGCAGAGGATTCTGGTTTGAGCAACGTTTTCCTTCCTTTCCTCCCTACCCTTCTTCACCCTACGTTTTGTGAAGGTTGTGAATCAGTTTTTCATAAGAAGTCTAGGAGCCTTGTGAGAGTGAAGAGACTCCAACCCCAGCTGTTTCTCCTTAATATTCAGCATTAGAGAAATTTGGAAGGAACCACAGCTGACTGAGGCCTCTTGGTGGAAAAGGAACATGACAATAATAGATGAGAACATATAGTGAGAGATAGGAAGTTGGGGCTTCCCGAAGTTTCCAAAAGGATCTAAGACAGGTCTGGCTTTGCCAGATTCTGTACTGAGCCTTCATATGGTCCCAGCCCTGGCCAACCTGGTTCTGACATCATGACTGGGCGACAGTGGGATGGCTCAGCATTTGAAATGAATGCTGACCGCCACGGTGGCCTCAGGATCTAAATATTCAAGGACTTCACTGTAGCTGTGGACCCTTGTCCAGTGTCTGCAGACCCTGAAGTGGCAATGCCAACAGTGCCACCTCTGACTCATGGTTCTCTCACATTTAGAAGAGTCATCAAAGTGCTTTGGTCTACATCGTTGTGATTGAGGGGATATGGGATACCAAACTGCCTGCCCACACAGGCTTGTGGGGTTTTACATGATTCATTAGAATAATAAAAAGGATGTGGCTATGTTTATACCTCCAGGCTGGTGAAGTAAGTCACTATTACTCAAGCATTCTTCATGTTATTACAAACTTTAATGCCTGCCTAGCCATGTACTGAGAGAGTATACCATATTTTATTTTCTAATTTCTCCATTATTGGAAATTTAAGTCTTTTGCATGCGACGTTTCTGGCAGAACCTAGTATTTGTTTTAGCACTATTAGTGTAATAGTAGTAGGCATATATTTTCTAGATGCTAAAAATGTGGAGCTCCAAATACTATTTTTTGGAACATGAAGTTTAACTTCCTTCTCTTGTATTCGAGGGGCATTTGGGGGCTTTGTTAAGAGTGGGTTATGGGGGGGAGGAGACTCAGAGAACCAAGAGTGTACACCATGCTTGCTGGTCCCGGAGTTTCAAGGGCATCTTTGACCAGAAGGAGGGTCAAGGATAGTACTATCTGTTGGGAGGAAGGTACACATCCAGTGAATTTAAAAGACCATGACTGTCCCCAGTGAGACCCTACAGATAAGCAGGGCATGGCACATGGTAGGTGCTTGGTACTTATTCTTTTTTAATCTTTGGGTGATTGAATATTTCCACTAAGCATTCAGAGAACAGATTATAAACCTATGTAAGCATTCCAGAATTATAAGATTAGACTTGCACAAAGTTGCCATGTAATTTTAAAAAATGCTCTCTAACATCTGGAGCGGTTTTTTTTTTTCATGAAAAAATTGATAATGATATATACACTCATCTATATAAAGAGCATAAGATTATAATATAAATAAATCCATGTGATTCCTTCCCATGTGATGTTATGTTGTTTCAAGATATTTTTCCCCATAGTGATTATGTGATCTTCTATATCTGGATGTAAACAACAACAGTAATAACAAAAAGAAACAAAAACACAGTCATGCCAAAGGAAATAATGACTATAGCTTATGGTGGTGAATGATACTCTGGGGGAGATGGGAAACTACCTTAGACCTGTACTTCTGAATGCACATTATTTCTTTTGCTCGATTTCCCTCTAACTTCTATTTATTTGAGAACCCTGATCAAATGAGACCACAGGCACCAGTTGCAATTACAGAGATTAAGGAAATGTAGAATGAGTTTTGTTTTGTTTGTTTTGGTTTTCTAGAGGACATTTGCACTATGTTCTGGGAAAATGGCGACCTGTAGAATAATTTGTCCGATCAGGCCCCAGCTACCTTGCCTTGAAAGGGGAGCCCATTAGGAGTAGCTGCCTTAGGAGTCCTGGCTCTGAGTCCATCTTTTTAAATTTCATTTTATTTTTATTTTTTTAAAATTTTATTTTTCGTATTTTATTTCTTTATTTTTGAGACAGGGTCTCACTCTGTGGCCCAGGTTTCAGAGTGGCAGTGGTGCAATCACAGCTCACGGTAGCCTCAACCTCCCAGGCTCAAGTGATTCTCTCACCTCAGCCCCTGAATAGCTGGGTCTACAGGTGTGTGCCACCATGTCTGGCTAATTTTTAAAATTTTTGTAGAGACTGTGTTGCCCAGGGTGGTCCCAAACTCCTGGGCTCAAGCAGTCCTTTCACCTTAGCTTCTCAAGTAGCTGAGTTACAGGCACACGCCACCATGCCCAACTGTATTTTTTATTGATTTACTTTTTTTTTTTAGACACCAGAAAATAAATTTTCTTCTACAACATAGAGATTGGATTTAAAAGTTATTTTTTTTGTTCTTTTTTTTTGGTAGATGTTTAAAGGAAACTGATTAAGCAATGAGATAAAGCTCTGGACATAAGATAAATGGTAATAAAAACAGTATCTTAAACGGAATTAGTTATCTGCAATCAACAGAATGCATTTAACATATATTATCACATTTGAATCAGAGAGCAGCCCCCTGAAGCCAGGTGGGGAAGCATTTTTCTTCTCCTTTCATAGTGGAGGGAACTGACACTCAAAAAGGTTAGGGGTTGTATCCATGACAATAGAAGTTGTAACTGCAGATTAGAGTTCCGGTTTTCTCACACCCCTTTCTGCCTTTTTTTCCCCACTTCACCATGCTGCTGTTGAAGGTGCCAGAGTCTTGCAATTTTTGTGTTTTTTTTCTCAAGAGTCATTCATAGTCCCAGAATATCTTTGCAAGAGAAATGAATGACCCTTGTGAAATTTAGAGCCACTCACATATTTATGTCATCAGTATAGTTCCATTTACAAACTTTTACAAGTAACATGAAAGCTTGAGGCATTCCTTTTATTTTTCTCTTCCTTTCTGTCTTATACTTGTCCAGAGGCACTCTTTTTACTGTCATTTCCTAAGGGAAAAGAACATAGAAATTCTTGTTCTTCCTTAAAGCTAATAAATAATCTGGTAGCTTTTTATTTAAATTAAAAAAAAAAATGCTTTCTGTAGACGTGATCAGTTATGCCGAATTTCTCTGGTAAGTTCTGGAGAGATTTTAAAGTTTACTTTTCTATTTTCTGGACACAAGTCTTCTTGACAGAAAATTGCAACAAGAGAAAGGTCTATTCCCTTTTGGAATACTTTCCACACGGAAGGTTTGGGAGGAAAGTTGCAACATATGTTAGAGACCCTATCTTCTAGGAGCTGGGCCAGAAAAGACAGCGTGAAACAGGGAAAGGTGATTCTCTGTGCTGTGCTTTCAAGCTTCAGTTCCCTTTTTAAAGGACTCCGTTCACTCTGGCCAGGAAAAGGAAATAGAATAGGTTCTGAAGCAGATGCTGCTCAGGCTTCCTGGTTATCAGAGCAGGAGTGAGAAGGCAAAGGAGACAAAATCAGTGTATGTGTGTGCTCACTTATGTGTGCATGCAGGGATGGGAGGGGTAAAAACTTGGAAAACAATAAAATCTCCAAAACAAGGCATCTTTTGAATTTTAAGTAAAAATTAAGGGCCAGGCACAGTGGTTCATGCCTATAATCTCACATACTTTGGGAGGCCAAGGCGGGCAGATCACTTGAGGTCAGGAGTTCGAGACCAGCCAACATGGTGAAACCCCATCTCTACTAAAAAAAAAAAAAAAAAAAATACAAAAATTAGCTGGGTGTGGTGGCATGTGCCTATAGTCCCTGCTACTTGGGGATCCTGAGGCAGGAGAATCGCTTGAATTGGGAGGTGGAAGTTGCAGTGAGCTGAGATTGAGCCGCCTCACTCCAGCCTGGGAGACTGAGCAAAACTCTCTCTCAAAAAAAAAAAAAAAAGGAAAATGAGGGTATCTCTAGAGCAAAGATCAGCAAACTTCTTCTGTAAAACACCAGATAATAAATATTTTTGACTTTGTGGGCCATATAGTCTGTCTCAAATACTTAATTCTGACGTAGCACAAAAGCAGCCTTATTTTAGGGACACCAAAATTTGCATTTTATATAATGTTCGAATGTCAGGAAATATTATTTTTGTTTTGATTTTTTTCTCCCAACTGTTTAAAAATGTGAAAGCCATTTTCAGTAGGACTGTGAGCTGTCCAAAAGCAAGTAGTGGACTGGTTTGGCCTCTGGGTTTGCCTAACTCTGTTCTAGAGGAAAGATGATGCATAGTGTGGTGTGAAAATGTGAAAGAATTCTTTTTTATTATATGAAGTAGCAACTAGGCGAGCACATTTACCCCATGTTCTCCTTAACCCCTTTGCACAAAAACGAAAAAAGAAAATAAAATATATTGATTACAATTTCATCTCTCTGAAATTTCCTTCTTTTTTTTTTTTTTGAGAAGGAGTCTTGCTCTGTCGCCCAGGCTGGAATGCAGTGGTGTGCTCTGGGCTCATTGCAACCTCCACCTCCCGGATTCGAGCAGTTCTCTGCCTCAGCCTCCCTAGTAGCTGGGATTACAGGTGCCTGCCACCACGTCCAGCTAATTTTTGTATTTGTAGTAGAGATAAGGTTTCACCATGTTGGCCAGGCTGGTCTTGAACTCCTGGCCTTGTGATCCACCCTCCTCAGCCTCCCAAAGTGCTGGGATTACAGGAATGAGCTACCACACCTGGCCAATTCTGAAATTTCAGCAAGGGTCACACCAATATTTACCATTGATTGGAAGTTTAGTTGCCCAGCCAGCTTTATATTATAGATTTTAACCAATTTAGAGAAATCTGAAGACTAAAGGAAGAATATCTGATTTTAAAGTAGTACTGTGTTTATTGGAAGGAACCATCCCCCCTTCCCCCTCTGATGGAATTGTCCCAAAAATCCATATTAAACATCACTGTGTTAATTTTCTGCTCTACAGTACAACACAACTGTCACATGATACTACAAACGTGGACATGTGTGGAATCAAGTAAAACAATAAGGTGTCAAAATGTCCTGCATATGTGGGGAAAGAACCTGTGCTTTTAACTGAATTCTAAGAAAGAAAGAACTCATTTTGAAAGGAAATCTTTTCTGATGAGAAGAATATAAGATGACTGTAAGTGCATATCTGTGAATCTTCACTTCATTTTCAAGGTGTTTTCTCCCTACTTAATGTTCTTACCCTACTCATGTCTGTAACTGTGGTACTCAGATTAATTAGGATATGATTTGAGAAGAATGTTGGACTATGACCATAAACACAGACCTTTCTGCTTAATCATTACCGTTAATCCCAGGTATGGCCAATAATGTAGATGTAAACTTGTGGAAGTGAGAGTCATCAAGATCCTTGCTACTCAGATGTGTCCTATAGACCAGGAGTATCAGCATCACCTAGACTTTTGTTGGAAATGCAGAGTCTCAGGCCTCAGTCCAGACTCATTGGATCAAAATCTGCATTTTAACAAAATCATAAATGATTTGTATGCACATTAATTGTAAAGAGGCATTCAGCTTGTAGTAATAGTTTTCAGCTTTGGCTATATGGTAGAATTCCCTGTGAGACTTCTAGAAAGTGCCTAGGCTCTCTACCAGATCAATTAAATCAGAATACCTGAGGGTGGGACCTAGGCATCAGTATTTTTTCTGTTTTGTTTTGTTTTGTTTTTTTGATAGGATAATTTATTTCCTTTTTGGTACAAACCCAGTAGTGTGATTGCTGTATCAAATGGTAGTTCTAGTAGCATTGGTATTTTTTTAAGCTTCCTAGATAATTCCAATGTGTAGTGAATTCTGAGAACCACTGGGCTAGATGAAGGACTGCACATATTATTGCTCTGAGAGTAAGAAGAGAACACTCTCATTATCAAGTGGAAACAAAGTCCCCAGAACTAGAGGATTTATTAAAAGTGTTAAAAAGGTCAGCTTGGCATATTTTACAAGAGTAGTTTTAGAGAGCCATTTCATTATTTGAAGGATGAAATAACAGCACATCTCAAGCCAGGCAAAAGGGTCGCATGCCCAGTTTCTTTAGTCTTTGCTTTTTGAATAAACTCTACAACTTTAATTATGTAACTGTCATTAAGACTCCCCCTAATCTTAACAAAACTTTCTGAAAAGACTCTCATATAGGATACCAGTTTGTTAACCATCGTTTTGGTTGAGGATGAGGATAAATTCATGGTATGTGAGTTTTGGTAGAGTTAGCAAAGTCAAGTGTTTAAGTAGATTAACTGACCACTGAAGCCCCTTACCTTTAGCTTAGAAATGGAATCTGAGAAAACAGAGAGGTAATGCCATTCAAAAATCACTTTCTTTGGAACAGCAAGGAGGCCATCAGATTAATTCTTAAGGACAAGTGTAAGAGCTGGTATGTATAAGAGGAAAAGACATTATTCAGCAGCTTACAGGATATCACCTTATCAAGATTCCAGAAATTATCAAGTCAGTCCACTAATTCGGTACTCCCTTATTCATAATATATATTACATTATGCCTTTAAATAAAAATTAAGTCACATCTTTAAAGGAATTTGAGCCTACATAATGAGATAGAATGTTCAGGTTACTAAATAGTTAACCAAAAGCAAACAAAATTATAGATTAAGTTCAAGCTGTAGTGGCTTCTGGTATGTACTGATTTCTTCCTAACTAGAGAGAAGTCCCCGTAGAGTCTGACAGGCTTTGAGTTGGGTCTTCTTCTTCCTACTTGCTGCTAAGTGTGCATCATTTTTGGACCTTCCCACCCCTATCTCATCCTGGTGTTCAGGTTTCTGGCACTAGAGTTTATCCACCAATTGCAGAGTTCTAAGTTTTATCTTGCCATTGCTCCATGTAGCCCATCCACTATATGGCAGGTTGTCGAATAATGTCATTTCATCGTAACGTTGATAAGAAGAAAAAATATTCCCAGTGGGAGCCACTGTCAGTGTGGAGTTTGCACGTTCTCCCATGTCTATGTGGGTTTTCTCTGCATACTCCAGTTTCCTCCTATGTCCCAAGGCTGTACACGTGGAGTGAACTGGAATGTCTACATGGTCTCAGTGTGAATGCGTGGCTGCGCCCTGTGATGGGATGGCATCCTTTCTAGAGTAGATTCCCACCTTGTGCCCTGAGCTTCCTGGATAGACTATGGCCACCCATAACCCTGAACTGGAATATTTCATTCACATTTATTTCAATGTTTAACATTAGAAATGTTTTGATCTTTATTTAGAAGTTCAGTAATGTTTTTGTGACCAGAAATATGCCACAGAAACTTAACTCTTGTTTATATCAGTTAGCCTATGGTAAAATTGGTTTTGTTATACAGCATTTTGCTTAAAGTCACAGTTCCAAGAACCTATCAATGGAATTAAGTGAGGACTTACGGTATTTCTATTACTCTAGCTGTTTCTATGCTGAATTGCTAATTTCACAGACCTGTGGAATGCTGGAAGTGCAATTATCCTCCAGTGTAACTGCCTTCTGCAAAAATTGCCTCCCACAAAACTACCAAAAAATGCATTCTGTTTGGTACTATGTGTAAATATCTAAGGATGCCTTTTCAGCTATCCAGAGAGGCCTACTAGAGACCTCCCTGGCTTTAGACAAGAATAGGTTAGCTCTCTGGTTGGAATACACTTTTTATTTTTTTACTATGGCTATTTCAGGTGTCCCATTATCTGACATCCTTCTTGGGTATAGCAGTTGAAGTTAAAAGTTGTCTGATTGTTACCACTTGGGAGCTTTTGTCTGTTTAAATATTTCATGTTCACTTACAAAAAATCATACCCATTAAATAGCTCCTGAATTCCTAAGTATAACTTGAATACAAATACTACAATACACAAACGCTCTTCTTAGGATTTCATTACACATTTACTTCTAAATGTGAACAAAAAGATCCTACTGTGTTTGAGGTAGTATTCTAGACTTTGTGAGGAACTAAAAGACTCAGAATAGTAATAGTGTTACCTGTTCTTTTGGAACCCAAGAGTAAGAAAAGAACATACTTGTTACCCAAAGCTAAATGTGATTGGTGCTGAAAACAGACAGGCAGTAAGTGCTATAGGACTTCAGAGAAAAAGGAAGAGCAAGAATGCAGGGCAGCATAATTTCATGGAAGGCTTTACACCAGAGATGGCATTGGAGGTGGACTTTGAAGATGAACAAGTTTTCAACAGGCAGTTCTCAGAATGAACAGAAACAGTTAACAAGGATGCCTTCTCTAAATGCCAAGAAGGTAGGGACATTCAGCACACACAGCCATGTCGTCCTTCATCTGAACTCCCTGTGTGATCTAGTAATTAAATACTAAATGTTTGGTAATAACATGTGTCAGAGAATGTTCTTGGTCTCCTTTGAAATAGGAAGGAGATACTCTTCAAAAGTTAAAAGGTTGTGGCTCACGCTGCAATCCCAGCACTTTAGGAGACTGAGTGAGGTGGATTGCTTGAGCCCGGGAATTTGAGACCAGCCTGGACAACATGGTGAAACTCTATCTCTGCAAAACATACAAAAAATAAATTAATTGGAGTACTCAGGAGGCTAAGGTGTGAGGATCGCTTGAGCCCAGGAGGCAGAGGTTGCATTGAACCAAGATCACACAACTGCGCTCCATATTGGGTTATAGGGACCCTGTCTCAAGAAAAAAAAAAAAAAGTGAAAAGAATCACCAAGGGCACACATACCTGTCACAAACCGAGAAAATCAAATTAGAGAATTGAAGAAAGCCGGTTGGGTAAGACCCCCAGAATTTCCAATGTCTTTTAATTGAAATTTGCGGAGTTTACTCTTCCAGCTTGAAGAAAGCAGAAACAAATCAAAAGGCATTTTGGCCATTGTTGATAAATATTCTAATTAAATCCTTCATTGACTGATGACTGCCAAGAGTCCACAGCAGGTGGTAACAGTTCCTTTGTAATCATTATAATTGTTTGAAATGATTCACTTTTCTGATCCAGGATTGTTTTTGGAGAGGAGGCCTGGGAGAGACAGTGCAGATGGGTCTGATTTAAACAATATCCTTATTAAAACTGCACATTCTATTTGTTGATTAAGTTATTGGCAAATTCAAATATATTATCAGCATATCAAACTAATCATTTGTTGAAAAATAATAGCTACAGCTGTTGTCTCTTTAATTTTTAAAAGATAAAATATGTTCACTTAGATATGCATATCTGACATGACGTATTTTCTTTCTATGGCACCCAGAGTCTCTGATGTTACAGTGTTTCTTTTTCATTATGAATAGACGTGAGTTTTTCTTTTAAATTTATGGAACATATGCAGTATCCACTTCACCCAAAGCTATAGAATAATGACGCTATTATTGTAGCCATCTGTCTCTTCACATCAGTGTCTTCCATGGTTTTATAGTCCAGTTTTAGGGCCCTGTAAGAAACAATATTGGTTAACATTAATAACTGCCTTCATCTGACAATTTACATCTCTATTTGGAGTCAGCTCCTGAAAGCATCTATCCCAGTTAAGGATGCAGGGGTACCAGAAGAGGGAGGGACGGCTGTCTTGAGGGAGATGGAGGAAGAGCCGCCTATTTTGCTCCACTTGACTGATGCCTAAAGGAAAGGTTGAGTCGATTTCTCACTTCCCATTATAGCACTGCATTTGCAGGTTCCCACCTTGACAGGCAGAAACAGTTCCAGCCAGTGCTAATTTGGGTAACATCTAAAAGGCTTGCCTGACAAGGCAGATTCAAATTATGAAGCAAACCCCTCACATACTGAGACCTTGTTAGCCAGATTAGTGGTGGATTGGCTTCTTGTGACAGCTTGTTTGCTAGAGGTGAGCTATCTGCATTTCCAATGCAGGCAGGTTATATCGTCATTTAAAGAAAAAAAAAATAAAGATGTCGTTTTTCTTGTTTGTCACGGAGTTCATGTAATATTCCCTCTCGATTTTCTCATTGTTGACTTCAGAAAGATATAGCAGCAAGCGTGTACCTTTGAGTACGACAGCTAATTTTGTTATGGATGAACAGAGTATTGTGACAAAACAGTGGCACAGCTGTCATAACAGCTGTCACACATTAATCATGGCAGTGACAAATAGCATAATTACCTTATCTGGAATTCCTAGCATGCACACTCAGTATGCCCCACTGCCAAGCGAGCGTATCACGCATGGTTTAATTAAAAAGACATCAATACAGGTTAGTTAGACAAGGGCTAGAAGACATTGATCCAAAATGAAAATAAAATTATTTATAGGTTGGTGTTAAGGGACACCCAAAGACCAATTACTTAGCCGACATGATCATTTGAAACTATTTCCCTAACTGGCCTTTCTCGATGTGTACATCACATGGTGAGTTGGCTGTTCTGCACCAAACTAGAAGCACTTCCTCCATTAAATGTTTGATCCTCTCTTTTTACAGTCCCAGCATGGGTCTTTGAGAGCCATCTTATATTCTGTTATTTGATTAAAGACACTGTATTGGTAAATATTTGATTACCTGTGAACACGTTATGGCTGACTTTTTTGTTAACTTGCCTTCCAAGGCAGATACTGAGCGGAAGGAAAATGATATTAAGCAAAATGATTTTTGTTTTATTCGGAAATTCTTCCTAAGAATAAGGTGAAGTAAAGGCAGGTAAGACTGGGTTTGAGCCTAGAAATGACGTTCTTTTACATGTGCGGTGTTTTAATATATGTACCTGTATTCGCATGCATGCATGAGTCGCATCAGTATGTATAAATATGCATCCCTTCCAAATATATGTATATTTTTGCCCCCCCACCCCGGTATTTTAAGCTCAACAATTCATTGAATTTACTGATTGAATTCCTGGGAGCTGGTTCTTGAATTGCTCTGAAGCTGCCTCAATGAAATATTAATGAATCAATTTCCATAGACATGGACTCATTATCTTGCTGGATGCCACTGGAAAACACAGTCCTGCCTGCGGTGTCCTTCCACCTTCCTGTGACATGATTTGATTTTCTCTCTCTCTTTTTTAATTAAATAAAAAATTGCTATCAGGAAAGTTTTGATAACTTTGGAACAGACATTTCCATTTCTCTTGATAGGTACCTAAATGGAGGTAAGCCATTTAAAATAAATGTATGTACCACTTACATGATATATTGAAAAGTGGGTCTGGAAACAAAGGAAGAGATGGCCAGTTTAGTTCTGTGGTCTCTGGAATGCCCTTTGGAAATGAGAAAACTGCTATTTTTCAGAACAACCAATTTATGAGAAATGTATATTTTTGAAAGCTGGGCCAACCATCTAATTGTTTACAAAGTTATCAACTTTAGAAAATGTTATGAAACACAAACACATTGTCACTTTAATTTAGGACTGATGGAAAGTAGATGGAGCTATTCAAGCTGTGTCTACAAAATGCCAAAACAGCTGGTTAGAGCATGAAAAATTCAGTCAGTCAAGCCGTGATTATTTACAGGCATCATGAATAGCTGGTTTGAGGTATTTTGATTTTTGTTCACTGAAATTTACTGGTTTCTTACGCCTTATACAAGTCAATCCAGGGGTGTAATAAAGTGTATTAAACTACAATTATGCCAAACAAAGTTTTTAGCTTCCTTCCTTTCCTTCATTTTGTTCCAGCAAAGATGATTATTGCCTGCTCTCGGTACCATCAACACCCACTTGATAGAATTCTAAAAAATCCACTAGTAAATGGTTGCCAGCATTGTTGGACAAAGACTGAGATTATGTTCTCAAATTCAATGGCTTTCATTTTCATTTAGAACCAGTAGTATATCTGAATGTCATGTGATCTGAGAACAATATTACCATTTCAACACATACATATTATTTGATCTGAGAATGATATTTCTATTTCAACACATATTCTTTTAGGGAAAAAGTGAAAGCCCAAGCTTGACCAAGTAAATCTTTTCAATACTAAGTCAAGAAATTTTTTTTTCATCTTTGTTGAGAGAAAACCTGATTTTTTATTTGCTCGCTGTACTGATTCCATTTCAATCTAAGTCATAGGGAACCCACCTTTAATTTGGTTGTAGGTCTCTCCAGGATAATCTGATAGATACTGCATTCCAGGTATTAGGAATACCTCAGAGTAGCTCCTGACTTAAAACATTTTGATTAAAGCTATGGGAAAAAACAAACAAAAAACACACACAAGGGCATCTGCACACAGTTTTTTTGCATATAATGCCAAGGTACCCAGTAACTGGGCAACTCATCTGTGGTCCCTGGCATAAATCCCTACTCTAGGTATAAGCAGGGGTAGAAACAATCCAGAACTGCTCTTAGAGGGTGGACACAATTCTAGGTCTTTAGTGTCAAGGTTGGAATCCTATTGAAGCTAGAGACAGAATATCAAGTTTCTTGAGAATTAACCCAAGAATGCTTATTCCACTGGGAGATACTTAAGATTTTGATGAAGAAGAATCCATTTTAGATCAAGTCATAACTGACAAGAGGAAAATAAAAGCAGCTTTAGCATTTTTTGATCAAGCCCTTTGGAAGGAATTGCCTCCCTCTTCACTGTCTATCATACTTTTTGTTTAAGGGCACCTATTTTCTATGGTGCTTTGCTACTTTTCATATGGCATCACCTTAGTACATTGTAAGCTCTTTGAAAACTGATTCTACATCCGATTCTTGTTTTTCTTTCTCATGGCCCCCACAATTGTGCCTACATGGTGTAATTGCTGAGTAAATATGCACGTGAGGAGTGGCAACGCGTTGGCTTTAATAATTAAAACAAAGGCATGGATTTTTCCCGAAACATCTCGGTTATTTCTTGAATTCACCATATCACGTTACTGAAATCTCTGAGAAGGTCAAAGAGTTTATTTTATTTTATTTTATTTTCGGACGGAGCCTTGCTGTGTCGCCCAGGCTGGAGTGCAGTGGCCGGATCTCAGCTCGCTGCAAGCTCCGCCTCCCGGGTTCACGCCATTCTCCTGCCTCGGCCTCCCGAGTAGCTGGAACTACAGGCGCCCACCACCTCGCCCGGCTAGTTTTTTGTATTTTTTAGTAGAGACGGGGTTTCAACGTGTTAGCCAGGATGGTCTCGATCTCCTGACCTCGTGATCCGCCCGTCTCGGCCTCCCAAAGTGCTGGGATTACAGGCTTGAGCCACCGCGCCCGGCCAAAGAGTTTATTTTTAAAACCAGTTTTCTTCCACATTCTTTTCACAGAGCAGTTTTATTTCCCTCTTATTTCCTGCTTGCTAATACATGAACTGGCCTTTTGCATAAAGACTGGATGACTTTTATTGCTTCTAATAGAGAAGCCATATTAATCCAGTGGCCAAGATACCAATGCATATTTCTCCCAGACTTTCATATTTCTGACCGTCCCTGATCTTGAAGTATAGCTCGTATATATTACATGTAACAGTATTTTACATATTTTATAATACAAGATTCCTGATTGTACTGTGCCTTCTAAACTTGTTCCATGTACCACCTAATGAAACAGAGTGGCATACGTTTACCCACCTTGAAGGAATTGGTGTAAGCCAAGCTTATTACTCTCTGTACCCCCGTCACTCCTTGGATTTGTGGCCAGGCCTTTTACTCTCTATGCCTCAGAATATTTCAGTAGCACTTCCTCCCTCCAGCAGTGACAATCAGCAGGTTTTCCATGGAAGAACTAGCAGCAGCAATTGTGTTTATCTCCTTGACTAAAAGGTTTTGTATTTATCTTCCCTGAGGTGGTGCCCGTGTGGCTGTCCTGATATTGAGCAGCTGGACAGATTATACCCTGGAGCCACATCTGCGAACACATAGATCAACACCATTTTCATTGCTTTGGTGCCCAAGAAGTTTATCTTCTGTCAGTTAGATTTACTGCTTTCTTCATGAATTCTTAAGACTTTCGCTCCTCCATGTTTCCTTTCCTTCTCCATTTTACTTGATTTCAAAGTACGTTAGCATAATCTGATCTGGATTGTTAACAGCCAATTAGTTTGTTTTGATTTCCTGCCATTATTAATAAGTTTTTCCAATAGGGCTTCTGTAGAGGAATCTTGGATGATAAAGAATATAACATTAACTATGTAGCATAGAACAAAATGACTTTATTGGTGAGTATATATTTAATAGGGCTGGTTCTATTTGCCACACCTAAATGCATGGTAAAGACACTGCTTTAGACATGGTCTCACAGAACCAAATTTTGTCTACTGATGTTGCTTCAGCTGTTAGAACATAATCTCTCAAACTTGTGTTAAAGCTTTTAAGTTTACAATACATTTTTCACTGATACTGTCTCCAATGATTGTCAACAAAGTCTTGCAAGGTAGGAGAAGGAGAAGTAATGATTTTCAGCTTTGCAGACAAGAATATCAAAGTTCAAATAGATGATAAAAATCACAAAGTCAGCTATGAAGCCAAGACTCAAGTCTTGCATTTCAGTTTCTCCCCACTTAGCTTCAATGCCACCTCCAAATAATTCTCCTTATGACTGTCAGTTTGAGTTTCTCAGGCTTTCTCTCACCCGTCTCAATATCTGATGCCTTTTCCATTTCCAAAATTCTATGATTTGCTGCCTGGATTATGACATATGATGTAGAGGTTAATGCAAATTATCTCTTCGTTTATCTAAACTGTTAGGTGAAGCAAAAAAAAAAAAAAAGTGAGATAGTCCTTTGGACTATTGATTACTTCAATGGTTTTTCAGTCTACACACACACATTTGAATTACCTAAGGAACTTTAAAAATAAATAATGATGTCTGGAGCCAGCCTCCAGAGATTCTGATTTAATTGCTCTAGAGTCGATGTCCAGACATGAGTATTTTTTCAAAGCTCCCCAGATAATTCTAATGTGCATCCAGTGTTGAAAACCACTAGGGAAGTTTCTTCTCTTCACTCCCTTCTGTTTTCTTCTGTTTTCCCCCACAACTTTTGAAAAATGCTTTGATTTCTCAAATACAATCAAGAGTTCTGCATCTTGGCCAACATTAATGGTGTTACTAAAAAATTTAGCATCTAAAGAGTGTGTGTGTCTTTGTGTGTGTGTGTGTGTGTGTGTGTGTGTGTGTGTGTGTGTGTTTGCTTGCTTTGGCTACCATGGGAGGAAAGGGGATAATTATGGAGAAGGGTGTTGTAGAAAGAGATCATGGACTAGAGACATTTTGTAGCATACATTTATAATCACTAGAATGTAGACACTGCAAAGGCAGTGATTTGGTCTGTTTCAGTCATTGCTGTTTACTCAGCACATTGAAAAAATGTTTGGCACACAGTAGGCACTTAATATTTACTAATGAGTATTTCCCCACATCTCCCTCAACCATGCTAATCCAGAGCTAAGTAGAACCCCATGAAGGTTCCCCATGCTAGGGGAATTCCAGTTTTGTCTCCACTTGGAATACTTGCCTGCCCATCTCTTCTTAAACTCTTAAGTCCTATCTTCCTTTAAGGACTAGCTTTAGTGAACTTTCTTTCACAAGCCTTTCTGATTCTCTTTTGAACTGTTATTTATGTTTTATTTATGTTTGTTTATTTTTCACTCATCGCTGCTACTTCCCACTGCCTATCTTGTGTATATTACAGTTTATGTGAATGTCTTTGCTTTTCTTCTAGACATAACCCATTTTATCTTTGCATCTCTCCCAGTACACATGGAAATCTCTCAGTTAATATTTGTTTGAATGAATGACCATTGCTTCTGGTGTGTGAAATTCCTACATTATACAATGATGAGGATTTAAATAGTATTTCATAATGTTTGATTTTGTTTTATGCTTTGTATTTTTGAAACCCATATTATACATATGATATGTATAATATCATATCTGATTTGCTCCTCAACACAACCCTGGGAAATGAAACAGATGGAAATAATTGTTGTAAATGAAAAGAAACTGAGGCATGAAAATGATGTTAAGTGATCTACTCAAGGCCATGCCCTATCAAAGGCAGAATGGATGGAGTGGCTAAATTTCCAGCTCCATTTTTGCACACAGCTTTGCTAAGGAACATTGTGTTTTCCCCAGCATGAGGTAAGCAAACTGACAATTTGCTTTTGTTTACTTCCAAAGTTCTCACCTCTCCAGCTCAGTTATAAAACCTAAGTCCTATGCTTTTAGACAGAATACGATTTAGTAAGATCAGTTCTTGTTTTTGTTGATATCTTGTGCATCATGTTCTTCTTTCAGTGTATTTTGACTTATTTGTTTTACTTTTCACGAAACCTTCAATTTGTTAATTAGATCAAAATAATACCAGGAAGGGACATGCATGTTTGTAGCAATTTGAATAGATAATAGCCAGACTGTGAGAAGTACTGCATTCAAGAGAACTAGTAGAAAAGCAATGAGAACTGAGTGGTATGCAGCTTCCCAGCTGGTTTTCTCTGTATATCTTTTGTAAACATTTAAACTCTTGCCCTTGCCTATTTGGTAGTTTCTAAACACCCAATCAACAGCATGAAACTATGGTGCAGAAATTGCCTTTCTTCATATATTTTAGTCCAAAGGAATGATTATGAATCCATATTAAATGATACAAAGTTTTATTTTTTCATAAATACATTAAACATGCATCAATGAAAACAGCATTTTAATCTTGTGAGCAGGACTTTATTGATTTATCCAAGGTGGAATTAAGCAATATTTTTTGAAAACACAAGGGGTATAAATAGCTCCTCATAGTATGATTTAAATTTGATTATTACATGTTTTTAATCATAACTTGTGCACATTTTTTCAAAAGTAGAAATAAAACATTGTCAAATACTCTGGAACAAAATTGTTCTTTGGTTTGTGTTAGATGTAGTTACATTGAGAGTTGTGCTTGACTGTATAGTATAATAAGGGATAAAGTAGCTTTGTGATACTTTTTTTCATTTACATAAATACAGTTCAGGGAATATTACTAATGAAGTGGATGTGGGGGTCACCTAGCCACCTTAGGAAAAGGTTACTACTTTATTTTAAGTAGCCCATCAATCATTACGAATTAATGTCATATTCTAGGTGAAAGTACTAATCATAATAAATTCATTTTGTATTCATGAGGGTGTCAAAAGTACACCCAAAGGAGTCCCGTGTCATTTGTTGATATGGAAAGAAAAATTAAAATATGACCTATCCACAATCTCTTTGCTATGACTTATACCCAGATGCATGTTTTACTGCTGATGGACACATAATGCATGTGGGGGAAAGCTGGGAACGTTCACTAAAATTATTAAAAGTAGAATGAAATCTGGGTCAAGAACAAGGACCCAGGGCTGTGGGCTCACATTTTCATGTCCTCCAAGGGACTCCAGAGGGTCAAGCGGGTGCCCAAGGGCAGGGCTATGAGTGGAAATGTATGAGTCTACAACAGAGCTGCCTTATTTAACTCACTACTTCCAAAATCTGTCCACCTGCCATTTGAGATAATATTACTACCACTTTACCCATTACAAAGGTGACATAAGAACCTTCTCCGAGTGGTTTGTAGGCACTCACAATTTGGCTGGGCTTTGGATATTGTACAGGGAAATCTTTTTCTCCCTCTTCCTTTCCCCTGTGTTGAAAGTATTGGAGAGAAACTCCTTTTTTTCTCTTCTCATGGAATCCATATGGGAAATGGAATGATAGAAATGCCAAATGGGTGAAACAGTAAGTGTCTAACATACATTTAGAAATGCGTCTCTACTGGATGGAATTAATGTATTAATAGCTTGCTGATATTATTGTTTTGATTATTGTTATTACTGATATTGTTATCTCCATTTTAAAAATGAGGAAACTTAGTCACAGATTGGCTAAGTAACTTGACTATGGTTACAAGTGGTGGCATCAGAATTTGAAACAATATTCTGTCTCTGTTATCATAATCATATCTGCTACATGGGATTGTTATGAAGATTAAGTGAGGCTAGTAGTATAAATTTATTAACAGAGTGGTTAATTAATGTTAGCTAATATGATTAATTGTATGGTTTGGGGTAAGTACTCCTCCAACCTCATTGAGACTCAGTTTTTAATCTGGAAAAAGGGAAAGACACTGGACTTAAGCTCCTTTTCAGTTTGCTCTGATTGGTTCTGGCACCAAGATAGCAAATGGGGTCATACTCAGAGATCCACATCTTCTCAAGAAGTCCCTAATGCCATTATTGCTCAGATATTTTTGTGTCTTGTGACATTCAAGTCCCAAGTCCAGAACTAAACAATTCTCTGTATTTCCAAAACTCCTTAGAGTTGTCAAATAGAGACTGCTGATGCGGCTCTGTGGCTTCTGAGCCCCAGAGGACTTCACATCTCATAAAATTTCCCTATTTTTGGAACCAGGGAAGAACCTCTTGTACAGACAGCATTTTCATTTCTCTCATCTTATCACACTTTCTCTTTCTTTCCACCAACAACTCTCTTTGATGAAATAAAGACACACTTGTATCAGAAGAGCAGGACTCAGAAACAATGGAACTTCAGAACTTCAGTCTGCTAATCCTAGAAACCTTTTCATGCTCACTCTGTTTCCAAAGATTTAATAGCAGAGAACTAACCTGAGGCAGTCTATGCACAAAAGTTCATTTCTCTGGCAAAAATGTACTATGAAGTATTAGATCAAATGAGAGGAAGTAGGGCTCAAAGCACTTGTCAAATGGCTGGAAATATGATTATTAGTTCTTTTTAAATCTAAGCTTTGCCTCTGAAATTTCTAACTGGCTTTGGTCAAGATCTGTGTTCATGCTGCTACTAACCAGGTAGAGATGATTTTTACTCACATTTATGGGTATTCAGATATCATTTTATGTCCAATTGACTTCCTTGGTTTAGTCTATACCTAATAATTTAAATCTTAATCATATTCTGATTTGTTATATTATTGTATGGTATTCTAGAATACAAGTTTTTACAAAGTAAATCTGATGTATTCATTTAAAAAGTGATGTACTATGATGGAGAAAATGCTGAAATTTGTCTCAATAACAGTATAAATGTTTTCAAATGGGGAATGAACTTCGTGAGTAAGTAACATATTGCAGGAAATTTTGAATGACATCAAGATTTCCATCTGGGGAGATAGAACGTTTTTTGAATGATTTTTTGAGGGATGCAGGCACTGCTCTTGATAAAATAATACACTAACCATATTGCTTATCTTTTTTAAATATGTAAATGTCTGTTGATCAGTGAGGATGCTGGTGAGGAAGGTTCTGTAAACAGCTTCATATATTTAGGAAAAGAAGGTGTAGTTGAGATAAATGAGATATTTTATTGAGGCCAATGGGTAGAATTCTTAGCCTGGTACAAGCAAAGAACAATTTATATGCAACTTCCCTTTTGTGTATTTAATATAAATAGCATCTTTATCTGCAAATTCCAATAATTAAATTGGTTGGTAAAAACATTCTTCATAAAGCATTCATTTAAAGCACAAATGTTACATTAGATTACTGTTTCTTTTTAAAAAAAAAAAAAAAAAAACATCGGAGTATCAGTTCTTGCCTTAGATGTCAATACAGTACCAGTCAGGACACTGAAAGGCAAAAAATAACATGCTTAATGGATTTAACTGAAGATATTTTATTGAAGACAGTATTTCAGAGGTATGGGCAGAATTAAAGTAATCAACAACAGATAGTGGAGCATCCTGAGACCAGCAACAGTGGAAAACTTTTACTACCTCTAGGTCTGAATGGGCAAATGGAAGAAAGGTTGCAGAATTAAAAATACATGACAATATCAAAGAAAGTGGCAAGGCAACAAAGAAGAATTAAAGTGTTCTGAGGTCCTAACATTGACTGGGAACTGGAAAAATTAATAATTTGTATTAAACTGCCAAAAATCAAAGGCATATGTTATAATCTCTAGGGAAACTGCTAAAAGTACATTGAAAGATTATATCATTAATTAGCTAATTGAAAGGGGAAGGGAATAATAAAAACACAGACTAATTCAGGAGAAGAGAAGCAATAAGATAATATTAGCTGGGACAAATAAAAAACAAATAATAAGATGATAGATATTAACCCCAAAACATCTTTAATTACATTAAATGTAATGAAAATATTTTTCAAACTGCATGAAAACCAATTAGCTTACCAAAATCATACCTTAAATATAATCACTCTATAATGGAAAATAAAAGAATGGAAGGACATATTGCATGCAAACAATAACTAAAAGAAAGTGTAGCTGCACAGATATAAGGTAGACTCTAAGAAGCATTATTACAGATAAAGAGAGACATTTAATGTAGATAAAAGTTTAATCCATCAGGAAGATAGAATTATAAACATATATGCACCTAATAACATGGTGTCAAAATATATAAAGCAAGAAATGACAGAACTAAAAAGATAAATCCACAGCTACAGGTAAAATCTTCAACAGACTTCTCTCACAAATGAATAAAAAAAGCAGATAAAAATTAGTAATGATACTGAAAATTTTAACAATTACCAATATTATTGGTTCTTCCCTCTAGATCATCAATATAAAAATGCTTTTTAGTATTTTGACCTAAATATCATAACTAAAATATAAATCTTGGGATGTTTTTATAAGAAATCCTTTTAGCATAACTTTTGGGGTTTTCCATTTAAATAAACCAGATCATTAAAATGCTTCATAGTGAAGTTTTCTTTGATATAACCTTTTAGATAACCTAAATTTTAAGAAACAGAAGTGAAAATTCTTGTCTCTAAAGGAGACAAGTATCATATTTCCACCACCATAAAAAGCAACAACAACAAAAACAGCTGGCCAGGCGCCGTGGCTCACGCCTGTAATCCCAGCACTTTGGGAAGTCAAGGCAGGTAGATCATGAGGTCAGGAGTTCAAGACCAGCCTGACCAATATGGTGAAACCCCCTCTCTACTAAAAATACAAAAATTATCTTGGTGCGGTGGCACACACCTGTAGTCCCAGCTATTTGAGAGGCTGAGGCAGGAGAATCACTTGAACCTGGGAGGCAGAGGTTGCAGTGAGCCAAGATCGCACTGCTGCATTCCAGCCTAGGTGACAGAGCAAGACTGCATCTCAAAAAAAAACCCCAAAAAACTGAAATTTCAGGTATTCTTGTCTCTATATACTATCACTATATTGTGTGGCACATAACTACTGATTATCTCAGTTATAATTTATATTTATCTGAGTTTTGGTGATACATATGGTAATTAACACTGTGAAAGTAATACCTTTAAATGGTTCTGGATTTGAATTTTTTTTGCTGTTGGACTGTTTTTGTTTTTATTATCATTTTATTTATTATTATTATTATTATTATACCTCCTACATAACAGATGAAGTGTCAGGAAAGCACAAATTTGGGCTTAATGACAGGAAATACATTCTTTATTAAGGAATATATTTAAAATTAGTGGCAATTAGAGTGAGTCGTATGTGTTGCAGATTCAACTCTGAAGTGACTCCTGACCCTGGTTTTATGACATCCTAGCACATTTCCATTAGCTCAAGGAGTAAGACATATTTCAAAGATTCTCAAAGATAATTTATGTAAACTTATTTTAATTGAATAAATACCCTTCAGCATGTTTATGGTAGACAACATGAGGAAAGGCTTATGAATTTTAGAAACAACAACAGGGTTTAATAAAACAGTAAAATATACAGCATTACAAACTAAGGAAAAATAATGGACTTGTCCTCCTTTTCCTTCCAGAATGCTTCCTTTCATTTCTGAATATAGTATATAGAAATGCTTAATACACTATCTTTCAATATAATTAAGTCTGCATGGGGGCAAAGGAGGTTTGCGTTCTGAACAACTCTATGATTGAGGGATATATTTACTTGATAATAAATCCAAGATTGTGATTCAAAGGAAATTAGAGATCTCAAAGTATGAAATATTCCTCTTATTAGAAGAAAAAGAGAATGTCACTTTACAAAATTATCAGTCATTTTGCAGAGAATAAGTTGGTCTCCATAATAAAAAACAAATTTATTATTTGGTTAACTAAATTTAAACCACAAGAATAAATTCTCTCATTCATGTGGCTGGAATTTATCCAGACACTTGATTGATTCTTTATTCAAATGTGTATGTATTTAAAGGTGTTCAAATATGCTTTTATGGTTTTTGAAAACTCAAATATCTATTATCCCTTAAATATTTCTGAGTAAAGAATACATTCTGTAGCTTTCATAATTAAACATCTACCCATATTTAACTGGCAGTTTTCTTTGCTATCTGAGCTATATACTATTGAGCTTATGTATATACAAACTATAGGAAAAAATAAATACCTATAATTAACAATTCCATTGATAGAATTAATGCCAATTTTCGAATACTCTGGTGAGTGAAATGTAATAAATCTTACTTTTTTTTATTTTTATGCAATTGTTTTCAAAAAGCCCATAATGCTAAAAGTTACAAAACAACAAAAGCAGCACTTTAAGGTTCTTAGAGATTAGCTAAGTTGGGGTGAGTAAACTTTTTCTGTAAAGGGCTTGATAGTAATTATATTTCACTTGGCAGGCCATATGGTTTCTGTTGCAGCTACCCAAGTCTGTCATTTTAGCCTGTGAGCATCCAAGAACAGTACATAAGTGAATGGACTGGGCTGTGTTTCAATAAAATTTTGAGGAAATAGGCAGTGGGTTGTTTTGGCCTATGTGTAATAGTTTGCCAACCCCTGAAAGTCAACAATACCTGGACAGTATTCATTGATTACTTATTACTGCATGCCATGCCCTGTGCTGGTCAGTGGAGGTAAAGAAATATATCAGAGTTGGTTCCTGCCCTCAAGGAGCTTTCAGATTATATGTAAATAAGTGTAATATATTGTTTGAAGCAGCATGGCAGCGATACAGATCATGGAGTGGGAAGAAAATATGATTAATGAACACAGAGAAAATTTCTTCAGGCACATAAGAGGAGGAATTGCACTTTGCGAAGGGGAAATCATGAGCAAGTTACAGATGCATGAAAGTTTGACAAGTTTGAAAACTGAATAATGACTTAGTATGGTTGGAGCATAGTATGAGTAGCCCATAATAAGAAACAAGGGTAGAAAGATTGGTCATCTGCAGGATCCTTGAGAAAGTCATGCTAAGGCACCCCCTCTGCCAAGTGACAGCCAGAGTGCTTTGTTAAGCAGATCCCTGATCCCGTGCCTCCTGACTGGGTGAGATCCCCCAAACAGAGTCACCAGACACCTTATACAGGAGCATTCCTGCAAGCATCAGGTTGGTATCCTTCTGGGAGGGAGCTCCCAGAGTAAGGAGCAGGCAGCCATCTTTGCTGTTCTGCAGCCTCCACTGGTGACACCTCTAGGGGCAGGAGGGACCCAGGGGACTAAGGTCTGGAGGGGACTTCCAGCAAACCACAGCAGCCCTAGGGAAGAGGGGCCTGTTAAAAGAAAAACAAACAAACAGAAAGCAACAACAGCAGCATTAACAAAAAAGTCCCCATAGAAACCCCATCCAAAGGTCAGCAGCCACAAAGATCAAAGCTAGATAAACTCAGGAAGATGAGAAAGAATCAACAAAATAATGCTGAAAAATAAAAAAGCCAGAGTGCCTCTTCTCCTCCAAATGATTGCAACACTTCTTCAGCAAGGGCACAGAATTGGACTGAAGCTGAGATGGATGAACTGACAGAGGTAGACCTCAGAAGATGGGTAATAAAAAATTCCAGTGAGCCAAAGGAGCATGTTCTAATGCAATGCAAAGAAGCTAAGAACAATGATAAGACATTACAGGAGCTATTAACCAGAATAGCCAGTTTAAAGAGGAACATAAATCAACTAAAGGAGTTGAAAAACACAACACGAGAACTTCACAATACAACCACAAGTATCAATAGCCAAATAGACCAAGTGGAGGAAAGAATTTCAGAGATTGAAGACTGTCCTGCTGAAATAAGACAGGCAGACAAGATTAGGGGAAAAAGGATGAAAAGGAGTGAACAAAACCTCTGAGAACTATAAGATTATGTAAAAAGACTGAACCTACAACTGATTGGGGTACCTGAAAGAGGAAAACCAAACCAAGTTGGCAAACACTTCAGGATATCATCCAGGAGTACTTTTCCAACCTAACAAGATGGACCAACATTCAAATTCAGGAAATTCAGAGAATCCTAGTAAGATATTCCATGAGAAGATCAACCCCAAGACACATAATCATCAGATCCTCCAAGGTTGAAATGAAGGAAAAAATTATAAGGACAGCCAGAAAGAAAGGCCAGGTCATCTACAAAGGAAAGCCCATCAGAATAACAGCAGGCCTAACAGAATCTCATATCTGGCCAAACTAAGCTTCATAAATGAAGGAGAAATAAAATCTTTTTCAGACAAGCAAATACTGAGGGAACTCATCACTACCAGGCCTACCTTGCAAGAGCTCCTGAAGGAAGCACCAAATATGGAAAGGCAAAACCATTGCCAGGCACTACAAAAACACACTGAAGTACACAGACCAATGACACTATGAAGCAACAACATTAAGTCTGCAAAATAACCAGCTAGCATCATGATGACAGGATCAAATTCACACATAACAATATTAACCTTAAATGTAAACAGGCTAAATGCCCCCCTTAAAAGACACAGAATGGCAAGCTAGATTAATACAGCACATTGATGTGCTGAATTCAAGAGACCCATTTCATGTGCAAAGACACACATAGGCTCAAAATAAAGGGATGGAGGAAAATCTACCAAGCAAATATAAAGCAGAAAAAGGCAGGGGTTGCAATTCTAGTTTCTGACAAAACAGACATTAAAACAACAAAGATAAAAAAAGACAAAGAAGGACATTACATAATGGCAAAGGGTTCAATTCAACAAGAAGAGCTGACTCTCCTAAATATATATGCACTCAATACAGGAGCACTCAGATTCATAAAACAAGTTCTTAGAGACCTACAAAGAGACTTAGTCTCCCACACAACAATAGTGGGAGACCCTAATACCTCACTGTCAATATTAGACAGATTATGGAGACAGAAAATTAACAAAGATATTTAGAACTTCAACTCAACTCTGTATCAAATGGACCTGATAGATATCTAGAGAACTCTCCACCCAAAAACAACAGAATATACATTCTTCTTGGTGCCACATGACACTCTAAAATTGATCACATGATTGGAAGTAAAACATTCCTCAGCAAATTCAAAAGAACTGAAATCACGACAGTCTGTTGTACCACAGCCCAATCAAATTAGAACTCAAGACTAAGAAACTTACTCAAAACCACACAACTACATGGAAATTGAACAACCTCCTTCTGAATTACTCCTGGGTAAATAATGAAATTAAGGCAGAAATGAAGATTAAAAACAACAACAACAACAATGAGAGCAAAGAGACAATGTACCAGAATCTCTGAAATACAGCTAAAGCAGTGTTAAAAGTGAAATTTATAGCACTACATGCCCACACAATAAAGTTAGAAAGATCTCAAATCAGCATCCTAATATCGCAACTAAAAGAACTAGAGAACCATGAGCAAACAAACCCCAAAGCTAGCAGAAGACAAGAAATAATCAAGATGAGAGCAGAACTGAAGGATATAGAGACACAAAAAACTCTTTAAAGTATCAACAAATCCAGGAGCTGATTTTTTGGAAAAAATGAATAAAAGAGATAGACAACTAGCTAGATTAATAAAGAAAAAAAAGAGAGAAGAATCAATAGACACAATCAGAAATGATAAAGAGGATATCACTACTGACCCTACAGAAACACAAACAACTATCAGAGAATACTATAAACACCTCTATGCAAATAAACTAGAAAGCCTAGACGAAATGAATAAATTCTTGGACATATACACTCTCCCAAGACTGAACCAGGAAGAAGTTGAATTGGTCATTATTGAATAGACTAATAAAGAGCTCTGAAATTGAGGCAGTAATAGCCTACCAACCAAAAAACGCCCAGGATCAGATAGATTTGCAGCTGAATTTTACCAGAGGTACAAAGTGGAGCTGGTACCATTTCTTCTGAAACTATTACAAACAATTGAAAAGGAGGCACTCCTCTTTAACTCATTTTGTGAAGCCAGCATCACCCTGATACCAAAACCTGGCAGAGATACAACAAAAAAACAAAACTTCAGGCCAGTATTCCTGATGAACATTGATACAAAAGTTCTCAATAAAATAACTGGCAAACTGAATCCAGCAGCACATCAAAAAGCTTAGCCATCACAATCAAGTTGGCTTCCTCCTTGGGATGAAAGGCCTGGTTCAACATACGCAAATCAATAAATATAATTTATCACATAAACAGAACTACAGACAAAATGATTATCTCAATAAATGCAGGAAAGGTGATAAAATTTAATATCCCTTCATGTTAAAAACTCTTAATAAACTAGGTATTTATGGAACATACCTCAAAATAATAAGAGCCACGTATGACAAACCCATTGCCAGTATCATACTGATACAGCAAAAGCTGGAAGCATTCCCCTTGCAAACCAGCAGAAAACATGATTGCCCTCTCTCACCATTTCCATTTAACGTAATATTGGAGTTCTGGCCAGGGAAATCAAGCAAGAGATAGAAATAAAGGTATTCAAATAGGAAGAGAGGAACTCAAGCTGTCTTATTTTGCATATGACATGATCCTGTAGAAAGCCCCATCTTAAGTCTTATCTTCTTAAGCTGATAAGCAACTTCAGCAATGTCTCAGGAATCAAAAGCAATGTGCATAAATCACAAGCATTTCTACACACCAACAATAGACAAGCAGAGGGCCAAACTACAAATGAACTCTCATTCACAATTGCTACAAAGAGAATAAAATTCCTAGGAATACAACCTACAAGGGAAGTGAAGGACCTCTTCAAGAAGAACTACAAACCACTGCTCAAGAAAATCAGAGAGGATGTAAACAGATGGAAAAACATTCTTTATGGATAGGAAGAATCAAAATGGCCTGACTGCCCAAAGTAATTTATAGATTCAATGCTATTACCATTAAACTACCATTGACATGCTTCACAGAATTAGAAAAAAACTATGTTAAAATTCATATGGAACCAAAAAAGAGCCCTTATAGCCAAGACAATCCTAAGCAAAAAGAACAAAGTTGGAGGCATCATGCTACCTGACTTCAAACTATACTACAAGGATACAGTAACCAAAATAGCATGGTACTGGTACAAAAACAGACACATAGATGAATGGAACAGAATAGAGAACTCAGAAATAAGACCACACATCTGCAACCATCTGATCTTCAACAAACCTGACAACAACAAGCAATGGGGAAAGGATTCCCTATTTAATAAATAGTGCTGTGGGAACTGGCTAGCCATATGCAGATAATTGAAACTAGAACCCTTCCTTATGCCTTATACAAAAATTAATTTAACATGGATTAAAGACTTAAATGTAAAACCCAAAACTATAAAAATCTTAGAAGGAAATCTAGGCAGTACCATTCAGGACATAGGCACGGGCAAACATTTCATGACAAAAACATCAAAAGCAATTGCAACAAAAGCAACAAAAGCAAAAGTTGACAAATGGGATCTAATTAAAGAGCTTCTGCACAGCAAAAGAAACTATCATGAGAGTGTGAAGAGACAACCTACAAAATGGGAGATAATTTTTGCAATCTGTGTGATCTGAACAATGAGAACATATGGACACAGGGAGGAGAAAACACACACTGGGGCCTTTCAGCAAGTTTTGTGGGGGACAAAATCAGGAAAAATAGCTAATACATGCTGGGCTTAATACTTAGGTGATGGGTTGATAGGTGTAGCAAACCACCTTGGCACACATATACCTGTGTATCAAACCTGCCCATTCTGTACATGTATCTTGGAACTAAAAATAAAATAAAATTCTGCTAAGGACTCTGGATTTTTTGCTAGTGCAGTAGAGACAACCAAAGGGTTTAAACCTAGGAAGTAGGGTGATCTTATTTGAATTTTTGAAAGACTACCCCTGGAAGCATTGCAAACGATGAAGTAGAAAAAGCAAGACTTGAGGCAAGGACACCAAATCGTGGAATCTGTGTATATAGTGGTCCAAATCCTAATTATGAGGGTTTGAACCAAGGTGAGAACACCACGTGCATAGCATCATATTTAGTCTATTTCCCTGCCAAGCTTTGTATCTGCTAGGGAAGGAAGTGTTAATACATAAAGGGATTAAAATCTTTCAGCAACAATTTAAAGGAAATACCTTACTATTAGATATTACAAAATATTAATGAAAATGTATCCAGGATGGGAAACATAGTTTGTGTATTATTATATTTCTAGTACTTGATTAGAAAATGTAAAATGTGATTTCTAATCTTAGCTTTGCCACATAAAGTCATATGTGTTTAAGCACATTCTTTAATCTTTCTGAGCTCACTTTCCATTTTGGTGAAAATTGGGCATTCTGTCTTCTTTTCAAGTTTGTTGGAAAGGGTACTTTTCCTTTCAGAACTGTAGGGGAAATAGATTAATCGTTGTGAAAACATTTACGAACTATAGTTTATGATTCAAAGGTAAGTTATTATTTAATATAATATGGAGAAAGCGTTGGAGACCATCAATTATTCTTGGTTCTCTCATCTCCAATTGATAGTGGAGAGATCAGAGGCTGTTAATATGTTGGCAGAAATTCATATATCCTGAATTTTTAGCCAGCACAGAAAACAAGACCCATGGAAAAGGAAGCCCAGAGAAACCCATGGGATTAATTATCCTTATAAATTGGATAATCGAACTGCAGTCAGTTTGATTCTGCTCCTCTGGTAGCCTCACAGACATATACACACAGCTACAATATACACAAACAGCTGTAGGGGCAGAGGGAAAGCTTTCTCTTAACTTACTGAGGGTTCACTGAAGTGACTGACAGTAGACAGATTTATAGGGGAAAAAGGCATACAAATATATTCAAGTGCTCATGGACACAGAAGTCCTGCAAATATGAGACTCATAGTGGAGACTGTTGTAGCTTAAATGCTCTCTTTACAGGGGAGGAGGAAACTGGGGCCATATAGGCAATTTATAGAGGAGTACTTAATGATTTTCAGGGGAAATAAGGCCAAAGAATGACCTGAAACAAAGTTCCTTGCATTGTGGAGGAGGTAGTATGAAGGTGAGGGGCAGAACTTTATTGTAAATGAAAGTTGTTTTATTATGCATATAAAGTATCTAAGGTAATCTTCCAAAGTTGCTCTCAGAAGAATAGATGAAAAGTCCATCTGTGCATGGTCATGGACTTTTAATCTCCTCTCTTTTTCAGTGGTTAGTCTTTTCTAGTTCTTTTATGAGTTTCCTAAGGAGGAGGTCTTAGGACAATTGCATTTCTTTTGAAAAGAAGTTTCTTTCGTGAGATAAGGACATTCTAGAGGCAGTCCTACACTGTGTTTGGAGTCAGGGGAAGAAACAAGATTAGAAAGTCTTTGGTTCTGAGGCATCTTCTAAGGCCTTCCTATTTTAGTTCAAAATGCTCAGCATGTCAAAGTGCCATACTTGGGGAGTATTGCTTTTTGAGCCCCAACTAGCACAAAATGCAAGCAACACTCATACAGAACACACAAAATACACACAACAACCATATGTGACACACAAATATGCCCAATATATATACTGTGTGATCATACCACACATGCGAAATGTATAGTTACTACATAGATGATGCATAACACTAAACAAACACACAAATAATACTGTATACACCACACATAAAACACATGTAATGCACACAAAAACCACAGACACGATGAGTTTTCCGAATATTAGTCATCCATCTACCACTTTCACATTATTTGCTTTATTTGCATATCATGTAAACATTCATTTACCAAATTTATCTTGCTTTTGCAGGTTGTACTTCACTTCAAAATATTTTTATGTATCTTTTCTTTTGCTTTCTTTTTATGTCATCATGGTTGACAAACTTCATTACCTTATTTTTACATACTTAGCTCATCAGAAGTATCTGACAGAAGTGTTGGTATAGGTCTGGTAAATATTATCTATTAGGTATGAAAATGTCGATTGTTCTAACCTCAGTGTGCTGATCTACTCACACTGTAGTCCCTTTGTAATTTATGGAGAAAAATTCAAAAAGATAAAGATTTTTTAAATTAGAAGGCACATAGCAGGTCAACCAGCTCAGTCCTGTATCTTATGCCTGAGTTATTTCTGCCCTAAACAGCCAATGTTAAGAATAGCAAGTGTATTGACAACATTGATGGCACTTTGGGAAATCATCTGTAATACCCTATTAGTGTATTGAAGGCAAATTGCCAGGTTGGTATGTCCATAATATGTCTCTCTGTCTGCTCAAGGACAGATTCTATGAATGAATGTATAACTCATTAAAATATAATTTATTGTCATCAGAAAAAATTGGAAAAATATGCAAAAACATAAAAAATTTGAAAGCATGAATAATCTTAGTAGTTAAAAGGCCATTGTTTTTAGAAATAAGCTTATTGAGTCAAAAGGACATGCACATTTTTAATGCTTTGAAAAAACAGAGCACAGTTGTTTTCCAGAATATTTGTGCCTATGTATATTCTTCACAGCACCAAACACAGTCTAGGCCATCCTCTCATTAGGATTGAATATTGCCATTAAAATAATTTTTTTTACCACATATTACCTTTTAAAATTAGAGTTTCTACTCGAACTTTCCCAGATTTGCCTTTTGCTTTGATTTATTTACATAGAGGCTCAGTTTTGAGAAAAAAAATAACTATTGTAATTAGTACAGTCATTAAAATGAATTGACACCTTGAACAAGGAAATCTTAATATTGTAATTTTCTTTGGTGGAGAAATCTTTACTGTGGCATCTGCTATCCATGGTTAAAAGGAAAAAGGGGAAGACTCTTACTAGCTAACTTTATGTCCCAAACAACACCATTCCCATTCCATTCTTGAAGTAAAATTGTGACAGGTATTTGAAGAGAGAAAGGTATTCTTATATTTCAGTTGTAAAATATTTATTTTGAATTTTATTAGTACCTTATTTGTAGACTGTCTTTGAAAAATGTTTATGCAAAGTAACTTCTCATAAAGGTTGGGTTACTTTTGAACAAGCTAAAAAAAGAGTGTATTTTATGATCCACCTGTTTATCTATACTACTTTCTAGGAAACATGAAGGGCTGCCTTTGAGTTTGATGTATAATAAATGCAAAAATATACATACATTCAGGCACAAGTTCTCAGATGGAATGCTATGCTAATTGGTTAATATGCCTTAATGACATATCAATGAAAATTAGTTTGTGGATATTGCTCTTCACATGTATTTCATTCAGATGACTGTAACTTTGAAGCAAGAAAAGACCATTCGTTTTCAAGTTCCAATAGCTATAACTTTTATATTCCCCCATTATTTTTCTCACAGGTTAAATTCATTTAAAAGATGTGTCTTTTTATAAAACCATCTGATTTCGAATACAATCAAAATAACATTCTTTTAAGAATGCGCGGATAGCGAGTTCCTGACTCATAATTAAATTTTAAGTCTACAGAAATTTAGGAAAGAACGAATTCTCGGGAAATAACACCAAGATGTGTAATACTACATAAAATAGTTTTCTAAGTAAAATGTCCAAATTGCTAGGCATTTGAGATATTTTTAAAGTTTAGCATTAAAGATTAAGTCATTATTTTCTTGCAGAATTAATATTCTTTAGTAATGCTGGTTCATCTTAGTGATAGCCTGATAGATGTGTGGTCAAAGAGGTCATACCAGGATGTTAAGAGACAAAAGCATTAGGAATATTGAACAAATTACTTCTAAGTTTCTTTTCAGTTTTATCATAAGCCTTTGATTATATATTTGTGTAACTTATTAATAAATAGCCTCCTGATCACAAAAAAATGTACTGTCCTTAATTTTGAGAAACCACTTAAGACAATGCAAAAAGGATTCTGCTGAAATACGCCAGCAGGATGTCCTGTAGTGCATATTCTGAAGAGTCCTTCTATTGTAATACAATTAGATTCTGGATCAAAACTGTTGTCAAAATATATTCTTAGACTTACAGAAATGAACCCAAAACTCCAAAGGCCAACAACCTCAAAAAGATACAAACAAAGGGAAAAAATGAGCTGCAAGCCCAAACGAAACAGATTAGCACCTATATGCTGACCTGCTACTCTGATGTTAAACTAAGATCCTTGGAGAGAATTAAACTCGGATTGATAGTATCTTTGGATCCTGGAAGAAGAAAAAGCAAATGCTTATTGGAAAAAAAAAATCCCCAAGTTAAACCCTCAGGAATCTTACTCTCTAAAATCAACCAAATATAAACTCACAATCCAAGATCATCAGGCCTACAGTACAAAAGCCACCATGTGGTTAATCAGAAGAAACAAGGTGCCAAATAGAGACACCTAAGGATTTAATCTGTTGAAGCAATTAGATGCAGAATAAAATGTGACTATACATGATTTTTTTTTAAAATTTTTTATTACACTTTAAGTTGTAGGGTACATGTGCACAATGTGCAGGTTTGTTACATAGATATATATGTGCTATGTTGGTTTGCTGCACCCATTAACTCATCAGTTACATTAGGCATTTCTCCTAATGCTATCCTTCTCCCTGCCCCCCACCCCACAACAGGCCCCGGGTGTGATGTTTCCCGCCCTGTGTCCTTGTGTTCTCATTGTTCAACTCCCACCTATGAGTGAGAATATGCAGTGTTTGGTTTTCTGTCCTTGTGATAGTTTGCTCAGAATGATGGTTTCCAGCTGCATCCGTGTCCCTGCAAAGGACATTAACTCATTCTTTTTTATGGCTGCATAGTATTCCATGGTGTATATGTGACACATTGTCTTAATCCAGTCTATCATTGATGGACATTTGGGTTGGTTCCAAATCTTTGCTATTGTGAATAGTGCCACAATAAACATACATGTGCATGTGTCCTTATAGTAGCATGCTTTAAAATTCTTTGGATATATACCCAGTAATGGGATTGCTGGGTCAAATGGTATTTCTAGTTCTAGATCCTTGAGGAATCGCCACACTGTCTTCCACAATGGTTGAACTAGTTTACACTCTCACCAATAGTATAAAAGCGTTCCTGTTTCTCTACATCCTCTCCAGCATCGGTTGTTTCCTGACTTTTTAATAATCGCCATTTTAACGGGTATGAGATGGTATCTCATTGTGGTTTTGATTTGCATTTCTCTGATGACCAGTGATGATTAACATTTTTTCATGTGTCTGTTGTCTGCATAAATGTCTTCTTTTGAGAAGTATCTGTTCATATCCTTTGCCCACTTTTTGATGGGGTTGTATTTTTCTTGTAAATTTGTTTAAGTTCTTTGTAGATTATGGATGTTAGCCCTTTGTCAGACGGGTAGATTGCAAAAATTTTCTCCTATTCTGTAGGTTGCCTGTTCACTCTGATGGTAGTTTCCTTAGCTGTGCAGAAGCTCTTCAGTTTAATTAGATCCCATTTGTCTATTTTGGCTTTTGTTGCCGTTGCTTTTGGTATTTTAGTCATGAATTGTCCATGCCTATGTGCTGAATGGTATTGCCTAGGTTTTCTTCTAGTGTTTTTATGGTTTTAGGTCTAACATTTAAGTCTTTAATCCATCTGGAATTAATTTTTGTATAAGGTGTAAGGAAGGGAACCATTTTCAGCTTTCTACATATGGCTAGCCAGTTTCCCCAGTACCATGTATTAAATAGGGAATCCTTTCCCTATTTCTTGTTTTTGTCAGGTTTGTCAAAGATCAGATGGCTATAGATGTGTGGTGCTATTTCTGAGGCCTCTGTTCTGTTCCACTGGCCTATATATCTGTTTTGATACCAATACCATACTGTTTTGTTTACTGTAGCCTTGTAGTATAGTTTAAAGTCAGGTAGCGTGATTCTTCCAGCTTTGTTCTTTTTGCTTAGGATTGTCTTGGCAATGCAGGCTCTTTTTTGGTTCCATATGAACTTTAAAGTAGTTTTTTCCAATTCTGTAAAGAAAGTCATTGGTAGGTTGATGGAGATGGTATTGAATCTATAAATTATCTTGGGCAGTATGGCCATTTTCATGATATTGATTCTTCCTATCCATGAGCATGGAATGTTCTTCCATTTGTGTCCTCTTGTATGTCATTGAGCAGTGGTTTGTAGTTCTCCTTGAAGAGGTCCTTCACATCCCTTTAACTTGGATTCTTAGGTATTTTATTCTCTTTGTAGCTATTGTGAACAGGAGTTCATTCATGATTTGGCTCTCTGTTTGTCTGTTATTGGTGTATAGGAATGCTTGTGATTTTTGCACATTGATTTTGTATCCTGAGACTTTGCTGAAGTTGCTTCTCAGCTTAAGGAGAATTTGGACTGAGACGATGGGGTTTTCTGAATATGCAATCATGTCATCTGCAAATAGGGACAATTTGACTTCTCTCTTCCTAATTGAATACCCTTTATTTCTTTCTCTTGCCTGATTGCCCTGGCCAGAACTTCCAACACTATGTTGAGTAGGAGTGGTGAGAGAGGGCATCCTTGTCTTGTGCCAGTTTTCAAAGGGAATGCTTCCAGTTTTTGCCCATTCAGTATGATATTGGCTGTGGGTTTGTCATAAATAGTTCTTATCATTTTGAGATACACAATACCTAGTTTAGTAAGAGTTTTTAGCATGAAGGGCTGTTGAATTTTGTCAAAGGCCTTTTCTGCGTCTATTGAGATAATCATGTGGTTTTTGTCATTGGTTTTGTTTATGTGATGGATTACTTTTATTGATTCACGTATGGTGAATCAGCCTTGCATCCCAGGGATGAAACCGACTTGACCGTGGTGGATAACTTTTTGATGTGCTGCTGGGATTCAGTTTGCCAGTATTTTATTGATGATTTTTGCATCAATGTTCATCAGGGATATGGATCTAAAGTTCTCTTTTTTTGTTGTGTCTCTGCCAGGCTTTGGTGTCAGGATGATGTTGGCCTCATAAAATGAGTTAGGTAGGATTCCCTCTTTTTCTATTGTTTGGAATAGTTTTAGAAGGAATGGTACCAGCTCCTCTTTGTACCTCTGGTAGAATTTGACTGTGAATCCATCTGGTCCTGGACTTTTTTTGGTTGGTAGGCTATTAATTATTGCCTCAATTTCAGAACCTGTTATTGGTCTATTCAGCGATTCCGTTTCTTCCTGGTTTAGTCTTGGGAAGGTGTATGTGTCCAGGAGTTTATCCATTTCTTGTAGATTTTCTAGTTTATTTGCAAAGAGGTGTCTATAGTATTCTCTGGTGGTAGTTTGTATTTCTGTGGGATTGGTGGTGATATCCCCTTTATCATTTTTTATTGCGTCTATTTGATTCTTCTCTGTTCTTTATTAGTCTTGCTAGTGGTCTATCAATTTTGTTGATTTTTTCAAAAAACCAGCTCCTGGATTCATGGATTTTTTTGAAGGGTTATTTGTGTCTCTATCTCCTTCAGTTCTGCTCTGATCTTAGCTATTTCTTGCCTTCTGCTAGCTTTTGAATGTGTTTGCTCTTGCTTCTCTAGTTCTTTTAATTGTGATGTTAAGGTGTTGATTTTAGATCTTTCCTGTTTTCTCTTGTGGGCATTTAATGCTGTAAATTTCCCTCTACACACTGCTTCAAATGTGTCCCAGAGATTCTTGTACTTTGCGTCTTTGTTCTCATTGGTTTCAAAGAACATCTTTATTTCTGCCTTCATTTTGTTATTTACCCAGTAGTCATTCAGGAGCAGGTTGTTCAGTTTCCATGTAGTTGAGCGGTTTTGAGTGAGTTTCTTACTCCGGAGTTCTAGTTTGATTGCACTGTGGTCCGAGAGACAGTTTGTTATAAATCTTGTTCTTTTACATTTGCTGAGGAGTGCTTTACTTCCAACTATGTGGTCAATTTTGGAGTAAGTGCGATGTGGTGCTGAGAAGAATGTATATTCTGTTTATTTGGGGTGGAGAGTTCTGTAGATGTCCATTAGGTCTGCTTGGTGCAGAGCTGAGTTCAAATCCTGGACATCCTTGTTAACCTTCTGTCTTCTTGATCTCTCTAATATTGACAGTGGAGTATTAAAGTCTCCCATTATTACTAGGTGGGAGTCTAAGTCTCTTTGTAGGTCTGTAAGAACTTGCTTTATGAATCTGGGTGGTCCTCTATAGGGTGCATATATATTTAGGATAGTTAGCTCTTCTTGTTGAATTGATCCCTTTACCATTATGTAATGGCATTCTTGATCTCTTTTGATCTTTGTAGGTTTAAAGGCTGTTTTATCAGAGACTAGGATTGCAACCCCTGCTTTTTTTTTTCTTTCCATTTGCTTGATAGACCTTCCTGCATCTGTTTATTTTGAGCCTATGTGTGTCTCTGCATGTAAGATTGGTCTCCTGAATACAGCACACTGATGGATCTTGACTCTTTATCCAATTTGCCAGTCTTTGTCTTTTAATTGGGGCATTTAGCCCATTTACATTTAAGGTTAATATTGTTATGTGTGAATTTGATCCTGTCATTATGATGTTAGCTGGTTATTTTGCCCGTTAGTTGATGCAGTTTCTTCCTAGCATTGATGACCTTTACAATTTGGCATGTTTTTGCAGTGGCTTGTACCAGCTGTTCCTTTCCATGTTTAGTGCTTCCTTAGGAGCTCTTATAAAGCAGGCCTGGTTGTGACAAAATCTCTTGGCATTTTCTTGTCTGTAAAAGATTTTATTTCTCCTTCACTTATGAAGCTTAGTTTGGCTGGATATGAAATTCTGGGTTGAAAAGTCTTTTCTTTAAGAATGTTGAATAATGGCCCCCACTCTTCTGGCTTGTAGAGTTTCTGTCAAGAGATCTGCTGTTAGTCTGATGGATAACCTGACCTTTCTTTCTGGCTGCCCTTAATATTTTTTGCTTCATTTCCACCTTAGTGAATCTGATAATGTGTCTTGGGGTTGTTCTTCTAGAAGAGTATCTTTGTGGTGTTCTCTGTATTTCCTGAGTTTGAATGTTGGCCTGCCTTGGCAGGCTGAGGAAGTTCTCCTGGGTAATATCCTGAAGAGTATTTTCCAACTTGGTTCCATTGTCCCCGTCACTTTCAGGTACGCCAGTTGAATATAGATTTGGTCTTTTCACATAGTCCCATATTTCTTAGAGGCTTTGTTCGTTTCTTTTTACTCTTTTTTCTCTAACCTAGTCTTCACGCTTTGTTTCATTAATTTGATCTTCAATCACTGATACCCTTTCTTCCACTTGATCGAATCTGCTATTGAAGCTTGTGCATGCATCACATAGTTTTCGTGCCATGGTTTTCATCTCTATCAGGTCATTTAAGGTCTTCTCTACATTGTTTATTGTAGTTAGCCATTCATCCAATCTTTTTGAAAGTTTTTAGCTTCCTTGAGATGGGTTTGAACATCCTTCTTTAGTTCAGAGAGGTTTCTTATTACTGACCTTTTGAAGCTTACTTCTGTCAGCTCGTCAAAGTCATTCTCCATCCAGCTTTGTTCCGTTGCTGGCGAGGTGCTGCGATCCTTTGGAGGAGAAGAGGCTCTCGGGGTTTTTAGAATTTTCAGCTTTTCTGCTCTGGTTTCTCCCCATCTTTGTGGTTTTATCTACCTTTGGTCTTTGATGTTGGTGACCTACAGATGGGGTTTTGGTGTGGATGTTCTTTCTGTTGATGTTGATGCTATTCCTTTCTGTTTGTTTGTTTTCCTTCTAACAGTCAGGTCCCTCAGCTACAGGTCTGTTGGAGTTTGCTGGAGGTCCACTCCAGACCCTGTTCACCTGGGTATCACCAGCAGAGGCTGCAGAACAGCAAATACTGCAGAACAGCAGATACTACTGCCTGATCCTTCCTCTGGAAGCTTCATCCCAGAGGCTTACCCACCTGTATGAGGTGTCAGTTGGCCCCTACTGGGAGGTGTTTCCCAGTTAGGCTACATGGGGGTCAGGGACCCACTTGAGGAGGCAGTCTGTCCTATCTTTCCAACCTATTTTTCAAGCTCCTTTCCTTCCTTATTGCCTGGGAACGCGTGTTTTTGGCCATTACACCAAGGTTATCGCTACTTGCTGTTTCTTCTCACTGGAATATTCTTCCATCAGAACTTCATATGGCTCACCCCTCACTTCTTTCAGATCTGTTCAAATGTCACATCTTCAGAGAGGTCTTCTCTGATCATCCTATCTACAAAACCATCCTTCTGTCACCTTTGATTCTTTTACCCTGTTCTTTCATTTATAATAGAATTTATTGCTACATGACATACTGGTACACAATTATAATCATATTACAATTTTGCTTACTATACTCTGCCTCTCTAAATAGAATGTAAGTGCTATGTAGGCATTCTTTCTCACCAGTAAATACTTAGAACCTAGAATTTGATTGAAACATAGGCCTTCCATATTAGTTTATTTCAAAATGTCTCATTATCGTCATTTTATAATTAATAAGGTCATTCAGAGACAGCATATCCCAGGAGATAAGAGATTAAGCTGTGCATATTCAGTTTTCTTCCTGAATCTTTTTGGTCAAGCCATCTTCTTGCAATACACTGGTCATTGTGTGTGCCCATTAGAACTAATGAATTCTTACAAGTCAGGTTATAGTGTAGACCTTTTCTGGAACTTTTTGGTTTAGTCAGAATTTCCAGCGCTTACTCTTCTTCATATGCATAGAGTGATACAAATGTATACTTCAAATAAAACTACATAAAAGAAACAAGACAGGCATATATTTCTAAGCCCTATCCCTAGAGCAAATAGCTAATAGGTACTGTGCACTTAGTATGTGCCAGGCATTGTTTAACCACTTTACCTGTAATGACTCATTTCATCTTCCCTAAAACCCATGTGGTCCTGTTATACCTATTTTACTGATGAGAAAAACTGAGATCAGAAAAGCGAAGTAACTTGTCCATGGCTATAAGATCTCTATTATGAGCCCTCATGTCTGTAAATGTGACATAGGCATCTGCACCTTCCTTCCATCCAGGATGCAGGGCCACCAATGAGCCCTTTTGCAAGGACAAGTAACTTCTACCTTAAAAATGCTGTATACATTGGTATCCTTCTCAGCTGTTTTTCTCTCCATAATACTCGCCAGCCCAACCCTCATCTTCCAGCTCTTCTTGCAAAACTCTCAAGGTTCTGTCTCTCTATAATGGATCCTCCCTCAATCCAATTTTCCCTACCTTTTTATTATGGAATGGACCTGACCCCTCTTATCTCTTCAACTAGAACCTCAATGAGACCCTCTACTCCATGGTCTCTGCCTTGTTTTCACATCTTTATTGGAGAGAGACTTTATTATTGTCAAGCAATGTGATGTTGAGCAACTTGCTTAACTTCTCAAATATGTTTCCTCAATTGTAAGAGAAAGGAAGGGTAGATTAGATGAACCTATAAAGCACCATAACTTTAAGACTTAAATGTTTTTGTTTTTGACAAACTTGTAGAAAATTTGCGAAAATAATGCAAGGAAATCTTAACTGTTGATACCCATCACCCATATCTTCAAATGTTAACATTTTACTACATTTGCTTTCTCTCTGTCTTTCTTGCTCTCTCATCTGTCTTTACTTGTTTTCTAAACTCTTTCAGAGTAAGTTGCAGTCATGATGCCATTTCACTCTTAAATATTTCAGTGTATATTTCCTAAAAATGAGGAGTTCTATCATATGCCACAGCATAATTATAGAAACAAGGAAAATACCAAGTATAAAACTATTATGTATTGCACACTCACTTTAAGGGCCTTCTTATTTTTAATCAAATGATTAAAAGTGGATTGTGTATCATATTGTGCTTCCAACAGGTATGAAGTTTTAATCCTCCTAACCACTCAGTAAGACCTTGATATTAATCCCATTGCCTGTGGATTTGCTCTCAGGATGATACTCTCCATATCTATCTGGTTTCTTGCAGGGTGGTTGCAAGCCACCCAAAGTATCCTTGGTTGTTGAAGTAAAAAATCAAAATTTAAAGGGACAGATGGTAAATATATTAGGACCCACAGAATTAGTAAAAGACCAAGAAACCAAAATTTTAAAATCTGTGGGAAACAAGGGTGTTTATCCAAACAGAACCACAGCTAAGTTTACACTGCAGATGTGTATGGTGAGATGAAGTAACAGCCACCACCATTCCCATTGACACTGCCGCCACCACCATCATCAGTACCACTGCCACGACAGTGATTTGACCATTCTGTCTACCTGTGTCCTTGTATCACACACCCTAGATTCAGAGTCTCAATCTAACATTTTATATTTAGGTCAGTTCATTCTCTGGGTATAATTATCAGGACAAGAAGCCATAATGGAAGGTTAGCCTGGCTAACACCCAACCCCCAAGACCATATAGAAAGTGCAAGAGGAATATAACTCTTTATGAAGCAATTGGGATGCTCCCAGGAAGGGGAATCTGAGAAATCATATGCTTGTACATTAATCATTAAGAAAAAATATACAGCTTTTATTTATTGGGTATATGAATATTTTCTACCCACATTTGCAAAAGACTGATAGTAAAATCCAGATATTATCGCTACTAAAATCTACCCCAAACTTATAAATGCAAATGCTTATGGCAATTAAGTATTTATTTCAAAAGAAGGGCCCATCTGCTTGGAAAGAAATTTACTTTGGAAAAGAGGGCTGCTATTTGAGATAGCTTTAATATGTATGTGCAGCACTACCTCCCTCATACCTGCCTTGCCCCTCTACCACCAAGAAAGTCAAATAGACCCACATAAGATTTATTACAGCTAAGTTTAAATGTACAAATGAAACACCTGACCCAGTCAGCAATGACATCCATTAGTTGTTTTATATAATATTGCAGAAGACTAATATCTGGAACATTAAATAAATAAATTGAAAAGATATCATGAAACTATGAATTCTAAAGAACCCGACCAACCTCCTGTGACCCCTTTGAACCAAAAGACTACATATAAAAAAATTAATGGGACAAAGAAAAGAACTTGACAATGAAATTGAAAAGGAAGGGAAATTACTACATGTAACCACAACTGGGGACAGATTGTATCACAGGATTATTAGAATTTGGAGGAAAACATTATTATTTTTAAAATTGAATTGGATTATTTATTATAGTTCTAAAAAGTATTGAACATGAGGAAGATTCCTAGCAAATATTAGATTATACCAGGAAATAATGTATATGAGAGGAGTGTCTCAGAGATAAATCTCTATATAAACATTACAAATATTAAATTTTTCTTCTTGTAGCACCAATCTGATAAGAATTCCTCTTATATTTTATAAATAGCAAGTACTATAATTCTGGTTTCTTACCTTTGCATATGTGAGCAGTAATGTTTTTAAAGATGACAACCACGGCAGTATTTCATAAGCTGGTCTAGTTGGTGATCATTTTGAGGGAAGTACAGAAGAACTGTCCTGGGGGAAGTGTGGCCTTTATATTTAATTGCAGGGTGTTAGCTGCTTAACATCTTTTAACCCCACTTCCACCTTTCAAAATTCTGTTCAGCCAAAATTTTATCTGTCTCCTCTAGGAAGCCCCTCTGAATGCCCTCAGTGGAATTTTTCTACCCATGCCCCAGGCTCCCCTCATGCTTTTTAATACAACTATATCACTTTAGTTTACTTTGGTTTAGTTTGGTTTTGTCTTGTCTTGTATGATAGAGAGTAGTATGGGTAGATACCCACCTCCAATGGGTTATAATTTATTTGTATAGAGGTATATGTATATATGTAGTGTTTACCTTCAAAGAAAGAAATATGTATATACGTTCATACATACATAGATATATACTTATTTATATATTGTAGCATTGTGTAGCATGCCATGGACAGAGAAAATGGTTAATAAATGTTATTTAGAAGAATGACTGAATAAGACTTATTAGGCAATTCCAGTAATTCTGGTAACCAGGAAAGTTCATGGGGCAGAGCTGCAGAAATAGAAAACTTTTTTCTTCATATGAAATCTAGTTGTTCTTTACATTGCAATCAAAATCATGTTTTTTTACCTCTACTTGTCCTTCCTATCACTGGAAAAACCCAAATTGCCTCACAGGTCATGATAACTCTGAAATCCTGGTCTAAGCGTCTTCTGCTTTAAAATATACCATGGTCCACAAGGATCCAAATAGTTGAGCAGATTTACTCTTTGCCATTCCTTGGATATTACTGATATAAATTACATTCCCACTGCTTGTGTCTTGGGTGTGTGGAAAATGCAATCTAATATTAAACCTTGGACACAATTTTACAGCACTTTGCAGAAGCAAGTCCAGTTTTCAGAGAGCACTAGACAAAGAGGAGGAAGAGAATTCAAGCTGATATCAGGGAGTCTTGTAAAGGAGAGGTCTTCTAAATGAGAAATGGGACAAGTTCGTTAAAACAAAACCACTTCAACCCACATGACTCCAAACACTGTGGAATGAATATATATCTGGATAGAAAATATGAGTGGTTTCCAAAGCTTTTGTCTTAGATTTCTGTTTTTGTGCCTTCAAAGAAATGTATAGGCTTTTATAATCTTCAAACCAAGGAAACCTCTCTTGCCACAGTTGTACTTAAAATTCATGGCAGAAAAATAATGCAATGAGTGTAATCTGTTTGTTTGCTAACAAGCACAACTAGCTTTGCCCAATTAACTAAAACTGGAAGAGAAAGTCATTTCCCTCTTTAATGCTTTTCAGTGTTTTTATAAGTGTGAATAATTGGGAAATTTTAATACTGAAAGTATCCTCTGAATTTTTGGTAGTAATTATGGTGGAAGGTCTGACCTTTTCAGCATTCTTCTGTGCTCTGCCTTGAGTTTCTTGAAGGTTAATGCTGTACATCACTGGTCTCATAAAGCATTACTAGATGATTTGAGGACAGAATTTGTGCGTGATTTTTTCTCATTCTCATGAATTTAAAGGTCCTGACTGAGTTTTTCTTTGATGCTGGCCTCAACTGACTATCTACTTCCAGGAGAGAGAGAGAAAAAAGTATCTGTTATTCATGTGATTTTCCAGATATTGGCCTCAGAAGAACTGAGAGCAGCTTCTTGTTTGGACCAGTCCTTTGCCTCCTTCCAGTGTGCTCATTGAGATATTGGAAACCATGTCTAAGTCAGTGTTGTATTCTTACCTCCCACCCAGTGGGCATATGTGAAAAAACTGGTGGTCTGGAAACATTTGGGAAAAAATGTCTACTCCACCAAGCTGTTCTAGGCTACTCCAGTGTTAAAGCAAGCCTGACTTTGTATTTTGTGCTTGTAAATATATTAATTTTGTAAATCCAAACCTAGAAATATTCCTAGGATTTCAAGACAGAGAAAAAAGCTGGACATATGCATCTAATTAAGCTAAAACTCTACTCACAATTTATGTCTGGAGTTTTTTCTTTTAGAATGAGTATGGAGAAATCTTGATCAATGTTTTGAATATGCACTAAGGCACATCTTGCATCAAATATTTAGAAACAAATAACCTTATGCATAATTTTGCACATAAAAATTGTTATAGGGCAATAGTATTTATGAGAGAGCAATGGAAAACTTCTTGATATGCATTTTTCCCCATATCGAAATTGGAAAGTTCATAAATAAGTTTTATTATAAGGAAACTAAAGGTTATACCCTCTTTTATTAATTCAACTTCAAATTTGGTGAAGTACAGCTACATTTCAAGAGGTATTTCACATTAATTTGATGCCCAGCCTTGTAGTTTATTGAAGAGTCAATCCAGTTTCAGAAATCATGGAGGCAAACTAGTTAAATGAGTATGTGCTGACCTAACAGGCCAGTCTTTTGAGGTTCACCTGTAACTAGTTTCTGTACTCCATGTTGTGGTCACATTATATTCAGATGGGAAGGAGCCTTGTCTGAATGCAGTAAGGATTTTATTTCTCTTTTAATGTGCTTTGCAAGATAGAGTGCTTCAATACCAAATATGTGCCCACTGAATTGCTTTGAGGTTTGTTCTTTATGTACTGTGTGGAATTGTGGGGAAAGAAGTCTCTGTTGACTTGAGCTAGCAAAACCAATATTTTAATTCAAATAGAGCACTCACCTGGGAAACTGGCAAATTTGGACTACAGCCCTTACCCCAACCTTGTTTTCTTTCTTCTCTCAGCCTCACTGTAAATTAACCAATCATTTACATCCTCTTAAAGCATGCTGCCTTTTTAACTGAAGGCAGTGTGTGACCTTACTTTGGATATATTGAAAGTGGAGGAATAGTTTAGTTTTTAAAGAAAATGGAAAGGAGGGACCTTTACATCTTTAACACTGAGCTCATTAAACTTCTAAAACTGATACACTGAACATTTTCTCACATCGCCTTTACAAGACAGCAGGTTTACTTTAAAAACGCTTAATTGTAAATAACAATGTCAACGACAAAACAACCACTACAGTGTTTGTGTGGTTTTGTATATTGTAGTGCTTAGGGAAAAGAAGGCATAAAAATAACTTTGCAGAAAACATGATGGATCTATACCAGGAGAGTGAGATTATAGAACTTGAAACATATGGGCTTGTTAAACTCCTTCTCCTTGACTCACTCATCACTCAGGAAGCTGCCTCAATTGCAATCTAAAATTGACCATTTCAGGAAAAGCAAACCTCAGCCTTCTCCAGAGGGTCCAATCTGGGTTGTGGTCATTATTTTACTACCAGTAATTTTAAATCTTCTTGGAAACATTACCTTTCTAATTTACTGTAAATTTTGACGGATCTGTGAAACCACACTTGAGATGTTGGTAAACTAAATAGATATGTAGAATATGGATCAGGAGGAAAACAAGCGGTGCTAAATAGAACTGGAAGAAAAAAGAACCCACCCCAAAACCTGTAGTACAAGCCTGGAAATCAGTCAGCTTCAAGATGCTTCATGAATTGCAGTACAGCAGAAAGTCAATCCAGTTTTTTTTAAATAATGTTTACCTGCGGACCTTTCAGCAAACTTTAACAGGACCTGATGCCACTGGAAAGTTATAAACAGTGACACTTCCAGAGAAAGTAGGATCTCCTCATATTCACTCCTCAAACATGCAGGGTCCCAAGGAAGCCGTTCAGAGAGACCAACTTGACACAGTGAAAGCATTTGTCAGAGTACTTTTCGTCTTAAATAAAGATCTGTCTCATCTTCTCTAAGAAGCTGGAATATTGCTTATTGTCTAGGGCTGTTCTAACTTTATAAAGCAAAGAATCTTCCATACTAGGGCAGTTCTTGATAGTTAAAAACCAACTAAGTTTCATCACTGTGCCTAGGAAGGACCAATTGAATTTCCCTGTGATTAGTTTTGTAATAGAAAGTCTAGGTTTAAGAGAACTCAGAATCTCAAGAGGTATTTGTAACCATTTATTGAGTGACAATTCAGAAAGCTTGGGAAATATGGAAACGTTATTGGGCAGTATGGTAACCATTAGCACAAATTTTTGTTTCCACATAGGAGAATAACACCAGAAAATGTCCAATTACAATACAACAAAACTAAAACTAAAAACAAACAAAAAACATTTATATCTTCTGGGCTATAGAACAGGGGAAGTTTAATAAAATCTCAATACATAGTTACCAACTATTTATAGAGACGTCCAGTTAAAAAGGTTGCACATAAGCATTTCCTTTCAGTCCTTCCTAACCCTCCACTATATATGTCTTTAAAAACATAAACCTACAAGGACAAAGCAAAAAGAGAAGAAACAAAACCATGACATGGTTAAAGATGAAATGCAGATAGATAAAGCAATCGAATGCAGCAGACCTGAAAAAGTGAAATCCTAAACTGAGAGTGAGGAAAGGGGAAACAAGAAGTCGATTTACTCCAAAGAATCCTTAGTATTCTCAGACATTGGTGATGCCAAATAACACTGGATGTGGGAGGTGAAGTAGAGCTTTAAAAAGAAAAAAAGAAGGTGAGTTGAAAGAATATGTAAGATGAAGGAAACCCTAAGGTTCTCTTCCGCCACAAGGGCTGTGGATGAGAGGTTTATTTTCTGGAGAAGTGAAACATAGGCTCTCTGGGCTGGGAAACACCAGGCACAGCAGGGGGTAAGGCTTCATATGAAACAGGGAGATTAAGTAAATGTTACTGACACTGGGATTTGTCTAACAAAATGGCTTAATCATAGCACCCTACAGTGAAATCCACAGTCCACAAGCCTTTACCATGAAGGCAAAACTTTCAAGCAGCCTCTTAGTGCCCTCCTCTTTGATGGGAGCAGACTGTAAAGGATCACCAAACATTTAAGGACATTGTCTGATATAAATAGCAGAAATCAAAATAAGCTGACTAGAACGATCTGAAGGAAACAGAAAATATACAGGGAGAATCAAACTAAAACCAAAAAAGAAACCTATTATTAATATTACAATAGTAGTATTGTAATAATAAGGGAAGATACTACAATTATAGAAGTGGAATGAAAGGTGATATTTTAAGAATAATTCAGAGGACGAGAAAACATGCAGAGGTTAAAATAGCAGAAATGAAACCTCAAAAAGAAGATTAGGAAAACAAAATGAAGAATCTCCTAGAAAACTAAGAAAAATGATAAAAAGTGAATGAGAGAAAGTTTGATGAGTACTCTGTAAATTCCAATAGCTAAATAACAGGAATTCCAAAAGAGAGAATAGAGACAATGAAATGTAGAAAATCATTACATAAATTATTTAAAGTAATTCCCCAGAATCGAATACTATAAGTTTCCAGATAGAATGAGGCTAGGAAGTAACCTAAACATAGATTACTGCCATACCAAGAAGTATTATTGTAAAATTTCAAAAATATGGTGAATAAATGAAGGGCCAAATGTGCTGCAGAGAAAAAAAATTAGATGTCATAGAAGAAAGAAGCAGCAGACTGGCTTTAGACCTCTCAACCCAATATTGGCCAGTAGAAAGTAATAGAGCAATACTTTCAAAATTTTGAGGAAAAATGATTTTTGATTTAGGGGTCTATCAATTAACCACAAAGGTTAACTCTCAACCATAAAGGTAGAATCAATTCATCTTGTGACAAGTAAGGTCTTAAAAATGTACCTTCCTGCTGGAGAGGATGTGAAGAAATAGAAACACTTTTACACTGTTGGTGGGATTGTAAACTGGTTCAACCATTGTGGAAAACAGTATGACGATTCCTCGAGGATCAAGAACTAGAAATACCATATGACCCAGCCATTGCATTACTAGGTATATACCCAAAGGATTATAAATCATGCTGCTATAAAGACACATGCACACGTATGTTTATTGAGGCACTATTCACAATAGCAAAGACTTGGAATCAACCCAGATGTCCATCAGTGACAGACTGGATTAAGAAAATGTGGCACATATACACCATGGAATACTATGCAGCCATAAAAAAGGATGAGTTCGTGTCCTTTGTAGGGACATGGATGCAGCTGGAAACCATCATTCTCAGCAAACTATTCCAAGAACAGAAAACCAAACACTGCACCCTCTCACTCATAGGTGGGAATTGAACAATGAGATTACTTGGACTCGGGAAGGGGAACATCACACACTGGGGCCTATTATGGGGAAGGGGGAGGGATGGCATTTGGAGTTATACCTGATGTAAATGACGAGTTGATGGGTGCTGACGAGTTGATGGGTGCAGCACACCGACATGGCACATGTTTACATATGTAACAAACCTGCACGTTGTGCACATGTACCCTAGAACTTAAAGTATAATAAAAAATTTTAAAAAATGACATTCAAGAACAGGTAAAAAAAAAATGTACCTTCCAAAAAGTTAAGTTTGCAATATATGTACCCTGCAATACAAGTGATTAAACCCCAAACAATGGCCATATAAAGTCCAGAAAACAAGTGATGTAACATAAGACATGGACAAATGCAGTCCCCTGAAAAAGGAGGACGTAAACTCTCAAGATGAGTACTATTTAATATACGCCAAATCTAGAAGGCAACCAGTACAAGCAAGTTAATCGAAAGGCTTTTGGAGAGTTTTCTTTGAACGGGTGATATTGACTAAATACCTAAGGAGTTTGAACAGACTGAGAGATTTTTTCACTGGTGGAGAATTTGGATGTAAGTTAGTGATGTATTTAGAAATCTAAGCAAAAATTTTTTAAATATTATTATCTTCAGGAAAAAATGAGCAAAGAACAAAATAACACCAAGATATAAAAAATATACCTTGTGTAAAAGTATAAGAGTAATTATACTATGTGGTTCAACTATGTATAACACTTACATAGTCATAATAATGTAAGTAATGGGTACTGATCTAGCAAAAATTCTGACATTACTCTATTGGGATGAAGGGGGATGAAGAAAGTACATATCTGAAGGGCATGGAAATAAATATAAGTGGACCCTTGGCCTGGCACGGTGGCTCCCACCTGTAATCCTAGCACTTTGGAAGGCTGAGGTGGGTGGTTCCCCTGAGGTCAGGAGTTTGAGACCAGCCTGACCAACATGACGAAACCCCATCTCTACAAAAAATACAAAAATTAGCTGGATGTAGTGGCCTGGCCTGTAGTCCCAGCTACATGGGAGGCTGAGGCAGGAGAACTACATAAGCCCAGGAGGTGGAGGTTGTAGTGAACTGAGATCGCACCACTTCACTCCAGCCTGGGTAACAGAGTGAGACCCTGTCTCAAAAAAAGTATAAGTGGGCCCACACAGAATAGTGGGCCCACACAGTCCAAAACTGTGTTGCTCAAGGGTCAACTATAGTCTGAAATGCTAATTACTTAAAGATATGAAGATAAATAGCAAAATAATAAAAGATTTAAAGTGTTTCTGGAGAGTGGGAATTTGGGGAAAAGGATTGGTTGGAGGGCTTGTTATTTTTCCTACCATGAAACTACTTACTTTACTTTAAACCATGCATATGTCCAGTTTTAAAACATTAATTAAAATAATTTACCAACAGATTTATTAATGCCAAATTTATGACAAAGACTGTCCCCAATTTGCTTTTCTTATCTTTTTTTGTTGTTGTTGTTAAGACAGAATCTTACTTTGTAGCCCAAGCTGGAGTGCAGTGGCCTGATTTCAGCTCACTGCAACCTCTGCTTCCTGGGTTCAAGGGATTCTCCTGCCTCAGCCTCCTGAGTGGCTGGGATTAGAGGTGTGCACCATCCCACACAGCTAATTTTTACATTTTCAGTAGAGATGGGGTTTTGCCATGTTGGCCAGGCTGGTCTCGAACTCCTGACCTAAAGCCATTCATCCACCTTGGTCTCCCAAAGTGCTGGGATTACAGGCATGAGCCACAGCACCCAGCCCCAAATTTGCTTTAAAATCTGTTTGAATTTGGCAGTAAATATTGTCTTTGATTTCTACATTGTCATGTTTTGCCTTAAATTTTGTTTTAGTAGTTTTAATAGATTTTTGTCATCACTATTAAGATTACTTGATAATAATGAAGTTATGCTCCTTTATAGGGGAAAATATTTTATGTCAATTATAACTGCAAATGCTAATGTATAATCATGTAATCATTTAGGCTTTTTATTAAAATCTAGAAATAACACGTGAAAATAAATGTCATACGTCATCACTCATTTTGAAGCCACAAATATCAATTTTTTAACATTTTAGATATAAGCATAATTAGATGTATAAAATCATTCCAGATGTAGAGTTCAAGAGTTCTAATTTATTTCTTAAAAGGATACCTACATCGGCTGGGCATGGTGGCTCAGGCCTGTAATCCTAGCACTTTGGGAGGCCACGGCAGGTGGATTACCTGAGGTCAGGAGTTAAAGACCAGCCTCACAAACAAGCTGAAACCTCATCTCTACTAAAAATACAAAAATTAGCCAGGCCTGGTGGTAGGCACCTGTAGTCCCAGCTACTTGGGAGGCTGAGATAGGAGAATTGGTTGAACCCAGGAGGCAGAGGTTGCAGTGAGCCGAGATTGTGCCATTGCACTCCAGCCTGGGCGACAGAGTGAGATTCCACCTTGAAAGAAAAAAAAAAAAAGTTACCTACGTAAACAATGAGTGTCTGTGAAAAACAGTTAAAATTTATTAGACACTGTGACAAAGGTTTTAATAAAGTGCTTTGTTATTTAATATATATGTTGATAAAATTTAATTTTCATTCATACAAATGAGAAAATACAGCTTTAAGTAACCTAAGATATCAAAAATTACCCCCCTAATCAGTGGCTATGCCAAAATACATCCTTTCTTTTAGACATAGAAGTCTATATGGCACGGAGAGGTCAAGTTCGCTCATTATCACCTTCTTCATGAGTCTTGGCCCTAACGTGTCAGTTAACTGTGACATTTAATATTATTTTGACAGTCCCTATAGGTAAATGGTCACAGTCTTGCCTATCTAAATAAAGGCTTTCAGCAAAGTAATATAATCCTTATGTAATAGAATTCATTTATATATCTTTCCTCTAAAAAACTCTAAGCACTTTTTCTATGGCCATTTATACCAAAACGATTCTAATGACCTAGATAGATGCTAGTCTCATCTAAATCTGGTATCTGGTTTTTGTTATGTTGCTTAACCCTAGGACTAAAACCTTTAAAAGCTAAGTCTGAGGAATTGATGTGAATCGATCCATATAAGAAAGTGGGACTTAACCAACTCAAATGATTTTTCTTTGTTCAGATTCTCAGCCTGATTAGACTTATATTTTGACACATTCATTCAACATATTTATCAACTGCTTGCTATGTAAAAAATGGTATCCGAAGTACTAGTGATGGTCTGATTGGTAAATTTCATTACTTGCAGAAAAATGAAGTAACTGTTTATTGAATGACCAATGTGTGCTAGGCATGTTTATAATCTCTATATATGCAGTATCTAATATAATCCATATATATGTAATATATATAAAATCTAATTTAATCTGTATGAATCTCTATTATCATCCTTGCTTTAAAAAGAAGGAAGCTTCTGTGGCTTGATGGCTCAGCTGTAATCAGCACTTTGGGAGGCAGAGGTGGACAGATCATGAGGTTAGGAGATTGAGACTATCCTGGCTAACACGGTGAAACTCTGTCTCTACTAAAAACACAAAAAATCAGCCGAGTGTGGTGGTGGTCACCTGTAGTCCCAGTTATTCGGGAGACTGAGGCAGAAGAATGGTGTGAACCCGGGAGGTGGAGTTTGCAGTGAGCTGAGATCACGCCACTTCTCTCCAGCCTGGGTGACAGAGTGAGACTCCATCTCAAAAAAAAGGAAGTTTTTACTCAATAATGTTAACCTGCCTAATAAATACTAAGTTTTTGTGTGTAATACAAAGTGAAATATAAGAAATTACTGGGATTTTTTCCAAGGTACTTAGCTGAGTCCATGTGTCTTATATGTCAATAGTTTGGGAAATACTTAGGAAACAATTAGATTATCAGGGGCAAAACACCAAAATGCATAAACATCAGGGGTGCAACACGGTGACAGTATGTCTACTAATTATGGTCTGTTCCTTGTGTTCAGTTCAGTTGTGTTGCGACTGAATGACCTAACAAGACTGAGATTTTGGAGGTTACTCACCATAAGATCTTAAGGAGATAATAATGATCCTTTACGGTGATGATATAGAAATTCTTGAAAAAAAAGTAGGCCTTTAGGGATTGAAAGAATGAAAACAAAGAGGATGGATGTTTTTTAACTGAGGGTAGAATAAATTACTCTCTAAGGGGAATGACATCACTTGGATAAGATTACCCAGATGATTAAAGGCTTGGAAAATGTCCCATTGAGAAAAGTCTAAACCATCTGAGATAGCTTAGCGTAAAGAATGGAAACAGAGAGATTACATATTAATGAATAGTTTTCTAGTTTATAAAGGGGTATCATTTAGAGGAATTTTCTGTCTAAATGGAAGTCTGTACATGAAGAATTAACTGATGATACAGCAAAGGAAACTTTTGCTAAATATTTTTGAGATCATTAAAGACTGAATTAATGACCAAGCCATGTTGCAGGCTATCTTCAAAGGCGACTGTTACGAACACATACTTATTCAGCCATCTGGAAGGGTTTCTCTGTGATACTATAGAACATCATGTGTTGGGGAATAAATCAGGATTCCCCTTAAGTACCCTTCCAGCTTTCTAATTTAAGGCTCAGTATGAACTTTCACTTTGCTTCCTTTTTCAGGACTTTACAACTGATAACTCAAGCACTATTGTGTAAGGATACTAGATTTAGATGAGACTGTCAGCAGTCCTCTGGGTCCTCACTGCTCACAGTGTGGTCCACAGGCAGCAGCAGCAGCAGCAGCATCCGGGAGTTCATTAGATACGTAGCATGGCAGACCCACTGCAGGCCTCCTGAGTCAGAATCTGTCCTTTAGAAAGATCCCCAGGGGGTGCATATGTGCACTGAGGTTTGGGAAGCACCAGTCTAGTCCATTTTCTGTCACTAGAATAAACTGTCCTTGCCTTTTTCCTAAGCAGATTTCTTTTCAGACTGTTCCAAAAGATAATATGGAAAAAAAAAATCTCCCTTGACTCCAGTAATTATATTGATGGGTATACATTGATTTTTATTACCAAGTTTCTATTTTATGGGAAAACTATTCTCCAAAAAAATCAAAACAAGAGACTCAAGGTTGTCCCACTCAGAGGCATTTAAAAAAGAAATAACCTGATCACCAGGCTTTCCACAAGGAAAAGGAACAATCAAACATTGTACCAGAGGTCGGTATAATTGTTTCTATTTCATAGAAAACTGAAGGTAGTTTTTGTCTCTCATTTTCTCTGTTTCTGCTCAAATATCCATCCTGCTGCCTCTCTCTGCCCTCTCTCTCTTCCTGTCTTTGTGTGTGTGTGTGTGTGTGTGTGTGCGCATGCACAGATGTGTGTTTGTACAAGCAAAAGCCTTGGAAATTTGTGCTGTTTTAACTTCAGCATCCTGACTTTATTTAAATCAAGATGTAAAGAAAACTCTTGTTTTGAAGACCAATAGGAATTAAATCCAAGAAGGAAAGCTTTGTAAAATATGGTGCAGGTCAACCACAAACATTTCAAAGGGCACCACCATTGAGACAACATGGAAGTGGAGGAAACAGTTGAACAACATTAGAGTCAAGTGAGAGTTGACTGTTAAGGGCATGGAGAGTTTCACAGTGACTCCTGGGTTATGAGCTTTTGTGAAGATAACAAAAGATGCCTCTTGATTTTAATTTTTCTAATCAGCCTTCCCAAATTTATTATACAAAATTACTTTAAGTGTTTATACTTTCCACCTCTTCTCTGTATGAACTGTGTAAAATAAAATTACTTTATGTGACATTGTACCCTATCTGCCTTCCTCCTTGTTTGTCCCAGTGCCCTTGTAAAGAGAGAAGCATTGGACTGAAGAAAAATGAAATATTTGATGGTAAGCGTCATTCTAAAGACAACAAGTAATGCAGTTTAAATTATGGAACATTCTCCCTAAACTAATTTAGAAAATGATTACCACTATAGTGGCCAAGTTAGCGCAAACTCATTTAGGCCACATTTTCTCTGAATGAAACATGAACTCTTTGGAAAGGGAAGCCTGTTGTAACTTTAAGGTTTTCATTTAAATAATTACAGCTTTATTTTAAGTATTTCTTTTTCTACAAATGACCTTTCATTTTTTCAGTTTACAAACTAACAGATAAGAAATACCTCCCATGATGCTATGCATTTGTCTGGTGCTTCTGCAGTAATTAGTGAGATTTCTGGATGAATTATGCCATTTAACATCTGTTATTAACTATAACCACATTTATTGCCTCATAACAATATCATTACAAAGGAAAGCTGTGCAGATGAGGAGCATTTCTTTGTAAACCCTAATAAGTGTACAATGTGTGTGTAAATATTTACTTTTCCATAATTCTCTCACTGTTTAATTGTGACTCTGTGTTTAGCCATTTTAATTAGGTTGAATTTCCAGCCCTTTGGCATTTAGATACTTAAGTTTAATGCTCTGTTGATGAAATTTCTTGCTTTTAATCTATATTACATATCACAGAAGCTCTGTCTGTGCCACATCAAAGTTTTTAAAAGGGAATTAGGTAACAGGAAGGCTAGCAGGGCAATCAGAGTCCATTCTAGGGGAAAGGGGGGTCACTGTCAATTTCAGTGACCTGCTATAGTATTTTTTAAAGTTATTATACTACTAGTCAAAAAATGGAAAATGTGCAAAGCTTAACATTAGTATTTTTATGAGAAGCATGTAACCACATTCTTTATTTTTCTTGTGTCCTTAGATAGAAAAGCAATAGCTGAATAGAAAGGACTGGTGCTTTGGTCACCTGGCTAAGAGGAAAACAGAATCAAACTATGGGATGAAAGAGACCCTCATCTTTAAGCACTGGGGATATTTCTCCTGGAGGAAGAAATACTCAGTTAAACACGTTACATATATTTGCTGTCTTCATGCACATAACATACCGAAGAGATGAGTTACATCATCATCATCATCATCCATTTTTCACATGAGGAAAGATGCACAGAAAGGTTAACTTGCCCAAAATCACACAGCTAATGAGTTGCAGAGCCAGTGTTCAGTCCTGGAGTATCTAGCTCCAGAGTCTGTGCTCAAAACCCTGCTCTCTGTTGTCTTCCCTGCTGACCATGTCAGTAACTCATGTTACTTATTAAATTATTGCTGTGTGCCATGCACTGTGTTAAGACATTTTTATATATATCTCATTAGATACTCATAACACTAAGATGGGTATGGTTTTGCTCATTTCATAGGTGGGAGGACTACAGTGGGTAACTAGGAGAATTAGCTTTTGGAGTGTGCCCAAAGCCTACATCTTGGCCTCTGATTGGCTCCTGTGGCAATCAAAGCCAAGGAGGTTGATCTCCAACCTCTCTCTGGAGAACAGCCTCCAGTATGTGGGGAGCTTTCACAGAAACAGGAAAGGAAGCACTGGAGTGGAAGTGCCCTGGGCACACAGTACTTGTAACACTGATATCACAGGCTGTAGGCCAGGGCCTGGAAACTTAGATGTTTTGCCTATAGTGTCCAAGGGAGTGGTGGGGACGGCAGGGTGGGGGTTGCGGGGGTGGTGGCAGGTAGGGGCATGCAACTGCCCAGGAGAGGATAATGAATCTTCTAAGTAATTCCCCAGGAGAGAAGCAACTTGAGGAGGGACCAAGTTATGCTGATTATAATGTTAGCATTTAGAGACAGGTAGATTTGGGTTTAGTTGTTTTTGCAGTTGGGAATCACATATCTTGATTTTTTACCCTTCAAATTCTGGGAAAACACCATAGTTATATCATTGGTATTACCTTTATCTCAACCCAAATTGTTTGCATAGGAAACCAGGCATGATTTTGATGATGGGCTGAGAGAAGGAAAGGAGAAGGAAGCCAGAAAACTAGAGTCAGAATGAGCACTAATAAAGTGAGAATAGAGAACAATCTAGCTGACCTTCTCCCAGCCCTTTGAAGTAAGAGTGGAGTTATAGACAGAACCACTTTTGCTGGCAAAACTGCCACAGCTGTTGGAGAAGCTCAACAAGCAGGAATGAAAGGATTTATTCTGTTGATGGAGAGTCTGAGCTCTTCAAGTCAAGAGGCAAGTAGGGAGGTAAGATAAAAAGAACATATTCTTGTGTGGAAGGAGAGGCTAAAAAAGTAATTGCCAGGCCGTGATTGCTAGGATGACTAGCAGGAGCTCTCAATGGAGATATAGTCTCTAAACTTATTTCAGTGGTCTGTTGAATGCCATACAGTCCACTAGGGGCTATCTGCATCTAGACCTCAAGTCTTTTTTTTTTTTTTTTTTTGAGTTGTAGTCTCGTTCTGTCACCCAGGCTGGAGTGCAGTGGCATGATCTCGGCTCACTGCAACCTGTACCTCCTGGGTTCAAGCGATTCTCCTGTCTCAGCCTCCCAAGTAGCTGGGACTATAGGTGCAAGCCCCCATGTCCTGCTAATTTTGGTATTTTTAGTACAGACAGCATTTCACCATATTGGCCAGGCTGGCCTCGAACTCCTGGCCTCAGGTTATCCACCCGCTTCAGCCTCCAAAAGTGTTGGGATTACAGGCATGAGCCACCGCGTCCAGCTCTCGAGTCTTGATCACTATTGATAGCATTCTGTGTCCTTGGGGGCCTTTGCATCGTCTCTCTTAGGGGGGAAGAAGGCAAAAACGATCTGTAGCAAAAAATACTAGGTTAAATAACTTTGATGGAGCAAGGAGGAAGATATAAGGTCAGAAATAATTGTGCATTTACACACCTAGAAGAAATGTCAGGAGAGCAGCTTGTGTTGGCAAGGAAAAAATATGCCTTGATTTGCATGTACTAAGTTTAATGGGTCCTAAATTGTGTGATTTTTCTTCCCAAACTACCTACGTGGTTCTTCTCACCCAGTCTAATGTCCTTATGCTGATGTTCTGGTGCTACACATTAAGGAATAGCTATGATTGGTGTCACCTGGGCCAGACAGATGCTGATCACCAGAAAAGTGGATGCAGTACTCAATTTGATGTGGAGCTTCAAACATTAGCCTCTTAGCTGAAGTATCTTTCATCTTCTTTGCTGAATCATTAAAATTCAAGGCCAATCTATAAAATTAGCTTCTATTACCACATCACAGTTGTACTTTTATTAAGTTGGAAAGCCTCGTAACTGTCTTCTACCAGAATCTCAGCTGTTAAGAGGAGAATTTAAACTTTCCAATTTCTTCTCCCTTCTACAATTCACTCAGGCCCTCCATTATCATAATATTGATTTCATGACCTTATTTCCTCTTCTAAACAGATTCTGTCTTAACAGCGCTCTCTTTGGCCATCACTAGTACTGATGCTTATATTTATATAGCTGTATTAAAATATTAGATTGATGCTTTTGCATTGTCCTGGATTCACAAAACATCATCCAGAAGAAGCAATCTAACAGGAGTGGTAATGTCCCAATTTTTTAAATCAAAATCCTAAAGTTCAATTGAAACCCAATGGCCCTGTAAGACCACTTATGTGTGGCATAACCAGAACTGAAATTGGTTTTCTGATCCCTAGACTGATTATTTTTTTTTTTCATGTTGCCACTTTCGGACTCAACTCCAAAGCTCAAGAACCATTAAGATTGTAAAGACAATGACAATCTTATCTCTCTCTGGAAGAAGATGCACAATTCCCAAATTAACCCAGATGTAACGCAGGAAGACTTTTACTCGTCCTCGAGGGAAGAAAGTTTTTACATTTAACCCAGAGAGATTGAAAAACACTAGACTTTGCTAACAGCTCTCCATAACTTCTATACAAATCATGTGAGCCTATTTCTAAGGATACTTATATCTGGCTGTCACACTTGATTTCCTCCTCTCAGAAGTAGAGTGGCTTTCTTTTGTAATCCTCAAATCACTTTGCTTCCCACTCTGAAAAGTCATGAGCAGGGCTATAGTTCCACAACATAACTAGTGGGGGAAACACAAGGCCATGCTGCAGTACTTTCCCAGTTTTAGGAATACTAGTCATGGTCCTAGGAGTCTCCTTGACCTGAAAATTTCATTTAAGACTAGCTGACATTGTTAATTTAATCTTCTTCTTATCCAGTATGGCAACTTCATGTAACAACAACAAATTCCAGGGACTTGCCAGTGTGATGATTTTTATAAAGATGAGTTGGTGACAAATGCAGTAGGTTTCCTTCCTCTTTATTAAACAAGACCTAGGCTAGATCTCCTATAGCTAATGCGTTGACACTCTAATGCAAAGCACTCTGTTGAGCACTTCTAACACAGCAATCAGAAAAACAAATTATCCCCTGAGTAGTCCCTCTTTAGTAGCAGGTAAGAATATAAAAATACATTTGCTTTTTCCTAGTAGTTAATTTTCTGTTCCTCTGGAGATCAGTATCTATTTACATTTACTTACCTAAGGAGAGAAAGGCTAGAAATTTTTTAGAGGACAAGGTTAGAGGTCAGGAAATTATTCACTCACATTCAGAAACTTCTAAGAAACACTTGAAACATTTGACATGTTGAAGGCAAGCTCAACAGCTCAAACAAGATAAATCTTATTCTGACTAATCAATATGAAGGAAAAACTATTAGCTTTGACAAAGTCATTGCTAAAAAGTATTCCAAAGCTGAAAATTTGGACATGTCATTCTCCTCCTAAAAGTTTTCCATATCTTTCTATCACCTATGGGATAAAAGCTAAACTCTATAACATCATTTTCATAATCTGGGCTTCATCCATCTGTTCACTTGGCATCTCGTCATCAAATCTCCCCACTCTACTGTATTTAAGAATTTACAATTCTCTGAATACTCTGTGTGTGGGCCTCTGGGTATTTGCTTATGCTATACCTTTTGCCTGGAATGACTCATCACCTTGCTCAACTGGAAAACACCTACTCTTCTGCCTAAATGCAGCTCAAATGACACCTGCTTAATGAAGTCTTCCCTGCCTTCCCCAGCTGACATAGAGGATCCAAGATAGGTTATACACAACTCTACCCTGATCATTATCATCATCCTCTATTAGATTTGTCTCTTTCCTGGCTGTCTTTATCCCAGAAGGCAACCTCCTTACGCGTAGTTATCATATGAAAGAATAAATGATTGTGTCCTATTCCCAAAATGCTTCCCTCTATATACAGACTCCCAAAGGTGGGAAAGTATAGGTAACCAATGACTCTCACATGCACTTTTTCTTCAGTAAAATGTTTACTGTCTTCAGTAAGTCTTTGCTTTTTGATGTGAGCATTAACTTAAGACCTAGATTAAAACCAAAGCAGGTCATGAACTGCTGTGGTCTTTCTCTTACACTGCCCACACTTCCTATCAAACTCTTGCCTCTGTTCCTCCTCCATGCCAACCCTTGCCCAGAATGACAACAATAGAAAATGTCTTTACGACCTCAGAGTAACAGCCAAAAATAGCTAAGATTTCATAATCTCCCGACATAATGACAAAAAACACACAGGTAAAAGCATGCTTTGTAGACATATAAATCCGAAGTAAACCTTAAATATTTTTCTATTCACCTCCCTCCTTCTCTCTTGCATTTTTGGAATTAGTCCAAATTCCTTTTGAGATTACCTTGATCTTTAAGTCCTCAAACACATCTAAAACTTGTCTTGCTTCATCTGGTGTAGTTTCTTTTTCATGACATTATAAGAATCAACTAAATTTTCAAGAGTCCAGAATGTTGCAGCTGAAGCACTTTCATATTTGAAAAAAGCATAATCAAAATTCTTTCCCCATATGCTACCTTCTCAGCAGGGCTATTTTTTTCACCCTCAGAAATGTATAGTGTCAAAATTCCTCAAATAAGAGTTGAGAATCCAACTCAGAATGATCCTATCACTACATTCCAGAGGGAATGCCTCTTTGCCCAGGTCCCTGGACTCTCCCATTTCCAATTCTGTGCTGTAGACCTGGAAAAAGCTTAAAGAACCACTGTTCAAAAAGGATACAGGTTTCTATTTTCATCTAACTCAACATGTGGTCTGAGATGCATATCTGAAAGCATAGTTAAAAACATTTTTTTGGTCTTATGATATTTAAAATTTTCTTGAGACCATCTGGAAACAGGTTTCCCTTTAACAATGTCAGTCTTTCTCTACATTTCTCTAGTTATTGCTTCCTTTCTGTCTGTCCTTCCAATATTTCTAGGCTGTAGTTGGAAAGGCCTTTTTTTCCTTTTATATTTAACATTTGGTGAACTTTTCCTCAGGTTACACAAGGTATGGCTGAGGTTGGAGGTGGCTGTCACTTTCTCAGCCCTGACCCCTCCAGCTCACACATCCTTGGTTTCTCTTCTTTCTAAGTACCTGTTCTCAGTTTCTTTCAGAATAGCCTGGATCATATCTGCTTCACCTTGATAACTTGAAGCTTTGATGGATCTTGAGGAATAAGCGGCTCGTACTGTGAACTCTGATACCTTTTACATAATAGCATATCAATAAATGCTTGAATGAGGGGAAAAGTGAATTTCCCTAGTTATGAATTTCTTTCCTTGAGCTGTTTGCCTCTGACTTTTTATGTTTTCTGAAAGGGAATATCGCGTCTATATTTACTAAGTCCTTTCTCTTATTTTTTTACTTTTTATCTGGTAAGAGAGCATTGATTGGGGAAATTCTTTAATATAAAAAAGGTGTAAAAGAGGTACTGATGTAGAAACAAATATATGCATCCCCAAGTGTGCAGCATGAGTGAGGACTGATTTGACATTGAAATGCTCTATGTCTATAAAATTCACTCATTAGAAGGCTTTTATCTTGAGGCCATAATACCTCGAATTAGCATAACTTTGAAGTCTTCCTTCTATGAAGCTGCCCAAGTAAGTGATTCTCAGTCTTTGCATGTCATCTTTTAGCCATGGCTTTGTTAAAGCAAGCTAACTTAAGCTTAGTCATAATTACAAAATTTTGGGTGGGCAAAGCAAGATACTTTGATATTTCTACTTTACCATCTGAGGGAACTTAAGGAAGATGAGCTCATTTGGAGAGAATGAATATCAATGGCCATTACAAGCTGTTACTGCTAATGGTATCTGAATATCCCACATCACTTAGCACTGGAAGTGATGAAATTGATTTTAAGAAAGTTTGCTCTTCTAAAAAATTCATGGTTTGTACGAGGGATTGCTTGTCTCTGAATTGAGGGCACAGACATTTCTACATATAAGCATTCAATCAGGGACCTTGGGGCATTGAAGCAAGTTTGGACTGAAACCACTGCCTCTGCTTCTGTCTGCATGGTCTTAATCCAGAGCTCCCAGAACATGTATTCTGTAGTGGCAGCAGTTCATTGGAGGTGGAGATTTGCAAAGACTTAAAGTAGTTGGAGAGACTAAAGCCAGGGATAATTTCCTTTGCTTATCGCCTATTATAGCTAAAAGAGCTAATCTCAATGAGAAGCGCAAGACTTTCCCATCTTGGTATTTATGGCTGGAGCATAGAACACATTTTTTAAAAGAAATAAAGTAAATGAGGTGTGTGCCATTGGAATACTGTTGTTATTGCCTTCCATTGCTTGAAATTAAGTCATTTGTTGGTAGAACCAGGACTCAAGCCTCCAATAATTATACACTTTCAAGACTACACCAACTTAAAAACAAAAATTGAGGATACACTTATTTATACAAATATATATCAGAATTTTGTCAAAACAGAAATATCAGTGCCCAGCTAGCTACCATTGTTGGTGGTACTGGAGTTGCCCAACCATGCAATTCTTCCTCACCAACCTAAAACTTCATGTTTAGAACTGGAAACAATTGTCTGAACTGTACTCACCAAAGTTAGAATAAGTATTATACTTATTTTAACATATTGTAGAAAAGCTAGGTAATACAAGAGAAAATTACTAAAACATTAAAAGACAGCAATTAAATTTGAGTTGCAAGAAGGAGGGAAATATTACCTCAGTGTGAGGGAGCTGGACTTGAAACTCTTCTGTTATAATTTCAGCCTCAATCAGCGTCCTTGATAATTTTGCAGCCAGCAATAAATTTCCTTTAAACTTACAGTATCTTTTATGGTCAAGTTATTGACAAGGAAAAGTCAGCTTTTTAAAAGTTATCCTTTAGGCTTTATGAAAATAGAGAATAGTATATTTCTGATTTTTGTTTTGTTTTCTATTGTGGTTCCTTATTTACCTTAAGAAGTACAGGTTACAAAATCAATATACACAAATCAGTATCACTGTTATATACCAACAATGACCAAGCTGAGAATCAAATCAAGAACTCAATTCCTTTTACAACAGCTGCCAAAAAATATATATATATTAAAATACCTAGGAATATAGTTAACCAAGGTGGTGGAAGATCTCTACAAGGAAAACTACAAAACACTGCTGAAAGAAATCATAGATGACTCAAACTAAAGGAAACACATCACATACTCATGGATGGGAAGAATCAATATTGTGAAAAAGACCATACTATCCAAAACAATCTACAGATCCAGTGCAATTCCCATCAAAATACCATCATCATTTTTCACAAAACTAGAAAAACATTCTAAAATGTATATGGAACCAGAAAAGAGCCCATATAGCCAAAGCAATACTAAGCAAAAAGAGCAAATCTAGAGACATCACATTACCTGACTTCAAATTATACTACGAGGCTATAGTTACTAAAACAGCATGGTACTGGTATAAAAATAGGCACATAGACAAATGGAAAAAATAGAGGTATCTGAAATAGAGCCAAATACTTACAGCCAACTGATCTTCTACAAAGCATACAGAACATAAGTTGAGGAAAAGACCACCTATTCAATAAATGTTGCTGGAAATACTGGCAAGACATATGTAGAATGAAACTCGATCCTTATCTCTCACCTTATGCAAAAATCAACTCAAGATGGATTAAACACTTAAATCTAAGATCTGAAACCATAAAAATTCTAAAAGATAACATCAGACAAACTCTTCTAGACATTGGCTTGGCATGACTAAGACCCCAAAAGCAAGTGCAACAAAAATATAAATAAATGAGACCTAATTAAACTAAAAACCTTCTGCACAGCAAAAGAAATAATCAGCAGAGTAAACAGACAACCCAGAGTGTGTAAAAATATTTGCAAACTATGGATCTGACAAAGGACTAGTATGCAGAATCTACGAGGAACTCAAACAAATCAGCAAGAAAAGAACAATCCCATCAGAAAGTGGGCAAAGGACATGATTAGACATTTCTGAAAATATGATATACAAACAGCCAACAAACGTATGAAAAAATGCCCAACACCACTAATCATCAGGAAAGTGCAAATTGAAACCACAATGAGATACCACCTTATTTCTGCAATAATGGTCATCAGTAAAAAGTCAGAAAACAGTAGATGTTGCCATGGATGTGGGGAATACTGGCACATTGCTGGTGGGAATGTAAATTAGTACAACCACTATGGAAAACAGTATGGGGATTCTTTAAAGTACTAAAAGTAGAACTGCCATTGGATCCAGCAATCCCACAACCGGGTATCTACCCAAAGAAAAAAGAGTCATTATATGAAAAAGACACAATTTGCAATTGTAAACATATGGAACCAACCTAAGTGCTCATCATACTGCATACAGATAAAGAAAATATGACATATATACACCATAGAATACTTCTTAACCATAAAAAGGAACAAAATAATGTCTTTTGCAGCGACTTGGCTGGAGCTTGAAGCCGTTATTCTAAGTGAAGTAACTCAGAAATGGAAAACCAAATATTGTTTATGTTCTCACGTATAAGTGGGAACTAAGCTGTAAGGATGCAAAGGCATGAGTGATGTAATGGACTCTGGGGACTCAGTGAGGCGGGTGAGGGATAAAAGACTACATACTGGGTACAGCGTACGCTGCTCAGGTGACAGGTCTACTGATATCTCAGAAATCACCACTAAAGAATTCATCCATGTAACCAAAAACTACCTGTGTCTGAAAAATTATTGAAATAATAATAGAAGTAAATTAGATAGGAAAAAAAGAAAAAAGAGGAATCTAGCTAGGATTTTCCAGAATTAATCATACCAGAAAGGTGAAAGAGATAACTTCAGAAAGAGTCCACGTACTCTTTTAAAAGAGAGTGGATTCGTTCAGTAATTTTATATTGCAGTGCCTGCTATGGGCCAGGGATACATTTGTACATCCTTGCCCATGTACCAGATCATAAAGTCAGATACCGTGTTAAAGAAAAAAATACTCATGACACTTTTTAAAGATTTTATTTAGGACCATCAAAATAGGTATAGGAACCAATGTAATAGAGTTTTGTGGAGGAGAAAGATGGGGCTCAATTGCAGATACACCAAAAAAAAAAATTGGGAATTTGGAGTCAGGGATCAGTGGATGGAAATTGCTAAGAAGAAACATCAGGGGTAAAGGGATAATCTGGCTGAAATGACCCAATAGTGTTCTTGCTGAGGACAGGCCAGGATAATCAGACATCACCTGGCGGATGGTGGGGAATAAAAATCTGATCAAATATTGAGGGTAATCAGATACTGAGGGTGGAGAGTTCTAGTAAAACTGACACTGCAGGATTCTTGCTAAAATTGCACAATGCAGACAGATATGGAGACATAAAAGTTGAGGCCTAGTTGGGAAGAGGGTTTAGAGGAGCCTGACTAGAGTTTGGTTAAGGAAAGAGTCTGTCAGTAGCCCCTACCCATCCTAATGGGAGATGATTGTAACTTGTGCTGTGAAAGGAAGGTTCGTAATATTATGAGTACATACAGCAGGGGATCTGCCCTGGCCTGGAGATGAAGAAGGTTTCTCTGAGGAAGCTGGGATCTCAAGGAAGGATAAAAGGGGACAAGAGGGAGAGTGGAGAGAGAGGAAGTTCCACTATGAGACTTTGAATGTAATGTGCGGAGTAGAACCCATTGTTGGGACTGGAGGAGATGTGAGTACGCAGAGCAAGGAGGAGAGTGGTAGGAAGCAGCAGCAGGAAGGGGTCATGAAACAGACTGTGAAAGGTATGGTGGTGGGTTGTGATCTGATCACATTTGCATTTTCAATGCTATCTCTAGCTGTAAAATGGAAAAAAAGATGGAGACAAATGCCAAAGAAAGATCAGGTGGTACTAGAGAGAGAAGGTAGAAAGATTCAAGAAATATTTCGTAAATAAACTCAATGTCACTTGGCGATACGTTTAATAAGAAAAGCAAAGTGAATCATAGATTTTTGGATTTAGATCTGGGTGAATGGTGGTGCCACTGCTATAGAAAATAATGGAAAAGGCCCAGGTTTGTGGATAGGAAATTTCTGTGATTTTTCTTTTAGCCATGTTTAATTTTAGTGCCTTTAAGATGTGGCAGGAGATTTAACAGATTTTAAAATGTGGCATATGTCATTCAGATATATAGCAAATATTGTCTTTATTTTCTATAATTGATTCTATCATCCTCACAGACTCTTCCTGTTAGCACGGGTCCTGGAGTAACTTGACAGCTAATATATTTCTGTTTATCTTCTGGTGGAAATAGTATCTTTCGTTTTATTCAGTCTCTTTGAGGTAAATTTAGTCTTTGAGATTTCTGCTCCTTCTTCCCTAGGCCTCCTAAGATTATATCTGGATGTAGGGTTCAAAGGGGTTTCTGTGAGATGGCAGCAATGGGCAAAGGAGCTTTGGACTCTCACACTGATTTCTGGTTATCCCTGGACTTTTGCCTAAGGATGGCCAGTCAAGTCTAGACCCATGATATTCCATGAAATGTAACTCATCTCTTTAGCCTCTGGGGCCATGACACAGGCCTCCATTCTCAGGAAAGTCTTGTTTCTTCTTTTACCATAACACCATTTACATTTTTTCTACTTTCAAGTGTTAGATTATATTCTGACTTCTACTTCTTTCCATCACCACCAGTTAGAGCATTTACAAGGGTAGGGACTTCGGTCAATTTCTTTTCTGCATCTGAGCTCTGAGCATACTGCCTGTCATAATAGATATGTAAAGAATACTTATTGGATTGAATTGAAACGAGATATCTTACTTCCCAAAGCTTGTTAGCACAAGTCTGAGGTACCAAAATTATTTCCATGTGCTGTTTCATTTTTTTTAATGAAAAATCAAGTTTATTTTGTTATGCTGATTGATATGGAGAAGAAATAGGGCAATCTGAATGAAAGAAAACTTCTTGTGTCATTGGAAACTTTCTCTTAAATCTCTTTTGTCTCATCTTGAAAGAGTTACCCCCTCTTTTATAAGCGCTAAACAGCAATTCTTATCCATTGTCTAGTTCAGAAGAATCAAGGCTTAAGAATAGCAATGTTTCAAGGACCTTTTGAGTCCTGAGTTGGTGGGTTATGAATTTAGACAGGAATTTTTTGGGAAATGGGTCATCAGAGATACAAAAAAGAAAAGGCTTCCACAGCCTTTTGGTTTCCTGCTGCATACCTTTTTGTAGAAATTTGCATGCTCTATTGTTTGCAAAAGCAATAAAAAGGCAACAGAAACAAAACTACCAAAAGCCCAGAACTCTTGCCACCTTAATTCCTGGTGCAAGTTCCGCCCTCCTGACAGGCTTTGGCAATAATGAAACATTGAATCTCAGCTCTGGGAACCTTTTATAGTTGATCTAGACTATAGGTTCTAGAATCTAGACTCTAGACCAAGTGAAAGAAAGTCCTTCCTTTTTCTGTTCACTGAATTGTCCCCAGAATATGAGTGTGTTTAGTGCAGTGGGAGCTCGTGACATGTTCAATGAATGAATAAGTGAATGAATACAATTTCTTTCTTTGCAGATGAGAAAGCTTTGGTTGAAAAAGGCCAGGGGATTTGTGTAGGGTCACACCATTTGTTCGTGGTATGGCAGGTGAGGAACCACGGCCTCCTGATATCTCATTTGCTGCACTTCATGTTGCACAATAATATTTCCTGCAGCTTAAACCACAGAAGCACTCACCCTTGAGTGCTGTAATAGGTTTCTAGAATTTATTTAAACCATAAAAAAAACACAGGACGAATGGTTGTTTTGGCTCACGTAATGGATCAGATATCCAGGAATGCCAAAAGCATATTTATTTACTCACAGGTAGCAAAAACACCACATAATTCTTTTTGTGGCTGTCCAGGCCATGTAAATTTTTTTTCTGTTCCAGTAAAGGGAACATTGATTAGAAATTATTGTTGTAAAAAGAGTACCACTCAAACAGAGGGTCTGAACTGGCAAGATATATGAACCCTAAAGTGCCTGTTAGGGTGCTGTGAAAATGTGTGCCCTCCTTTTATTTATTTTTCAAAGATTTGTTCCATGCAGGGAAAGAAGGCTTTTTGTGTGTGTGTGGTCATATTGCTGAAAATCATCTGGTAAATGAGCCAAGAAGAGAGAGCAAGCAAATAATCTTAATCACTTGGGAATATAAGAATCAAACATCACATTGTGTGTACAGTAACGAGGAGAATACATTTTCGACATTGGTGCAAAAATCTAACTTCTGTCTTTTTGCTGTAGCTTACTCAATTTGGGCTATAGTATGGATTGGGATTAAAAGCTCTAAGTTAAATGGTAGTATAATTATGCATTAACATTTCTTATATATAAGTCTATTTACATAGCATATTTGGAATGGCTCTATTTTTAATTCAATATTGAGTCACTGCACATTTGCAAACTGCTTCAGATGCACTTTTTGAAAAGGTGCTGTTCCCTGGGGCTCCCTGGAGGTAAAATCTCCACAGACTCTATAAAGCATACACGGCCAATAATTGTTGCTCCTGATGGAGGGAACGTTTCCTTTAGCAATGGAAAGAATAACCTTCCAGACTTTTATTAAAATAATACTAGGGAAATACCTTCAATCACATCATCTTGTTAGGAAACATCTCTTGCATATGGCTATGTATATTGTTTTTGTGCAATAAACATTAGAATGAAACTTTAAAATCAAACAGATATATACCTTTATGATCTGTATGTACTGTTAAAGTTTATGATATACTTTTATGATCTTTATGTGCTGTTAAACAAAGTTTATGGGAGGCCATTGTTTTGTGCTAACCTTCTGTATTAGGCCCTAGCACACCAGACCAAACCAGAATGGAGTCACTTGTGCTAAGTCCCATGTAATCAAGCTGAACCTTGAAATGGGCCAGTTTAAAAAACAAAACAAAACAAAACAAAACAGAAAAAACACCATGGGATTCCAGTCAGCCTGACTCAGTGTAATAAGGAAGTCTCCTGTTAATACTGTACGGAAAGTAACTGTGAAATGACCAATCTGCTATTTGTCCACTGTTTCTGCTTTCTTTAGCCCTTCTCTGCCTGTAAGACCAACCTCCTCTGCTCAGTTTATCAGAACACTCTGATATATAAAATGAGGTGTGGCCTGATTCGAGAATCACACATAAAAACCAATTAGACCTTTAAACTAAATTTGTTGTAATTCTGTCTTTTGACAGTGCTAATGATTATTTTGTAAATAATGTATTTTTTATGGGAGTGGGAGAAAGAGAAGGAAGACAGGGTAACTGGTTCTTTCTGAAACAAGTGATCTCATAATTTTAAAAATCCTAGAAAATATCAAAAGCAGCTCAGGCTCAGTTTAGCCATTTATCCTGCTTTAAATAACTGTCTACTTTTACACAAGTTCTGATTTTTTTCTGATTCCTGCCACATTTCTGATACTGCCCAGCCATAAGCCCTGCTGCCTTGCAGGCATGCCCCATTGAGGGAGTAGAGCTGAAATTAGAAGCAACAAACTATGTGCTCTCTTATTCATGGGCTCAATAAAAGCACTTCCTCAGGGAGATATTATATTTCCATCTTCAAGTCTGGGAGTTTGGGCACCCCAAAGCGATTGTCAGCAGCCCAGCCAGAGCAAATTTAACCTCGCCCTGAACCTTGGTGGGGCTCCAGCGGGACTGTCATGAAAATGTCGAATTTTGGCCCTGTGTCTCCGGCTCCAAAGGAGGGTTTGGACAGCCAAAGAAAACAGAGCCTGAGTTAAACAGTGAGAAGAGAAAGAGGCCAAAACTCTTACCTAAAGGACTCTATGGCTCAGCAAACTCAGTGAGATTCAAGGAGTTAGAAGAAAGGCCTTTCTCTTATGCACAATACCTCTTAGTGGCTCTATTTTTCCTTCTGTAAAATGGACATTTTCTAAATCCTCACTACTCAAATTGTGGTACTCAGACTAATAGCATTGGCAATACCATGGAAGCTTGTTAGAAAAGCAGAATCTTAGGCCCCTTCCTAAAATTACTGAGTCAAAATCTACATTTTAACCTATGCATGTTAAAGTTTGAGAATCTCTGATGTAAAAGGCCCAGGTCCAAATGCCCAATAACAAATCTATTATGGAAAACCCCCTTTTTAAACATAAAGAGTGTGACTGTAAAGTTATAAGCTGCCCCTCAGATAGGGAGCACTCACAGCCTTGACATGTATAAACTAGATCAGCATGGTTCACTGAGCTCCTGCCAATTCAAAGACACACCTTGTTATCGTTTGGCTGTGTCCCCACCCAAATCTCATCTTGAATTGTCGTTCCCTTAATTTCCCACGTGTCGTGGGAGGGACTTGGTGGGAGGTAATTGAATCATGGGGGAGGTTTCCCCCATGCTATTCTCATGACAGTAAGTGAGTGCTCACAAGATCTGGTGGTTATAAGCATCTGGCATTTCTCCTGCTGGCACTGATTCTCTCTCCTAACACCCTGTGAAGATGTGCCTTCCACCATGATGGTACGTTTCCTGAGGCCTCTTCCGCCATGCAGAACTGTGAGTCAATTGAACCTCTTTTCTTTGTAGATTACCCAGTCTTAGGTATTTCTTCATAGCAGTGTAAGAATGGACTGACACACACCCTGAAGGCTGACTGACCAGAGTGGTCCCCTGAACTCCCCGAGTTTTGAAATCTGACTGTAAGGATGAGAGAAGCAAAGAAAAAAATGCATTCATACACTTGGGAATCTAACCCAGGGCACTATTAAACCTGAGTTTGCAAATCTATCTTGGGAAAGAACAGGGTAACAGAACTTGTGCTGGGAGGCTTACTTGTAAAGGTGTTCCTGAGACTTTTCCAGATTTATGCAAAGAAGGATTGGGGACTTTTGCCAAATCCTCATCTCCTGAAATCCAGGGTTCAGACACTGTCAGAAAGGCACACTTGATGTTTATCTTCTGGGAGACAAGTCCTACAGAGACTGAAAATTCTCCTCAGCCCTGAGACTCAGGAGACCCAGTCCTGCCCAAAGCCCATCCCAAGGAGACTAGAGACAGATGTGATGCACCACCATGGGACAGTCACTGCTTTCTCTCTTAATGCCACCCTGGGGCCTTCTCATCAGTTCCTTGAAGAGCGATGCTACCTTATCACTGCGCTTCCAGGGCTCCGCAAGAACCAGAGGGCTGATACAAAAATAACCTTGAGTCTTCCAACTGCCCAAAGCTCTCCAGGGAAGCAGGAGGCATCAGGGCACTCAAGAAGCCACAGGCAGGAGACACGCTGCACATGGCTGGGCCCCACTGATGATGTAGCTGCTAAAAGCTCTGGAGAGTCATTTTGGATAGAAACAGGCTCTGACAGGAGCCATCAGTTGCATGAAATTATGCTGAAAGCCTGTAAGCAAAATCCCTGCTGATGGAGGTTGCTAGCACCCAAAGTAGCAGAGATAACCATACTACTGGACTCTGTGTCAGGCACTTTATTATACAAACTCTAGGGAAAGTATTGTTATCTGCATTGGACATATAAGGAAACCGAAGCTCTAAGAGCTTAAATAGTTTGTACACAGTTGAATCAGGGTTACTTTTGAACTTGGGCCATCCTAGCTCCAAAGTCCAAGCTTCTTTTGTTGCACTACAGAACCTCCCCTGGGTGGATGGGACTTGCCAACAAGAATCAAGGCAGGGATTTGCGGGGCGGGGGGCATTGGGTGACTAGAGCCTTATACTGCGAGAAGCAGGTCGGAGTGCGAGGCTGGTGGAAATTTCTTGCTCAGAGTTCTCCGGTTCATCCCATTTGTGGCCTACAGAGAGGTTAGGCTTCTGAGACTGTCTTTTCCTCCATTCTTTGACAGATACATTACATCTCTTGAGAAGGAAGGAATGGTTCCTAGCCAAAAAATTTAATGGCTGCATCAGGGCCAGCTTCAGGGACACAGCAGTCACATAGAGCCCCTCACTTACGAGGCCACTGTGCTTGGGTTTTAATCCTCTGCCATTGCTGTCTTGAAATGCTAAACAATTTTATCTTTGAATTTATGTTGTGTAAGGAAAGTCTGGTGGGACAATGACACATGCACCCAGGTCTTAGAGCCTTGCCTCATGTGCAGTCTCACCTCCCACCCCTCCCTCCTCCCTGGGCTGGGTTGTCTGCTGCCTGCTCCCTGTCCCCTGCCACTCTTCACCCAGGGATCCAGGTATTGAGAGATCTAGGTACCCTTGGGGTGGCCTGTCTGCCATGGGTTAGAGCAGTAGGCCTGACTTGTCCTCCTCTGGCTGGGTCCCTACATAATTATTTTGCACTAGACCTGCAAATTATGTAGCCAGCTCTGAACTACACTTTTCTAGGGTTGGAACTGTCAAAGTGATTAAAAGTTCAGCATGCAAAGGCAGGGCTCTTCCTGCCCTGGGGGAAGTCGTCTCAACCATCCTTTTTTCTCTTTCCCTGAATACTGTCTCCTTCTAGGACTGAGACTGCTGCCTGGTTTACAATCAGGGCCAGCTTGAAACCAGGCAGTAAGAGCAAACTTCCTCTCTCTCTGCTTTTGTTTCTCTGGTTATAGAGTCTTAGGCTCTGACAGGTGAATTTTTAATTAGCCTTTTGACGTGGTTGTAAGATCTGAGATTAGAGTTTACACATTAGAGGTGAAATACATGAAGCAATCCTCTAGGAGGGCTTTGTTTCAACATTACTTGGGCTTATTTAACTTCAGCAAAAGGAGCCTTCCACATAGTTTAATTCACTGGTATCTGAGGTTAAAGCCCCCCAAATAATGAATTATTATGTTGTTTTAGCTTTTTTGTGCATATATTTCCATTAGAGAACTTATTGACAGGAGAAAACCCAAAGTCAAAGCAATATTCGTATACTGCTGACCTCTGGCCTAATGTCATATTAATATCCTTCTAATAATACCTAATGTCACTCTAAGCCCAGTGATGAGAGGAGGGGTGCAGATAGGAATTTGCAATCTTTCAATAAGGTCTCCTTAGTGACAAACCAATACATTTTCCTATCAAGAAACCTTCAGGGACCAAGAATATTGTCCAGGGACTTAAGGCAGCTTTAGCAACCATAGGGTATAATCCAGTCTCAGAATTCCAGCATGGTAGAAATAGTGAGGAAAGAATTAGAAGGTTATACAAACAACACTCAAGAGAGATCATAATGTCACTCATGACTAAGTCATATTTTTGATACAGGTGAAAAATTATAAAACCAGAGCTCTTTAGATCTTGAAGCAGCATGAGGGATACACATTTCAAAGCCCTCAAGTTTCCAATTAAGAAATTGAGGATCTAAGAGGTAGAAAGACATATATTGTTACTCAGGATATCATTGTAATCACTGGTATTTGAGACTCATAGCCAGTGGCTGAGACACTCTTCTTTCCATTATACTGTATCCATTGAGGTTTATTAACCGTGGTAGATAATTTTATCTAACAAGGGTAAAATTGTGTCTAATGTGAGATGAGCATTTCTTATACAACTTTATAAATTAGAATTAATCTCTGAACAAAGTATAAATGGAGAAACACATGTGCCCTACTTTATTATGTGGGCATTCTTTCTTTATTAGTAGGGAAAATAATGTGATAGCCCTATGACAAGGTTTAGAGGTTCTAGAAAATCCCTATAATGCCTCCTCAAAACTTACTGCCATACATAACAAAATGACCAAAATTCTAAAATTACAGGTTCAATTCTGTGAACTAAGCCAGAAGAGCTCTGTTCCTGGTACAGTATGATCAATTCATGCATGAAACCCAGATCTGAGGGTGCAAAAGGGCCTTACCAGTTTTCTAGTCTAATGTTTGCATATTTACCTCCAATATATCAATGCCCAAAGAGTAGTGCCCTATTCTATGAGAATATATCATCCATTCCTCCATCCTTCAATTATTCATTCACTAATTTAGCGAATATTTTTGCAGCCCTCTTTTCCACCAGTACGCCAGGTATTGTTTCTTTTCTCTCAGTAGCAAACCCACCCTCTTTATTCTAGATTCTCCCATTGAGAAGCATTTCTGTGAGCTCTGGAAGTCAGGTGAAAAGGAGAAGTCATAATCTATGGCAGCAGCTATGGGAAGGTGCATATATTAGAAATTAGGGAACATCAGATATTAGAGGATAGATTAGATATTATTGATATGTTTGATATATTAGATATTATTGATAGATATATTGATAGATTCGATATTATTAGATAGATTAGATATATTTTGCAGATATTAGAGGTACACCAGATTTCATCAGTATGCTTCTGAGATTTATCCACTTTTGCGCTGCAAGCATCTGATAATTTTGTGGCAGCTTTTCTGCATTGCTAGTACTTCTAGACTTCCTCAGAGGCCAGGCCTCCCTGACCTTAGCTCACTAGTCTTTCTGAAGGTTGTGTAAACTTTTAATTCCCTGTATTAAATTCATTGTTGTTCAGAATACCTACAGTGGGTTTTGTTTTTGTTTTTGTTTTTGTTTTTCCTGACAAACCCTGACAGAAACAGCCAAGCACTGGGCAATGAACAAAAGATACAAAATTGAGTCAACCTGCTGTACTGTCTCAAGCCATTCCTTATTTTGGGAAGCATTCTGGCTCTCTCTTATGTACATTGGTCCTTTGCCTGTCCTAAGTAACCACACATATTAAGTCTTGCTTATTCATTTATATTTCAGCTCATATTAGCCTTCCTAGGAGGAGGTGTCTACAGGGAGAGGAAAAAGCTGAGGACATGGGTACATGATTGGTAGGAAGAGATCACTACTGAGTTTGCAAAAATGAAACTTTTTCTTTTATGGTTTTCCTGATGCTTAGAACATAGAGGTTGGATTCTATTCTTAGAGAAGATTGAATAAATCCTACTATGTTCAGTGAGAATCGCATATATTTTGCAAGACAGAGGAGTATGATAGATGGTCTTGGGAAGTCTGCCCTGTCAATGTAAGGGTCTACGGAAGTCTGCTAATGAGATGTGCATGCAGTGCCCCCCACTTTTGCCTCTTACAATCACTCAGGAGATGACTGCAGGTGTACTTTCCTGCAGAAATAGAGAGATGGTAATCTTCTCTATTCTTTACTAGTTGATTAATAAGACAAAATGTCATGAATTCAAGAGAGGCCCTCACATTCCAAAAGAACTATCACATGGCTGGGCTGTGAATCAGATTTGACTCCTCTGTTCTCCTTAAGCTGCTGGAAAACTTTGTGGCCATGAAATGCTTTGGTCATCTTTCATAGTGACCAACTCTTGGCCATGTGCTTAATGGGAGGAGAACTGGAATTAGGTGGATAATATTTTATGTGAATTAGAAAACTCTGTAGGCATGAAGTTATTATCAAGTCAGCTCTGAATATTCTATAAATATTTATTCTCTCAGAGGAAAATATTACCTCAAGACTGCCCAGTTTTTCTTAGATTTTATAGCTTTCTCAGTAGTTTCTGGCTACATATGGGGGGTTTCTAAAGAGGCTGTTACCTAAGCAATGACCTCTGTGTGTGTATGCATATGTAGTAGTCACATTAAACACCCTAGTGGTATTTAATACCCAATGGAATTGAAGAACAATGGAACCAATTGCACAATAAACCATCTTATAAGTAAAAAGGATCTCCATTGAATCAGGCCATAAATGTTGTGAAGAGTGTGTAGTTTGATGTTTCTCCTATACCTCAAGCTTCTAATGTAAATGAAGAGAACTTGGAGACAACAGACAGTGAAAATGACTTGCAGGAAAATCCTGAAGGCTGTTAAGTAACAGGAGAGTTTCATGTTTGACAGTGTCTGGAAATGTTGAATCTGTTTCACTGGCTGACCTTGGCTTTCATGCGTGTTTGTGAAAAGGCTGCTTCATTTTTACCCAGAAAAGAATGATTTTATTTTTTGTTTATCTGGGCTAATCTTTTTTCCCCAAAATATTTATTTAATATTTACTCTGGGCACAGCATTGCCTTGTGCCGTGTGTAGGGAAATCCTCAGTGGATTTATAATTGAGATGGATATTTATGACATCATACACAATATATAAAAATGAAACTTTTGCCATTAAATACATGGACTAATTTAAAAAAATTCTTGTGCCTTTTCTTTGTGCAAGGCATGGTGCTAAGCTCTTCTCTACATGTCATTTGTTTTTCTCCAGATTCATTATCCACTCTTTCGTCAATTGCTCTCAGCACAGGATGGTGAATCTTCATAGATGACATTCATCCAGGGTCCCTTGCCTTTTGGCTTCTGCTATAGTTTGGATATTTCTCCCCTCCCAATCTCATGTTGAAACGTCATCCCCGGTGTTGGAGATGGGCCTGGTGGGAGGGGTTTGGATCATGGGGATCATGGGGTGTTTGGATCCCTCATGAATGGCTTGGGCCATTTCGTTGGTGATAAGTGAGCTCTCTGAGTTCACAGGAGATATGGTTGCTTAAAAGTGTGTGATACCTCGTGTCCAACCCTCTCTCTCTTGCTCTTGCTTTTGCCATGGGACATGGCAGCTCCCGCTTGACCTTCTGCCATGAGTAAAAGCTTTCTGAGGTCTCCCCAGAAGCCAAGCGATGTCAGTGCCCTGCTTTTACAGCCTGGAGAACCATGAGCCAATTGAATCTCTTCTCTTTAGAAATTATCCAGTCTCAGATATTTCTTTATAGCAATGCAAGAATGGCCTAGTACAGAAAATTGGTACTAGACATGGAGTATTGCTTAAGATGCTGGAAAATGTGGAAGCAGCTTTGGAATTGGGTAAAAGGTAGAAGTTGGAAGAGTTTGGAGGGCTCTGAAGAAGACAGGAAGGTGAGGGTAAGTTTGGAACTTCTTAGAGACTGGTTAAATTGTTGACACCAAAATTCTGCTAGTTATATGGACAGTGAAGTCCAGGATGATGAGAACTGAGATGGAAGTGAGAAAGTTATTGGGAACTGGAGTGAAGATCAGCATGTTATGCCTTAGCAAAGAGGTTAGCTGCACTGTGTCCATATGCTAGGGATCTGTGGAAGTTTGAACTTCAGAGTGATGATTTAGACTATCTAGCAGAAAAATTTCTAAGCAGCAAAGCATTCAAGATGTGGCCTGGCTGCTTCTAACATCCCATGCTCACATACAGGAGCAAATAGATGACTTAAAGTTGGAATTTATATTTAAAAGGGAAGCAGAGTGTAAAAGTTTGAAAAATTTGCAGCCTGGCCATGTGGCTGCTTCATTTTTGTTTCTCTCCCAGAAAGAGAAAACCTTTCTGGGAGAGTAATTTAAGCAGTCCATGGAGCAACCACCTGCTAGAGATATTTGCATAACTAAAAGGGAGCCAGGTGCTAATAGCCAAGACAATGGGAAAAAGCCTGGAAGGCATTTCAGAAACCTTCCTGGCAGCCCCTCCTGTTGCAGGCACAGAGGTCTAGGAGGGAAAAATGATTTCATGGGCTAGGCCCAGAGCCCAGCTTCCCTGCACAGCCTCAGGACACTGCTCCCCATATCCCTGCCTCTCCAGCTCCAGCTGTGACTCAAAGGGTCCTACGTATAAAACAAATGACTGCTTCAGCTCCAAAGGGTAAAAGCTGTAAGCATTGGCAGCTTTCATGTGGTGTTAAGCCTGCAGGTGCACAGAGTGTAAGAGTGAAAAAGGCTTAGCAACCTCTGCCTAGATTTCAGAGGGTGTATGAGAAGGCCTGAGTGCCCAGGCAGAAGCCTACTGCAGGGCTGGAGCCCTCACGGAGAACTTCTACTAGAGCAGTGTGGAGGGAAAATGTGGGGTTAGAGCCCCCACACAGCGTCCCAACTGGGGCACTGCCTAGTGGAGCTGTGAGAAGGGGGCCACTGTCCTCCAGACCCCAGAATAGTAGATCCACTAACAACTTGCACCCTATCCCTGGAAAAGCTGCAGGAACTCAATGCTAGCCCAGGAGAACAGCCATGGGGGCTGAACCCTGCAGAGCTGCAGGGGCAGAGCTACCCAAAGCCTTGAGTGCCCACCCCTCATATTAGTGTGCTGTGGATGCAGGACATAGAGTCAAAGGAGACTCTTTTGGAGATTTAAGATTTAATGGCTGCCTTGCTGGTTTTGAGCTCGCATGGGGCCTGTAGCCCCTTTGTTTCAGCTTAGTTAACTCTTTTGGAATGAGAATTACCCAATGCCTACACCCCCATTGTATCTTGGAAGTAAATAACTTGTTTTTTATTTTAAAGGTTCACAGGTGGAAGGGACTTGCCTTGTCTCAGGTAAGACTTTAGACTTTGGGCTTCTGAGTTAATGCTGAAATGAGTTAAAACTTTGGGGACTACTGGGAAGGCATGATAGTATTTTGCAATGTGAGAAGTCCATGAGATTTGTGGGAGGAAGGGGAGAATGCTATAGTTTAGAGATTTGTCCCCACCCAAAACTCATACTGAAATGTAATCCCCAATGTTGGAGCTGGGGCCTGGTGGGAGGTGTTTGAATCATGGGGCAGGTTCCTCATGAATGGCCTGGGGCATCTCCTTGGTAATAAGTGAGCTTTCACTCTGAATTCACAGGAGATGTGGTTGTTTAAAAGTGTGTGGCAACAACCCCCAACTCTTTCTCTCCCTTGCTCCTGCTTTTTCCATTTGACATGCCATCCTGCTTCACTGTCTGCCATGAGTAAAAGCTCCCTGAGGTCTTTCTGGAAGCCAAGCAATGTTGGTGCCATGTGTGTATAGTCCACAGAACCATGAGCCAATTAAACCCATTTTATTTACAAATTATCCAGTCTCAGGCATTTCTTTATAGCAATGCAAGAACAGCCTACTACAGCTTCCATTACGTTTAGCCAATGGGAGATGCTAGCATGAGATCTAGGATGGGAAGAGAATGAAGTTGCAGTAGTTATCCTCCTTGCCACCTTCTTGCTGAATCGTCTTAGATGGGTTGCTTTATTCACAGAGCCATCTTCCTTAGGTTCTTGTAAATGTTCACTGCTTTGCCCCTTACGACTCAATAATGGCTCTCCATAATTTCTGCTATTAGAGTATTGAACTATCTTCTTTTGGCTAGGGGAAACATAAACCCTGCCCTTGGTTTTGCAAATGGTCTCTTTATTAAATTCAATACAAACTACCTAATTTTAATTTACCATCTTTTCCTAGCTATTCCGGAACTCATACAAAAACAAATCAGATGGGTATCTAGTCTTCAAGGTGAAAATAAGCCATGTTTCAACATAAGTATGACCAGACAGAATTTAAGTAAGAGGCAGTGTAATACACCAGTGAGAACAGTCAACTTGAAATTAGGTTGTATAAATTATAATCCCTGCTCTGCTTCTAGTTGTGATTACCTGGGTAAAATACACTACTTCCTTGGATGCCAGTTTCCCAGAGAGAAACTAGATGTGCTCAAGATTCTCTCCAATGTTGAGATTTTATACGGACTGCTCTCTTTGAGTTCTTTAAGGAAGTAGCAATTAAATGCTAGAAGGGAGTGGCAGCAAAAGTACCATGGAAACCTGGGGAAAGCATAGATTAATTCGTGACAAAATTACTAAGAGCAATGATATTTCTAAGGAAGAAGAAATTGCTGGAATAAGGGAAAGCTTCAGGGAACAGATGGTACATGGGAAATCTTTATTTCATATGTTGGGTTAGAAAATCATTAAGTGAATAAATAAGTGTTGGTAAATCTTCCTGAGTTAAAGCAAAGTCTATGGAGTTCCTGACATTCCTTATAGAGCCATCCAGCTACGGAACATGACTTACCTATGGTAGTTAACAGGTACATAATGCCAGTTGTATTAGTCCGTTTTCACACTGCTGATAAAGATATACCCAAGACTGGGAAGAAAAAGAGGTTTAATTGGACTACAGTTCCACATAGTGGGGGAGGTGTCAGAATCATGGTGGGAGGCAAAAGGCACTACTTACACGGTGGTGGCGAGAGAAAATGAGGAAGATGCAAAAGCAGAAACTCTTGATAAAACCATCAGATCTTGTGAGCCTTATTCACTACCACGAGAACAGTATGGGGAAACCAAGCCCATGATTCAAATTATCTCGCACTGAGTTCCTCCCACAACATGTGGGAATTATGGGAGTACAATTCAGGATGAGATTTGGTGGGAACACAGCCAAACCATATCACCAGTGTTCCCTGAGTTGTCTCTGCAGAGACTCTTGTGTCCACTTTAGGTTTAGGATACCTAAGATAACTGCTGCTCCTGCCAAAGCATGTACTTCTGCTGCTTCTATATTTTCCTTAAACTCCCCTCTTTGCCTTCCATCTCACATGACATTGGATTTTCCAAAGCCATCTGGACAGCTTTAATGCTTCTTTGCTGATAATGACAGAGACTCTTCCAGGAGTGAAAAAGTTCTAAGCAATCTCCCTGTTGTGTTGAGCAAGAAGGGAGGGAGACAATGTGTTTCATGGGTAAACTCCTGAAGACAGAACTTGTATGACTGCCAATTATGTTACCGTTTAAGAAAATTTATTGAACTACTATTTATTAGACATGATGTTGACCAAGCCCTCAGGGAACTTAAGACTAGTAGAGGAAAGGGAAGTTACCACGAATACTTTAATCCTATGTTGTAAGCACTATGATGTGACACAATGGATGCCTACATTATTATGGGAACCCAGAGACCCTACATAACTCAGCTGGAAAGTGGGTGGACTTGGAAGGAATCAGAGAAACTCCCTAAGAGACAATGCTATTATTAGCTCATTCAGAAAGGTTGTACAAGAGTTACTCACAAGGAGAGAGAAGGGAAGGATGTTCACAATGAGAATAGGATGACCTAAACCTTGGAAGTATAAAATAGCGTGGGATGTGTTTGAATTGTGTGCATATGGGTGTAGCATGTGGACACAGAATAGCTTGGTGTATCAGAATTATAATATAAATGTGGGTACGTGTCCTTTAAAGGGTTAGTTGGGTGTTTATGTGCTAGCTGGGGAACCTAACCACCCGAGATAGCCTTATTTGTCTGGGAAGTACATTTTAATATCCACTAAGTCAATTTAGGAAGGAGATTGTGAGTGTAGTAGATGGGTAAGTTGAGGCTCCCTGTGCAGCATTATTTCCCACACATCTCTTGGCAGGGAGCCTTAACAAATAGCAGCAATAAAAGCTTTACATCTTTCGATCAATATATAATGGAATAACGTAATTCCATTCATGGATGATTTGGCAATCATACCATCTTGCCAAAGAGGGGGAGATTGATGCCCCCAGCCAAACAAAGGTCTGTGTGGCAAGGGAAGCTTGGTATCCTGCTTTCGCAGTTTTTTCTAGGTTTGGGAATTATTGCTGTTTTTCTCACTTCTTGGTTTTCATGGGTGCCTGAGAAATACTCTGACTCCCAGGGCTTTGCGGGAAGGGGAAAAAACAGATTTAATGCTATTCTAAGTCTTTAGACACATTTACACATCCTCCATCTGCTTGGGAGGGAAAAAAATTCAGATTTCAATAATAAAAATTGTACAGGTCTTCCTTAAGGCAACAGAAAATGCATGTGATAAGGGAATAGCCATGAAGTGCAAAGGCGCATTTAGGTCTTAGTGCTTATTGACTGGAGCTGCAAAGAAGATGTGAAGGATGTGTGAAAAATCCCAAATAAAAGAACTCGAGTAACATACAATATGGATAAGAAAATGTGCTTTAACGAAAATGCAACTGTCACAAACGAACATGGGGTGTGGAAAAGAAGTGAGGCCGAGGAGAAGTGTGTGACAAGAGTGAAGATAAGCAATATTCTCTTCTTAGAAGTTTGGCTCGCAAAAACAATATTCTGTTCTGCAGTTATTGGTTTGTATTACATTTATTCAAAATACAATTTAAAATGCAAGAATCATGAACTAGACCTACTTTTCCTCTTCTATCTTGCTACCTGTAAGGCAGATCTCAATCTTACAACCATTGAAACCCATAATCAATGTGAAGAGGGATTGGGATGGCTATAGTACCAGTCCTAGGAGGAGGCTAGAAAGCACAAAACCCCACAATTCCCTGTCAGGCTCGTACAGGGCGTGTTGAACCAACAGTCACATTCAAGGTAGACATTTGGTGGGAAGTATATTAAATGTGTGTTACTGCTTATAAAGACCTTCTTGGATGAAATACTAGATGTGTTTTAGGTTGGTTACAGCCAATCTGGTGAACTTGTGCAGCACATTGTGAAATGTCACTTTTCTATTTAAACTCTGAAAAGGCAATGGATTCACGTGTTTACCAGTTGTCATTTACATGCTATTCTACAGCATAAGCCCGTCTGATTCATAGCATATACCTTGTGTGCCAGCTATATATAACAGCCCTGATACTAGCACCTGGCCAACTGTTTAGGACCTTAAATAATTTTTAGAGTCCCTCTCTCCCCTTCACCATAGGCCTGGAAGAGATTTTTTAAAAAGACTGCGCATAATTTCCATCATTTTTGGGGGGTGGATTTTTATGAGATTTTAGCCACTGGGATTCATGTCAAACCAGATAAATTTCCATTGGCTCACACCCTTGGCTTGGTGAGACAGAGCAGTGCCTATACGAAAGGAATATCTTGGCCAACAACCAGCCTCTGCCAACAGAGCTCATATCTCACCTCCTTGTATGACAGGCAACTCTCTGGATCTGCCTTGCTCATGGCTCACCCCTGCTTTTTGCTACCCATCCTGCTAGCACCCTAACCATGACTCAGCCACCTTGTAATTTCCAGCCCTGACATGGTAACTATTTGTGTTTCTTATGCAGCTTGGTGAATCCCACTAACAAGTTTGGGGGCATACATCCCACTTTACCTGGAGTCTAGGAACTCCTGCAACCAGATATTGTATTCACTGGAAGTTCTTTACTACATTTCTCTCTACCATGTAGGCGGAACTAAAGGAATTTCCCTGACATTGAATGTATACTCTCAGGGTAGGCATTAGGAGTTTTTTAAGAAGCACTTAATTCACAAATATTTACTGTATTCTTAATAGATGCCAGGTATTGTTAGGGTTATAAACTATAACTGAGGTGTGGCTAAGAGTATAGTAGGAAAGAAAATTGATGCAAGTAGCTGTAATTAGAAGATGATTGACAGTAGGTCAGTAATCTTAGAGACAAACCCTAAATGGGGATACCATAGGAAAAAAAGACATAATTTCTGTGAGCTGTATCAGAGAAGGCTCTAGAAGGGGCAGCCTTTGGGATAAACTTTAGTGGATGGATGGAATTTCAGAAGGAGAAACTTATCAAAGCATGCATTCAGATAGAAGAAATAGAGTAGGCAGGAAGGGCATGAAGATAGGATGTATCTAGGTAATAGCAAATGGGATAAATTTGCGAGAGCACGGAATGCACACAGAAGAGATGATGTAGATAAAATAAATTCAGAACTTTGTCCTGAAACACGTTGAGCCAGGGAGTTACGCTATCAAAGCTATGTATTTGGATGCTTAACTGTTGATGGTGACTAGGATGTATCGGTGATTCTCAACTAGAGGTCAGTCTTGCTTGCCCTCTGCCCAGGGATGTTTGGCAAGATCTGAAGTCACTTTTGGTTGTCACATATCAGTAGGGAAAGGAAGTAGATAGTCTGAGATATGGTTGTTATGTCTCAGTAGGGGGAGGAAGTGGACTTTCAGGATGCTGCTGCATGTCCCATTGTGCATCCAACAACAAAGAATTATCTGGCTCCAAGTATCAGTAGTGCCAAGGTTGAGGAACCCTGCAATGGATTAAAGGAGGAATTGACTGCTGAAAGGGGGAACAAGGGTTAAAACAGTATTGCAAGGGTCTAGCCCAGAGAAAGGAGGATCTCTACAGGACAGCGGCAGTAAAAAATGGAAGAGGAGAGACAACTGTACTGTACTGAATATTTAAAGGTAGAAATGACAAAAATTTGGCAACAAATTCTTTGTGGTGAGGAGGAAGGAAAGAATAAAAAGAAAATCCAAGGCTTTGAACTGGTTTTGCTGGAGAATGATTTGTCTAATCACAGAAATGAAAAAGGCAGCAAGAACAAAAACTATATATCCTTTTGATGAGAAAAAACTATATATCCTTTTGTCTAACAACATTGATAGAAAGCTGTGTTCAGATCCCAGCTTTTCCCCTTACTATTTGTATGGTTTAGAAAAATTTCTTTAGTTCCATGGGGTTATTTTCTCATTAGTAAAACAGTGATAATATCATCTCCCTTACTGGTCACCATTAAAGTAAAATCAAATCATATTCATGCAGGGAAGTTCTCTGGGTGGTCTTAGACTAATCCAGTTCTCCCCACTTTATCACTTGTATGTCTCAAGAATAACTGTGTAGTGTTCTGGGAATGCAACATTGTGAGATAGGGAAGAACTGACCTTAACAGTCAGCTCTGTTCCAGTACCCCTGAGAAACAAGACATCCTTCAGTGCTTTAGCCCAGCAATTCACAGTATCACAGAGTATAAAACCCATGTGGGCTACTTTCCAGAGTCTTTCAGCTGTAGTGCAAGTGAGGAATGCACAGATGAGACTTCATTCACCTGAGGCAACTTTTCTGAGCCTTAGAGGACTGTTTCTTCATGAGCCTCTAGGTTTCTGTTGTCTCCTGCTGTTTACTAAGTAATCCATTTCATGTAATTTGTTGTGTCTGTGGGTGTTTTGTCTCATATGATTCAAGGCAAGTTAGTAACCAGTGCACAGTGAATCTTCTTTACAGTCCATAGAACACATTGCCAGGCACATCATTTTGCTCCATAAATGGAGCTATTATTCTGTCCCTGCTGCTCTTATCTCTTGTTGTCCAGCCTGGGGAGATCTTAATCACAGCTCCTTTGATAAACACTGATGCCCATAAAATCAAAGCTGCCAGTTGCAGTGATTTGAAAGACATTTTGGCAAAATTCTTTCATTTGGAAATTCTGCTGTGGTTTTGGACTCAAGGAACAATGTGGAAATGGTCCCATTTGTTGTATTTATGGCCTTTAAGTTAAGATGTTAATCCTTGACAATGACAATTCTAACTGAAGAACTGAAGACCAGGTGGTCTTGAAGAAACTTAAGACCCCACTTGCATGGCTTAATGATAGGAGAAGATTGATTAAATTAATGTATATTAAGTACTTGCCCTATACAAACAAATTTGGAGAAACAAAGTACCTAGTGCCTTCTTTGCACTATGAATGACAAGTAATAATTTAATCACAAATATCTTGCTGTGGTCAGTGAGAAACAAAAATAGACTTAAAATCACTTGAACAGTAATTTGACTTAACTTTGTTTTTTGAAAATCTAATAGACTTGAAAGTTTGTCTTTGATTTAAAGATATAATAATATTAGAATATATTGCTATATTAAAATTATTTTTATTTGAAATATGTAATGTATACTACTTTTTTGTCTCTCTAGTTGACTACTGTTATTTTTCAATGAAAATATGCTATTATTTTCTATTCTGTTATGCATCCATGTATTTCTGTATCTTTAAGTGGAAGAATGCATATCACCAAAGGAAACTTAGACTCTATATTTGAGAGTTTTACAGGTGCCCTCTATCAAATAACCTGGGTATAGTCAAAGTACATTCAGTAGACATGATGATTAGGGTGATGTGGATTTCTGAGCATTTGAATTAGGTGACTTTTTTTCAAATTCTGAATTTGTTGCCTTCATATTATCATCTTCCTCCTGCCACCATTCTCTAAGATTTTATGCATTTATTTATTGTATTGTAGAGTGCCTTTATCTGAAGATTTTTTCAGGTGCTAGACAGAAATGGATTATTTATTATAATAAAACAGAGACATTACCAAGCGGGAAAAAGACCAAAAGAAAAGAAGTAAGTGGGGAAGGGCAGCAATAGGTGAAAGAATTGCAAGGTAGATGAAAGGGAAGAATGAGTGAGAGGAAAACAAACAGCTGAGTCATTGGTTGCAAGCCCCTGTTACCTCCGAGACAGACCAAACAGGTTCTGGGGGTGTTGAGGTTGATTTTGCAGATCTTGTCAGTTCTGAGAGCAACACTTCTTTTTCAGCTTCATCATCTTTTAATGTTATTGTGTGTGTGTGTGTGTGTTTGTGATTCTTTAATTCTTTATTGTTTAATTGAGCACAAAGAGTACTTGCAAAGGTGTGGCTTGAAGTAGTAACTAAATTGCAGGCATGCATTGCTAATGACAAGAATATCATATAAGAACCATGTTGTTAGGTGGTTTCATCATTTTACAAACATCTTAGGGTGTACTTAAACAAACCTAGATGATGCTATACACCTAAGTTATGTATTCTATTGCCTCTAGGCTACAAAACTATATAGCATATTACTGTACTGAACACTACAAGCAGTTGTAACACAATGGTTAACTATTTGTGTATCTAAACATAGAAAAGGTACAGTAAAATACAGTATCATAATCCTATAGGATCACCATTGTATATGCAGCCCATTATTAACTGAAATGTCATTGTATGGCACATGACTGTAGTAAGAGTTTTTTCATTGTTTCCATAAATAGATTAAAAATTATAAATAAAAAGAGATGCTTATTTTCCATTAACAGTCCTTAACCATGGAACTAACATTTGTCAAGGCAGACTCTTACTTAGAACTTGGAAAATATTGTTTGCCATTTCTTCCTAAAAATCTTCTACAGAAGGTAACACATTCTCTTTGTTACAAAACATCATTTCCTTTGCAATGCCTGTGATGCAGTTCAATACTGTATCCAATGTGGCATATCATAGATATTTAATAAATATTTTTTGCATAAATAAATGAATTAATTCAAAATTAGATTTGTAGAGTTGCCAAGGCAGTCATCTCCCAATATTTTAAGCTTTCATGGAAACAATTCTTGGTTGTATACTAACATATCTGAGTATCTATATATGCATATATATGCACATTTATGCATATGTATTCCTATAATTATATGCATGCACACACATATTCTGGACTTCTTTTGAAAGGTTTATGTGTGATGATACACTGTATATAAAGTGTATCTTATGTTGCTATCCATTCAAGACATGTATACCAACTGTACATATGTTGCACCATATGGCAGAACTTCAATGCCCATCTCTCAGCCTTATTCTTAGAGTCACTGAAGAGATGCCTCTTGAGATAAGACAGCCTTAAAATAGGTCAGAGACTTCAGATGTCAATTTTTTTCAATGGCAAATGACATCATGAGGAAACAGCTAAAACGGGGAAATACCCTTGCTAAATAGGCTAGCTTCCATATGCAGAACGCAAGCTAGTGAGGCTCCTTTTTCCTGGCATACTGCTTTTACGAATGCCGCACCTATCACTTCTTTCTTTGGTTGCTGTGACCCAAGGATTGATGCATTTAAAGCTCCTATAATCATAGAAGACATGAATTTGAAAGGTCCACAAAGTACTAGTTTTGGTAGCTACATAATGTTGGGCAAATTGATTGAATAGACAGTATATTTTGTCTTCAGTACAAGCAAATTTAGAGCAAAGTGTGTTTATGAACTTTTTTTTTTTTTTTTGAGATGGATTCTTGCCCTGTCACCAGGCTAGAGTGCAGTGATGCAATCTTGGCTCACTGCAACCTCTGCCTCCTGGGTTAAAGCAATTCTCCCACCTCAGCCTCCTGAGTAGTTGGGACTACAAGCATGCACCACCACACCCGGCTAATTTTTGTAATTTTAGTAGAGACGGAGTTTCACCATGTTGGCGAGGATGGTCTCGATCTCTTGACCTCATGATCTGCCTGCCTCGGCCTCCCAAAGTGCTGAGATTACAGGCGTGAGCCACTGCACATGGCCTATGAATATTTTAATATCATTATTCTAGTCCATATTGCAAGAAAACCAAGCTTTGAAAAACCCATGCTAAGTGGCTGCTCACTAATTCATTTATTAAAATAAGCATCTAGCATAATATACCTACCACCGATAATGTGCTGCAGGCTATGTGTTTTATTCCATTTTCACAACCACCTTACTATGTAGGTACTATTATTTTAATTTTATAGATGAGTAAACTAAAGCTGAAGAACATTAGTAATTTACCTAAACTCACTCAGCTAGTAAAAGGCAGAGATGGTTTTCAATATTTTTTAATGAATAAATGAATGAAATAATAAAGTTGCTTGAAAGCATCTTCCAGTTTATCTGATTCTTAAACCCATAATGTCTGTCTGATACATTGTACTGACTCTCAATAAATAACTTCTCTTTCATATGCTAATAAGCAGGAGGAGAAGAAATTGTCAATTTAAAGATCCCATTATAAATTGTAAGGGCATGGCTTTTGACAGGCCCTTATATCATATTTGATCTCATTAGATACTAAAAACTACCATACAGGGAAGACTTAGTATCCCCAGGTATAGGTGAGCGAAGTATAACTCACTGAAGCTTACATTATGTCTAGGCTTACACAGCTAGGACATGCATTATATAATTAATAATCAAACTAATGTTTGTCTTGTCAGCTTTTTAGTGCATCATTCATAAATATGAACAGTATCCAATAAATACCAAACATTTGAAGAAAGGGTCTACGATAGAAGAGAGATCAAAACAAATGAATAGAATGAAAGAACTTAGAAGAAATGTAAGATGAAGAAGAAAATTTTAATCAAACAATTCTATAGCTATTTCATCTACAAATACTGGGGATACGTTTACTCAGAATCTCTGTTGTGTAATACTTGTCATCCAAGGCTATACTCCCCTGAGAGTAGGTTCTGGGAAGGATCCTGAGAAGCATAAGTCCTTCCATACCAATATTCCATTCTTGTGTGCTTTGCGTAAACTGGCTCTGTAAGTTTCCAAATACTTTGCCATCAAAAAAGATTTACATCTGCTAATTGTGATTATTTGTATGTTTTCATCTATTCATATTTTATTGTAACTTCCATGCTGGTTGGAAGTTAGAAGATAAAGTTAAAAAAACACTATCCTCAAAAATAGAACCAACATGCTCAGAGATGGGAAAAGGGAGTGAAAAGATAGGATGATTTATAGAGGTCTTGAGTAGTAGGAATTCCAGAAAAGAAGATCATATTGGAGACAATTAGCCAAAAAATTATTCCAAAAAGTGCCCCAGAAATGATAGCCATATGTTTTGATATTGAAAGAATATATTGATTCTCCAATACATTGGTGGAAATAAGAACAACAACAATATGCATCATCATAAAATTTCCAAACATTGGATAAAAAGAGAAAAATCCTAAAGGCTGCCAGTAAGAATAAACAAGTCACATCGGAAAGATCAAAACTTGGAATAAAATCATATTTCTCAATTAGAATTAGAAGTTCAAAGAAAATAAAGGTATGGTTCAAAATTCTGAGGGGAAAATTCTTTCTAACCTAGAATTCTATACCCAGTAAAAGTATCGAAAATATGTGTGGATAAAATAAAGTCATTTGAGGTACCTGTATGGTCTCAAAAAATTACCTTCAATTCACTTTTTCTTGGTAAGTTATTGAAAGGATGATGGAAAGCAAGAAAGACATGAGAGTGAGGAAAGAAAGGATTCAACCTAGGAGAGAGGTATGGGGAAATGTCAGGTAATGGCTATGCAGCAGTTGTAGACAATCTCAAGTCTAGATTAAATCAAGAGAATCAAAATGTATGGGAGGAACATTTTCAAGAAAATAAAAAAACCTGATAGATCAACTGATATAAGACCAGGGGTCAGCAAACTGTGGCTTAGGCCAAATCCAGCCCCCAATCCCTCTTATTTTTGTAAATAAAGGTTTACTGGACCACAGCCTTGCCCAGTAATTTACATTGCTACAATGGTAGAGTAGAGTGGTTACAACAGAGACCATGTGGCGTACAAAGCCTAACCTATTTACTCTCTGGCTCTCTATAGAAAAAATTTCCCATCTCTGTATTGGGTATTAAAAAAAGCTTTAACTCTTGGGGATACATTAATTATAGATATATGGAAAACAACAACAACAAAAAGAACAATTATTTACTACACAGAAAACAAAAAGTTGAACAAGAAAGGTACTATGAATATTAGTTTAACTAAAAATTGTGACATAGTTTTACGTTGAAGAAAGTGGTGTGTGGGTATGTCTTTTGGGGTGGATTTGTAAGGAAGCTGAGATCCTACTTCCACAGAAGGAAATTGAAAGATAATGTATGCCATAAAAACAGATTTTTTTCTGTTTTTTTTTTTTTTTAAATAATAGAAAAACATCAAGAAAAGGGCAGTAAGAATGTTATTTAAAAATATGGAGGTAAATTTCAGAAGAAAATGCTGAAAATGTTTGCCTTTGGAAAACAAGAATCAAGGTTGAGAATGGGTAGGTCAGGGAAAACTTCCTTAAATACCTTGTAGTATGATTTGATTATGTAAATAATGTACACATATTACTTTGCTAAAAACAAGAGTTAAAAGTGTGGCAAATATTGGAGAATCGTTGAAATGTAGTGAACCTCGATTGTGATGAATTATTTGAATCTTGGTATATAATTTGTTTTAGAAACATCTATGTGAGAAGGTCCCCTCTCATAAAATGAAAACAAAGGACAGAAAGCATTGCTAAGGGCTGAAGGTGTGGATGAAATGACACATTTAAGCTGAAGAATCCCCATGTTGACAGCATTCAATCCAAGAAAAGCTCCACTGTACACATGTTCTAACATATGGTAGAATTTCAATCTCTTATCCCTTGATATTAGTTTTCATCCTCAGAATCACCAAGGGACCATTTTGCAGAGGAAGATCTACTAAAATGAGTCAGAGACTTGGTGGCTAGTAACCAATGCATTTTTTTTAACATGGAAAAAGCGTATGATTCAGTACTCTGTAAATAAACCAAACAAATACAGTTCTCATACTCTGAATATATGAGACAATTATTTAAATAACTTGTCACTTTTTATATTTTGAGAATATTGCATCTGTATTTTTTTGTGTGTCTTTCTGTATTTTTGGTTTATGCAGCCAATATTCTTGATCAGAGAGCAGGATCATTCATTTTAGTTTATTTGGTTTTAAAAAATAAAAATGGCTATATTAAAGTGTAAATGCATTAGTCTCACCACAGGTGAAAATTAGTCACCCTCATCTGCCAGGTTTATGGTATTTTACAATGAGCTAGGTCAAAAGGAGATCAGATGTACATAGCTGTGAATTTTTCTGTGTGAAAAATGTATTTTAAAAGTGTGTGTGTGTAAACCTACATACATACATATATATACATATGAACACATGTACACATGCATATATACACACTGTTTATATACATATGTGTATATAGATATATAGTTTTAAGAAAAATATTTTAATAAATGGTTTGTTTTATTGTAATATGATGCCATACTTAATATTTCTGTAAGAAAAATATAATGTTTAAGCAATAAGTCAATGGACAGAAAAAAATAACAAATAAATTAGCTTTTATTTTTCTAAGGCCCATAGGATGTTGGTCTAATGCTATGAGCTTACTAAGTAGAAATGAGTCTAGATTGGAGTCCCTGAAGGACTTTCAAAAGGTCAAAACAGTACCTGGTTTCCCACATGCCTATGCCTGGACTTTGCTACTCTGGTAAAATGTCTCTGTAGCAAACAAACAAGCAGTTCAACCTGAAATCTACCGAGTGGATCACAATGGTATTTACCAGAGTGAATGTTGCTCTTCTTATCTTGTTCCACACTTCCAAAGGGCTCATCCAAGCATTCATTTCCAGGGACAGTTTGTGATTTGTTCCAGATTAGCTTTTAGGGTTTTTTTTGTTTTTTGTTTTTTTTTTCTTGACAGAGTGATCCAAAAGAGAGAGTTTCACATACAATATCCTATGCCTGCTTTCTCAGCTGAGAGAGAGAGAGGCTCAGCCATTCATAAACTGGAGCGATATTCATGTACTGTGGACCACTTTGAGAGACTTATCTGTCTCCTGTTTACGGATGTGTACAGCAAGCTGCAAAGCACTGCCTGTCCTTTTACTCACAATCAATTGCAGAGAACATGAAGTACAGAAGACAACAGCCTTTTTTTTTCTTTAGAAAATCCCTTAAGTCCTTTCCATGCTTTGCTATCGTTGTTCAGGTGCTAAAGTGAAATAAATGTGTCATCTAATCACTAAGGTGTCATGAACTCAAAAAAACTGGCATTGAAGAGTCAGGGAACATTGTACTTTTGCCTTGTCACAGGAACACTAGTTCAAAAGTGGGAGGAATGTATTTACCAATATGGTCTACATCTTCAAATGTGCATCATTTACTTAAACTTCATAGGCACATGTTCAATGAAGGGCATAAAAAAGACACTTACAAAGCTCATTGAAATGGCATTAGGCAGCCCTGCCACAGAGTAAAGGACCTATTAATCATATGGGTGATCATAGTGCTTTCTGCACAAGGACACCTGATGATTTGACTGAACTCCAGGGTAAAGAGCAGAAAACATTAAACTTGCTGGGGACTGAGCTGCAAGTCCTGCTCACTGCTCCAGTGTGGAAGGAGTTTTGGAGTGTTACCTGAAGCCTTGTTTACCTGAGGTACATAATTGAATATTCCAGTTCAATAACTTGTTGATTTAATTAAGCAACAGACCTGACATTTTAATTAATCAATTATTTACTGGGCATCCATAGCATGAGTGAATGGGTGATGGTATAGTAGATTGAAACACATCTCTGTCCTAATTTTTTCAGTCCTTTGTTCCTCATAGCAATCAGGGCATTAAAATAGTTGACAAAGGCCAGCCGCTGTGGTTCACGCCTATAATCCCAGCACTTTGGGAGGCCGAGGCGGATCACCTGAGGTTGGGAGTTTGAGATCAGCCTGACCAACATGGGGAAACCTTGTCTCTCTTAAAAATACAAAATTAGCTGGGTGTGGTGGTGCATGCCTGTAATCCCAGCTACTCGGGAGGCTGAGGCAGGAATCTCTTGAACCCGGGAGGTGGAGGTTGCAGTGAGCCGAGATCATGTCATTGCACTCCAGCCTGGGCAACAAGAGTGAAACTCTGTCTCAAAAAAAAAAAAAAAAATTAACAAAACAGTAGTTGTTTCCATGCAATGCAAGTGTTTCACCTTAACAATGTGTGCATTTTTTTAATTTGGAAATTTAGAAGAGTAGCAAAAGACTACCTGGAGAATGAAGCCCATATTTATAAAATGATCTTGGTCTACTTTGCCAACAGGAAAGTTAGATGCAAATATTTGTCTTGAAATTCAGAATATACACAATGTAGTTTGTGTGAACTAGGCATTCTTCATATTAGGGAGCTGGTTAAATTTTGAGACCAGTAATGAGAAAATGTGGGGGCCTGGTGCCCATCCCAGGCCTGATCTAAACTAACTTCTTGAGCCATCGCTCTTCTTTCCACTTTATCTGCTCATGTGTCACAGCCTGGACAATGCTGGAAAGGGCCGTCAGCACAGTTAATAAGATACTCCCTTTCTCTGTGAGCCACTGCTCAGAGCAAGCACTTTCTGGCTCATTTACATCAAACTGCAACTGCATTTCTCTTGCGATCACTAATTTTATTCTTGAGAATCCACGTAAAATAGAAAGAGCAAAGTGAAGGTGTCTTATGAATACCTTCAAATGCTAGGAATTCTTACTGCTCTTGGAATGAGAATATAATCGATTTGGTATTCGGTGACTGTGCCTCACTACACATGCTCATTAAGTCTTTGGTGGATGAGTGGATGAATGGTTCTTAGCAGATGACTCCCTTTCCTTTTGGCTGTTTTCTTTTTCCCTAAGACATCTCCTCTGTTCTCTGTGAAGACCAAAGGCCTCATCTTGAAGCTGCCTGCTTCCCTTGGGCCTCTATCATTTACATATTCCATACTCTATTCATAAGCACTATACTGGATAACTTGAAGAGCTTGGGGAAAAAATGTCTAAATCATGATCCTGGTCAATCTTCAAGATATTCTGAATGTGTCAGGAAAGCAAACCTCACATGACAAAGCAATTAGAAATTAGGCACTGGATTAAAGAGTTATCTTTCAGTGGTATGCAGAGTGGATGGAATGGAGAGCTCTGAAAAGCAGGACATCTAATTAGGAGGGCCTAAGTTGAACAGACCTAGTCTGGGAAGGGGGCTTTGGAACAGAAAGGGAGTGTTTGGTTCAGTCAAGCAGGTGACCACTGGTAGGTGTGATTTTTTTTTTTTTTTTTTTTGGCATTTTAGACAGACTTCCTATCAATCTTTTCTCTGCTAAAGAGATTGGCAACCTTTCAACAGTCCCATGTTGTAAGAAGGTGGTCCCCTCTTCTCCAGTGTTTTTATGCATCACAGAGCTACAGAATTGTTCCATTAAAAGCCTATCTCTAATCATGAAATTTGCATGCAGAAAGCACTTAGCTCATCTGGAAGGAACTCCAAGGGCTAGAGTGAGCACTTAGCAGGTTAGGCAATCATGAGCTTAAAGAATTATGTTCAGTTGCAGTAGGCCAATTTGAGTGCACTTCTGGAAAATAATTTAAATATTCAACCTTAGACTAAGATATTCCCTTCTTAAACCTTGTGCCTAGCAAGAATTCTCAGTTCTGAAGTCCCCTGCATGATCATAAGCTAAAGCACCTAACAAGTAGTGAAAGGTTGTGGAAGGAGGTGCTGAAAATGATCTCTCTTCTTGAGCATTTCACGGACCTTGAGCCAGCTCAACATGCAGCCCTTCTGGAATTTTCCCTCTTAGGTTGAACACTGGGCTTAGAGAGGGATTTTGAGTCTGTTATACTGTAATTCTATTTGGGCCTTATAAACTGCTTTATTTTAAGCCTGCTTGAAAGCAGTGCAGTGCAAGCAGATTATTCATTTGCTAGCTGCACCTCGCTGAATTTCCTTTTATAAAGAATTCTGGGTTCACCTTCTGTGGGGTGTTTCATTTTTCATAAACGAAAGGCACAAGAAAAGAAAGGTGACTACCTGAGAATGTGAAAAGCACCACAAGTGGATTCTGCAGATGAGCTAGAAATGACAGGTGAACATTGTGTCTTAAAGTCACCCCAGGGGATTCTCTCTCTGATGTGCAGGAAACAGCAGGGTCCATCCTTTCTGATTTAGTCTTTGACAGGCTGCTTTTCTGACAGTGGCTGCAACGTGCTAAGTGCTGGATTGGGAAAAGGATAACGTCTGAAGGGCGCCATTTGCCATTGGCAGGGGAAAAAAGTGGATCCTGAGGAGCTGCTGAGATGAAATATGCAAAAGATTGAAATTAGGGCCCTCTCTCAAGAAGCAGTCTTATATTTAGCTTTGCAAACGTCAGAACCTTTACCCTGATGATAATGTTTTTGGAATGAATGAAGAGACTGAATTATAATGTGTCTCTTTGTAGATGTCATTCTAGTTAAGAACTAACACACTGTCACAGATATGAACTTTGGGGATTTAGCAATAGGGCTAACACGTCTTTAGTAGGCTGGCAAACAGATAGCAGTTATTTTCCAGCTGTTTTAAGCAAAACAAAGTATCTAATTCTGCATTTGGAGAAATAGGGAAATAAGACCAAGTTTTTTCCTACAATTGCTCAGGGAAAATCATGGTTCACACCAAGAAAGTGTAAAAATGGAGGTTTACATCATTGTTAGAAGCACATATATATAGACTATTTACCTTAACAACAAAAATTCTCAAAAGGACAGAAATGTAGACATCAAAGTGGCGGCCGGGCGCGGTGGCTCACGCCTGTAATCCCAGCACTTTGGGAGGCTGAGGCGGGCGGATCACGAGGTCAGGAGATCGAGACCATCCTGGCTAACACAGTGAAACCCCATCTCTACTAAAAGACATCAAAGTGGCAATAGGAAGATAGCTGTAACTCTAATTTTTATCTAATTTCTCCTCAAAGACAATCTAGAGATATCAGACAAATAGATTTGCCCCCTTGATTCTCTTAGGTCAAGTGTTTGAGACACAACTCCTGTTCCATTTCCTTTTTATAGATATAAAAGCATTTTTCCTCCAAACTCAGAGTTACATCGATACCTTGAATGAATTTATTTCCCCCAGGGTGCACGGTTTATTCTTGGAAGATAGTGTACTTAGACTCTTTCAACATAGTTATTAGCTAACTATTTTATAGGATATGTCTTTTTTACCCCATAGTTTTTCTTCGAATAGGAATCAGTGAACTAGATGATATATTTAAGTGCGCAGCCAGCAGATGGTCAGGCTGAGATGAGAACATATGGTTGAATATATTGTTTGGTTCAATCTTCCATTGGCACAGAAGGCATATTCGTCTTAATAGTCCCCTTTAGCACCTGAGTCAAAAGGGTAAAATATTTCTCTCAACTCTAGAAAATCCCTATGACTATCATTGGAAGAACTTTACTATACCACATCTAAATAAAGATTTAAGTTGGGCATTTAAAAAAAAAAAAAACACTAAGTAAGTTTAGCACAAAGAGGTTTTTTTCCTTCTTTTTAAAATTAATTTTCTTAAGGTATATTTTACATACCATAAATTCAATAATTTTAGATATTTCAATTTCAATGAATTTTGACAAACATATGCAGTTATGTAGCCACCACTAACATCAAGGTATGGAACAGTTTTATTATCCCAAGAAGTGACCTTATTCCCCTTTTCAGTTGGTTTACTCCCATTATCTTTGCATCTAATAACCTATGAAATGTTTTCTGTTACTATAGTTTTGCCTTTTCTGGGGTGATTTTATATAAATGGAATGTACAATTTAGTGATCTTTTTGAATCTAGTTTTCTTTCCTGGGCTCAAATATTTTTGAGATCCATTCACATTATGTGTATTGGTAGTTTGTCTTTTTCTTTTTTCTTTTTCTTTTTTTTTTTTTTTTTTTGAGAGTCTTGCTCTTGCCTTGGGCTGGAGTGCAATGGTGCGATCTTGGCTCACTGCACCTTCTGCCTCCTGGGTTCAAGCAATTCTCCTGTCTCAGCCCAACCTTCTGAGTAGTTGGGATTACAGGTGCATGCCACCACATCTGGCTAATTTTTGTATTTTTAGGCTAATTTTTGAATTTTCATCATGTTGGCCAGGCTGGTCTTGAACTCCTGGCCTCAGGTGATCCGCCCGACTGGGCCTCCCAAAATACTGGGATTAAAGGGTGACCACGGCTCCTGTAGCCAGTTTATGCCTTTTATTGCTTTTAGTAATTTTCATCAGCCTTGGATATACAACAGTTTGTTTTATACATTACCCAGCTGATAGACATTTAAGTTTTTTCTAGTTTTTCTAATAATGAATAAAACTGCTATGAATATTCATGTATAAGTATTTGTAGATGAATATATATAATATACATATCTACACACCTGCACCATCTTACATACAGCCATACGCCATATATAATTCCTTTAGTAAATGCCTAAATTACAGATTGCTGTGTTGCATCAAATGTCTTCTTTTTGGTTTTAAGAATTTTATAAACCTGAAGTGAAACTCATATAACACAAATTAACCATTCTAAAGTGAACAATTCAGTAGCATTTATTCAGTACATTTTCTATTACCATCAACTAAAGCTACAGCCATTTCCAAAGCATTTTCATTACCCCAAAAGAAAACGTCATATCACTAATCAGTTATTTCCTACAACCTTTACCCCCATCCTCTAGCAGCCACCAATCTGCTTTTTGTCTGTATGAATTTGCTTAATCTGGTTATTTCATGTAAATGGAATCGTTCAATATATAACCTTTCGTATATGGCTTCTTTCACTTAGCATAATGTTTTCAAGATTTATCGACGTTATGGATGTATTTTTTTTGTTTGTTTTTTTAGAGATAAGGTCTCATTACGTTGCCTAGGCTGGAGTGCAGTGGCTACTTACAGGCGTGATCATAGCACACTATACCCTCGAACTCCTAGGCTCAAGTGATCCTCCAGCCTCAGCCTCTTGAGTAGCTGAGACTAAAAGTGCAAGGAATATTCTATTCTTTCTTATGGCTGAATAATATTCCATTGGATGTTTATACTATAATTTTGCTTATTCATTCACTCATTGATGAACATTTGAGTTATTTTCACCTTTTGAATATTATGAATTATGCTGCTATGAGCATTCATGTGCAAATATTTGTGTCTCTGTTTTTAATTCTTTTGACCATATGCTTAAAAGTGGAAATGCTGGTTATATTGCAATTTTATGTTTAAGTTTTTGAGGGAGCCCCAAACTGTTTTCCACAGAAGCTGAACCATTTTATATTCCGATCAGCAATCTAATAGGGTTTCAGTTTCTCCACATCCTTGCCAATGCATGTTATTTTCCTTTTTTAAAAAAATTACGGCTCTCCTAGTAGATGCAAAGTAGTATTGCATGTGACTTTGGTTTGCATTCTGCCAATGTTTGCTTCACATATTTTGGGACTGTATTTTTGGTACGTGTTTATAAGTTTTATGTCTTCTTCATGTGTTGATATTTTTACCAAATAAATAATGATTTTCTAAATCTTCTCTCACCATTTTTTATTCAAAATTGGTTTTGTCTGATAATACAGGCACCCCAGCACTCTTTTCATTACTACTTGCATGGAATATTTTTTTCATACTTTAACATTTAATCTACTTTTGTGTTTGAATCTAAAGTGGGTCTCTTGTAGACAACATATATTTGAATTACTTACTAAATTTATTCTGCCAGCCTCTGTCTTTTAACTTGTGGGTTTAATCCATTTATGTTTAAAGTGATTACTGGTAAGGAAATACTTACTTCTGGCATTTTGCTACTTGTTTTTATATGTTTTTCATTTTTTGTTGTTGTTCTTCAGTTATCCCAATATTGCCTGGTTTTGTGTTTAGTTACTCAGTGTATCATTTTTATTCCCTTCTCGTTTCCTTTTCTACATACTTCTCAGTTATTTTTTAGTGGTTGCCATGGGGATTAACGTTAGCATCCTAAATTTATAACAATCCAGTCTGAATTGATACTAACTTTGCTTCTATAGCTATAAAACTCTATAAAACTATATACCTCTATAAAAACTTTGCTTCTATATAGCTCAATTTCCCCACCCTCTATGTATTTGTTATCATAATTATACCTTTATACCTATATGCCCATTAACAATAATATATAACTATTGTTTTATGGGTATGTCCTTTAGATTATATAGGAAACAAACAAACAAAAAAGAGTTACCAACCAAGAGTAATATCAACAATATTACTGACTTTTATATTTACCTATGAACTTACTTTTTCTGGAGTTTTTATTTCTTCATATAGCTTCAAGTTACTATCTAAAGTTTTTGCATTTTAACCTGAAAGACTCCCTTTAGTATTTCAGGTAGGGCAGGTCTACCAGTAATGAACTTCCTCAACTTTATATAATCAGCAGGAAATACACATTTGTTATTGTCAACCACTAAATTTTACAAATGTTTGTTAAGCATCATTATTAAAGCAAAACCTTTTTCAAAAATTGGTAGTAAGGATGGGATGCATTTCTCTGATGATTAGTGATATTGAGCATCTTTTTATATTTGTTGGCTGCTTGTATGTCTTCTTTTGAATCTAAAATAAAAGGTGAAATTTTAAAAAGAATGGCACGTAGCCATGACAACAACCTAAAATATAGGGCATTGGCTTTGGAGTGAGATAGTGAGGAAACTGTTGTAAATAACCTATAAATGGCAATCCATGGTATTTGGCGGTGAAGTACTTGGTAAAACTGAAACCTAATGAACTATCATTCTCACCATAAGTAATGATTTTCTAAATATTTTGTAACAATTTTTGACATAAAATCTGTTTTATCTGATATTAGTATGGACACCCCATTTCTTTTTTGGTTACTACTTGCATGGAATACTTTTTCTCCATCTTTTCAACCAATTTTTCTCTTTGGATCTAAAGTGAGCCTCATCTCTGCATTGGGTACAGAAGTTTTGATGCAAATTGTTGATAGGATGAGCTGATTATTACTGGTTTCATTTGGAGTGGTGCCTCGAGAGGAACATAGAAAAAAAATCAGAATTGAAAAGGAATATAGAATGATCAGAAACTCTAGAATTTAAACCTTCTAGAAGGTAAAAAAAAATTATTTTTTATCTTCACAAGCTGAAGATAAAGAAATATTTTGAGTTTAAAGGCTTTCTAAGACTCAGCTTCATGTTTAAATCCCACATCAGGGACTCAATTTTAAAGAAATGGCTCCACAGCAAACTCAAAATGTGGATGTCCTTGTCACATCTTTGGTTAGAAACTCTAAATGGCTTAATATGGGGCTCAGTAGATCATTATAGTTTGGCTCCTATACTGGAGATGAAGGGTATAATATCACTAGAGGAAGATATAGCCAAAGGACCTGGAAATGAGAGAGAAAGAGAGAGAGAGAGAGAGATTCTGCAAAAGGAATTGTGGCTGTGACTTTTGACATACCGGGCTGACAGGATCAAACTTATTGCCTAAAAAAAAAATTACAAAAGTATATCAGGCTGAATTTAAGAATGAACAATGGAAGAGAACATTGGGGTCCAAATTTATACAGGCAAGAAACAGGCTTAGGAAGCTGGTTAAGTTCTAAGAAAGTTATATTCCCTGACGGTCTTTTCAGATGTGGCCAAAGAAGAAGAAAGAGAAGATATTACAAAGGGTAGACTGAAGAACCATGTTGAACAATGGACTGTGGAGTTACTCCTAGAAGTTGTATCTAGGATCTAATCAGGGTGTATTTACCACTCTCAGTGGGATTTGTGCCCTCAATTCTTTTCCAAATGAGGATGTTTACTGCAGTTAACTTATTTCTTTTGATTTTGTGTATATGACTTGCCATATATGCAAGTAGATGACTTGCCACTTTAATTCGTAAGTCTCTAGATCATGAGTTGCCAAATTTCAGTCTAATATAGATACTGTCATAAGATCCTAGACTTTGATTCTGATTGAATATGAATCTTGGAGTATTGTTGATTTGCATCTAGAAGTGAAAATTGTAACAATAGTGCACACTGTATTATATTGTTGGTGTAAGCAAACTATAAGCCATGGACTAGCTGGAACATAGCTATACTTTTGTGATGCTCTTTGCTGTTTGACTCTTTAAGGAAAAAGTTTGAAGACCTTTGGTGTATTGTATTATTTGTCAAAAAATATTTTCCTTTTCCCCCTCCCCAGCCAACTAATGCCATGTGAGCAGAGTGGAGATACTTCCCTGATCCATTATCTTTGTGTTTGATCATGCGATTTGCTTTGGCCAGTTGAATGTGGGTGAAAAGGTTAGTATACTGGTTCTAATATGAAGCGCTAAGAGGCATTGCACATTTCTCTTCACTTCACTTGTACTTAGACCACTTACCATGACAGAAATATATACTGGGTAACTACTGGGCCCAAAATGAGAAAATACATCAAATATATCTCAGCTAAACTTTAACTTGGGCTAAGCCCAGATGATCCTCACTAAGCTCTGCAAAGACCAAATGCACCTGCAAAAAGATCTATGACAAACGAAAGAATATTTGTTTTTATAAGCCACTGTGTTGTATGTAATAAAAAATAAATATTTTGTCTTTATAGACAATTCCTGTTCCTGGCACAAAGCTCCTAAGATGCCTGGAACTTACTGTCTTTTATATGCTAATGATATATCTGATGAGGGTACCCTAGATGGCTTCATGGTGTGAGCTGGTCACCAGAAAATCCTGTCATGTGATTAGAAAGTTAGAACTTTCAGCCCCACATCCCAGCATCTGGGGAAGGGAAAGGGCTGGAAATTGAGTTCAGTCATCAGTAGCCAATTATTTAACCAATCATGCCTTCATAATGACACCTCCATAAAAACTCTTGAACAATGAGATTCAGAGAGCTTCTGGGTTGGTGAACACATTGATGTGCCAGGAGGGTGGTAAGCCCAGAGAAGGCATAGAAGTTCTCCATCTCCCACCCCCTCTACTTCCTACCAATACTCTGCCCTATGTATCTCTTCCATTTAGCTGCTCCTGAGTTGTATATTTTAAAATAAACCAGTAATTGTAAGTTGAGCACTTTTCTAATTTTCTGTGAGTGGTTCTAGCAAAAAGGAAGTGATCATGGGAACCCCTGAATTTGTAGCCTTCTGAGAAGTATGGGTAGCCTGAGCACCCCATTTATGGCTGATGTTTGAAGTGGGGTCAGTCTTGCAGGACTAAGCCTTTAACCTGTGGGGTCTGCATTAACCCTGAGAGTTGGTGTCACAATTGAATTTCCAGGGAATTATTGAACACCCAGTTGGTGTCTGATAATTAGTGTGGAAAAATGAGACATATTTAGTGTTGAAAGAGAAAAGACCACACAATGAGTTTTGGGGGATGTTTGTTACATAGTGTTGTTGCAACATAAACCTGACAAATGCAAAACAAAACAATTTTCCACATAGAATTTCAAAAGAAAACTGTATATTAAAGACATTTCATTCACCATAAATTTAGGCATAAATTTCCAGTGTTTTAATATGATTTGATATACATAGATTTATGCAAGTCTAGCTGGATGGTTAGTTAAAAAGGCAAACTTATAGGAGCTCCTAAAAGTTTTACCTCATTAACACAACTAAGACTCTGTTGTACAAATGTTTTGTATAAATAATGAAATAATACTTAAAACTATTTTTGTAATTTTTATCTTAGAGTCACTAAATTTAAGAGATCCTTATTCAAGACTTTTGTTTTTTAGAAGAGAACAAAGAGACTGTGAGAGCAGTCTATATCAACCCAGCAAAGATTGCTGAGTAGTGAAACAACTTGGTAGAGAGAAGGCAAATTTCTAATTTATGCCTGAGGCTAAGGCATGAACCATGATGTTTTATATGGAACCTACTCTACTATATGATATATTTAGTAGATAATCGCCCTGATTTCCTTTGCCTGTTATATCTTTTAAGTGTTGTCTGCATGAGATCCTTTTTTTCTGATATATTGTAGGTTTTTATTGAATCTTAGGGGACATTTTGACAGGTAACTGTTAGTCCCTAAAGCAAAGTATGATGGAGGTCTGGCTTAACTGGGAAAGATCCTAATTGCAGATGACTCTGAGCTATGATTATCTAACCCCAAGTATACTTTCCTGTGACATGGCCTAGAGAATCCCTTATGAAAAAAGTTCCAGATAATTGTCTATATACAAGAAGCTCCTTTAAAGTCAACATTCTTGGCCTGGCGCGGTGGATCATGCCTGTAATCCCAGCACTTTGGGAGGCCGAGGCAGGTGGATCACGAGGTTGGGAGATAGAGACCATCCTGGCTAACATGGTGAAACCCTGTCTCTACTAAAAATACAAAAAAAAAAAAAAAAAAAAAAATAGCCAGGCGTGATGGCAGGCGCCTGTAGTTCCAGCTACTCAGGGAGGCTGAGGCAGGAGAATGGCATGAACCTGGGAGGCGGAGCTTGCACTGAACCGAGATGGCACCACTGCACTCCAGCCTGGGTGACAGTGAGACTCTATCTCAAAAAAAAAAATAAAAAAGTGAACATTCTCAGTAGCAATGAAAATTATATTCACTGTCCAGAAATCCCTCAGAAGAAACAGGAATGATGAAATCAAATTTAGCCTTTCCAAAAAGTTCCTCATTATAAGTTTATTCTATATTGAATGGAATTTGCTATGAATTTGATGTGGCATGGATTTCATTTAAGGCATTATAATTAATGAAGAATCAACGTAGCCTATTAAAAAAGTGACTTTAACCAAACAACTGGGGGCATATCTTAACAGCATTATGGGACTGAAAGAGAACAAACATTTGTTGAATATCTGAGCTGAATATTGTATACCTTTAGAGTGAAACTTCTGAGTGTTTGTTCTAAGGTATAACTCATGTAAAATACACTGAAATGTAAGGATTAGTGACAAGTAATAAGTGAGTCTTGATTTTGGAAACCCATCCTCCCTAATTTAGTCCACAAATAGATGTACTAAAAGGTCTGAATGAAGATGGTCACATCTAACCACTTTTTTATAGTTGCAAATTTTGACTGTGCTCTATATCCGGTGCTTAAGGATGAATTCATGAACAAGGTTTTCTGCTCTTTGAATTCTATGGAAACCTCTTTGCTCCATCAATGAGGTGTCAGTCTAGTTTTAACAGCCTGCCAGTAGTTTAAAAAAATCTTTTTTCTTCTCTTCGAAACAGTTCTATTAATCTCATACATATTTCTTTAGCTTGGGACAACCACTGTGGTTCCCCTGGGGGAATATATTTCAGCTCCCAGTGCAGGGGCTACTCACTGTGAGAAGAGCCAGGCCCTAGTTTGGCAGCTGGGATTCTTCCCAAGTATTGCTAAGTGGCATCTGCTGTGGAGTTGCTCTGTAATAGCTGCTCTTCTGAGACTTAAGAATTCATTATTTTCAAGAAGTCTATGAGAACCAAAACTGAAATCTGTCAGGTTCATTTTCCTCTTCAGAAATCCAGAGACCTTTGCAGACCAAACAGAACACACCATTGTTCTTGTTAACTTGCTACTGTTCCTCTGTGTCCTCTGCTTAGTGCAGCCTGAGTCAACCATTGTCTCCACCATGGTCTTGGAGCCATGTCCTTAGCGCCCCCTCTAGGTTCCATGCAGAGTGCCAACAATCAGCCCTCCATTCCTTGAGCAGAGGGAATTTATTTGCTCTTATTTCCAAAGGCAATCTCATATCTCAAAGACCCTAAAGGGAAAGGCCAGAGAGGCACTTCTCCTGCCTGAATCTCAAGGGCTTTGCTGCATATACCCTCCTGTGCGTAAAAGGGAGTCCTGGGATCTTTATTTTCTGTCTCAGTGGTTCTCTCCATCTGCTGTGAGATACAGCCAGGACATCTGAAGTGAGGCCAAACCCAGCTAGTTTGGCTGATTTTAAGCAGGTGAGAGGTTACTTTTTACCTAAAAACAAGCTTTAATATTATAGTTTGAAACTGGCATGCAGTCTCCATGGCTGGAGGCTACTTTATTCCTCTGACATAGATGACTGAGAAGCCTTGGAACATAAATATATGCAATAAGCCAATAATTCTGCCTGCCTTTCTGCTGCTCCTACAGGGTATCTCAGTGCTGGCAAACAGAAGGGTAATGGGAATTAGAAGGAGGGGGAAAACAGCAATAAAAATATAAATCAAAGAAAGAAGGAAATCCATTTGCTCCTTGGCAGCAGAGACAGTGCTCAGCTAATCCATGCTGAGTGCAATCCAATACTCCTTTATATAATCCTGTGCCGGTGGAAGAAAATTAAAGTTTAATGCAATAACGGCTGACACAAATCACTTTTGTTGCCCAGAAGCAGATTAAAGATAGTTAAAATCATACAAATCTAATTTCTTCTTTTTGTTGTTGTTGTTGTTGCTTTATTCTGTAACATCTTGATGCTTTAATCCTTAGCATCAGTTTTTTATTATTAAACATATATTACCAACATAAGAAAGATTGTGGGAAAAACAGTGACAGCCAGGAAATGATTTGTGCTCAAATGGTACATGTTAAAGCTCTTTCAAAATCCATAAATTTTTCATAGGTTCATAGAGGTCCATGCCTTTAATCAATTCGTGTCAAGGGGATTTTAAAATAAGCATAAAGGTAATGGAATGCTATCAATCATAATTGGGGCTGGAAAGAACCATCACAGCCCATCACCTACTGCTCTTGCATTTTGTGTGTGTGTGTGTGTGTGTGTGTGTGTGTGTTATGTGCACATATGCGTCGGCATGGTGAATTTCTGTTTTCTATTTTTGATTACTGCCATCAATGGGACAATTTGAGGACTTTATATACAGATAGACATGAATTTAAAAATAAAACTTAATTGTGGCTGCAATTTCTTCCTTTCTTGCCCCCTTTATAATAATTACTATCTCTGTGGTGATAGTAGCTTGTCTCATCTGTGCAATAGACTTGCTTCATCAGAACAAAAGCATTTTCAGATATAAAGGTTTCCCACTGTTTAATGTACATAAAATGGACTTACCTGGATACAAGTGCCACAAAGGGTTTAGTATTCCCCTGCCCTATCCAAAGACCTACAAACAATATCATAGAAGGAAAATTCATGCAAGTTGCTTCATAACGAAATTTTGATAAGATAGAGAAGCTTTTGCAGAAATTTCTGCTGGAATTAAGTCAAACTTTTGTTTTCATTCTGTGAGTTCCCAGTAATACTAGGTGTTTTCCATACAGAGTTTTGAAATAATCTCTATTCCATTTCTTAGGAACTTTGTGGCTAATATGAATTACCCATATTCAGTTCATAATGTCAACAAGGGATTTCCAAGGAAAGATCGTTCTAAATGTATGCTTTATTTATCCTATCAGTAGAATTTTTTTCGCCTCTTAAGCAAAATCTGAATATGTGTATGTGTGTATGCGTGTGTTTTAACTTTTATGATGGAAAGTTTCAAACATAAAGGTATGGAGTATGGTGTTGCCTGACTTGAATAATTACTGACTAATGTCCAATTTTGTTTCATCCATATTTTATCCATTCTCCTCACCCCCTGATTATTTTGAAGCAAATCTCTGTTATCATTTATAATACTGTAAATATTTCAGCATATATCTCCAAGGAATTCTTTTTCAAAATATGACCATTACACAACTTAGAAATTCACAATAATGTCTAAATATCATTAAATATCCAGTCATCTGTTCAAGTTTCCATGATTCTCTCATAAATGCTTATTTTTAAAATGTGTTATATTTGCTCATATCAGGATTGAAATAATTTTCCCAATTACAATAGGTTGATATATGTCTTAAATAGAATAGGTTGATATATGTCTTAAATAGACATCATAGTGGTGTGAAGAAGCACTGTCCAGATTCCCATTTATTGAATGACTTGTTGTCCAGCTACTGGGAGTTCAGCAGTCAACTTCTAGCTCTCGGACCCTTCTGAATTGGCCCAGCTGCAGAAAGCTGCATCACTCTAGGGTAAACCATTCCTGGGACAGCCAAATCTAATAAATAATTGCAGGAAGGATATAAAGTCCCAGCCATTTAGTCCACTCTGGGACACATTCATGTCATGTACAATTGAGAGCTTCCCGTGGGTTTGGCCAAGGCTTTGTGGGCCTATACTGTAGTTTGACTTCTCTCTTTGACCAATCCTTCTTTCTCCTCCTCATTTGCACAGATATGGATCCCTAATCAACATCTAGCATGCTATATTCCATTTCATCATTTGCTTCCAGAGAAGGTAACTTGTGATAGATGTATTTCCAGAGATATTTTATTGTCATGTTTTATTCTAGTGAAACAAACTATAATGGATCTTCCTATTACAAACTTATAGTCAGTTTCAAATGTAATTCCTTCAGACTTATAATAAAGTGCAATGTATTTGATAAATGGCAGAAACTTTCTGACTCAGATAGAGCATTTTGGGGCTACTTTCTCTGGATAACTTGAATAGGAATTTAAAAAAGAAAACCTTTCCTATTTCCTGCTGCAATGCCTGAATATATCAACTTGATACCTTCAGTAACAATGCCCATGGCAAAGAGCATGTCATCATTCAGCTGTTCCTTTCTTAAGAAGAGAGAAAAGGGTCTTTTTTGATAGATTTGATACTTTATTTGCACTGGATTGGATTTGACTCTAAAAACATAGTATTATGACTGAGGACTGAGTAGTGGTAGGGTGATTATTTCAAAATATAGTAGAAGAAATGGAACATAAGAAAACAATAGAATTACAGCCACACTACAGCATTGCTGATGCTTCAAACTGCATCTAAAATTAGGAGGATGGGATTAAGCAGAAATAACTCATTGTTAAAAATAAGAAAAAGACATTTTGCTAAGAAAGTATAGTTGGAAAGTGTTTATTGTTTTTCTTTAGTGCTGCAGGCTAGTTTGAATTTTCATAAAATTTATTAGTTTTATTAAAAATAAAAGTGCAAGGGAGAAATGACCTTTAATTTCACTGTCCAGATAGTTCTTCTAGCAAAAAAAGAAAAAGTATATATAACAATCAATTATTCAAGAGACGAAGAAGGACATTATATATTAATGAAAGTTTCAATACAGTAAGAAGGTATAATAATTATAAACATTTAAACACCTAATGACAGAACATCAAACAAAGCAAAAACTGATGACATTCAAGGGGAAAATATACAGTTCTACAGTAATATCTGGAGACTTCAACACCCCACTCTCAAAAATGGATAGACCAACTATTTGTAAAATGATTAAGGAAACAGAAGATTTAATTAATGTAATAGATGTGCATTCTTCTCAAGTGCACATGGGGCATTTTTTCAATTTAGACCATGTGTTAGGCTGCAAATTCAGTCTCAATAGATTTAAACAGATATCATACAAAGTATCTCCTCTGACCACAACAGAATGAAGTTAAAAATCAGTAACAGAAATAAAACTGAAAAATTCACAAATTTGTAGAAATTGAATAACACACTCTGAATTAATAGATCAAAGAAGAAATAAAAAAGGAATCAGAAAATACTTAACAACAGATTAAAACAAAACCATCACATAGCCCAATTTATGGGACACAGCAAAAGCAGTGCTAAGAAAGATATTATTTCTATGAGAACTTATATTAAAAAATAAAAACAGTTTAAAATTAACAACCTAACTTTACAACTTAAGGAACTAGGGAAAGAAGAACAAAGTAACTCAAAACAGAAAGGAGGACATAAAGACTAGCGCAGAGATCAATGAAATAGAGAATAGGAAAAACAATAGAGAAAAATCAATAAAACCAAAAAGTTGGTTCTTAGAAAATATGAACAAAAGTGAAAACCTTTAGCTAGAACTAAGAAAAAAAAGAGAAAAAATTCAAATAACTAAAATCAGAAATAAAAAATGGGGACATTACTAACATTTCTACAGAAATAAAAGAATCATAAGAGAGTACAGTGAACAACTGTATGCCAACATGTTGGATAACCTGGATGAAATGGACAAATTTGTGGAAACGCAAAACCTACCAAGGCTAAATCATGAAGAAATAGAAAATCTGAATAGATATGAATTTGTAAAAAGATTGAATCAATAATAAAAAATCTACCAACAAAGAAAAGCCTTAAACCTAATGGCTTCACTGGAGAATTCTACTGAACATTTAAAGAAAATCTAATGCCACACCTTCTCAAGCTTGTCCAAAAAAATTGAAGAGGAGGGAGAACTTTCTAACTTATGAGGCCAGCATTACGCTGATATCAAATCCAGACAAAGACACCACAAGAAAACTATAGACCAATATCCTCTGTGAACATTGATGCCAAAATTTTTAACAAAATATTAACAAGCTGACTTCAGTAGCATATTAACAAGATTATACACCACAACTAAGTGGAATTTATTCCTGGAATACAAGGATAGTTCAACATACAAAAATTGACCAATATAATGCACCACATTAACAGAATGAAGGAAATATGTCAGGTGATTATATCAACTGATGCATTTGACAAAATTCAACATCCTTTCATGATAAAACACTCAATAAATTAAGAATAGTAGGAAACTGCCTAAACATAATAAAAATCATATATGAAAAACCACAGCAAACATTGGTTAAATTATGTTTAGCCTAAAGCTGGCTACAGCTGCCTAAAGCTGCCTCCTGACATCTTTTATGTTTGGCCAGAAGGTTTCTCTGTACATGGTGAATGGAAACCTAACTGGATGTATAGCATACTGTAACCTACTCTTGTAACGTCAATGTGCCAACCACTGAGTTTTGGCCAATCCAAGGTGGCCAACTGTTCAAGCCATGTTCAAATAAGGCAAATACAGGAGTGTCATCAATCTGGCTGTTTCTGTGTCTTATTTCTCTTTGCTGTACATCATTTTCCTTTTTCTGTCCACAAACCTTCTTTGATCATATGGCAACACCGGAGCCTCTCTGTACTTATTCTGGACTTCCCAATTGATGGACTGTTCTTTGCTCAATTAAACTCTGTTACACTTAATTTGCCTAAGGTTTTTCTTTTAACACGTCATACTCAATGTGAAGAGTTGAAAGCTTTTCCTCTAAGGTTAGGAACAAGAAAAGGATGCTCACTCTCACCACTTCTACTCAACATGTTACTGGAAGTCCTTGCCAGAGCGATTAGGGAAGAAGAAAAGGCATTCAAATTGGAAATGAGGAAGTAAAATTATTTTCATTCACAGATAATGTCTTTTATGTAGAAAACACCAGAGATTCCACAAAAAAACTGTTAGAAATAATAATTCAGCAAAGTAACAGGGTACAAAGTCAACACCCAAAAATCAATTGCATTTTTAAAATATACTAACCATGAACAATCTGAAAAAAATTAAGAAAACAATTTTATTTACAGTAGTGTCAAAATGAATAAAATACTTAGGAATTAACTAAGGAGGTGAAAGACTTATACAATGAAAATTATAAAACATTGCTGAAAGTAGCTAAAGAAGAAATAAATAAATGGAAACACATCCCATGTTTATGGAAAGGAAGACAATATTGTTAAGATGTCAGTACTATCCAAAGTGATCTACAGATTCAATGAAATTCCTATCAAAATCCCAATGATATTTTTTGCAGAAATAAAAAAGTGCATTATAAAATTTAAGTGAAATTTCAAGAGGCCCTGAATAGCCAAAACAATCTTGAAGAAGAACAAACTGGCAAGATTACTCTTGTTCTTTTCAAAACTTACTACAAAGCTACAGTAAGCAAAATAGTGTGATACTGGCATAAAGACAGACATATTGACCAATGGAATAGTATAAAGAGCTCAGAAATAAACCCTTATGTGTATGGTCAGATGACTTTTGACAGGATGCCAAGACCATTCAATAGGAAAAGAAGAGGTTTTTCAGCAAGTAGTGTTGGAAAAACTGTATATCCACATATAAAATAATGAAATTGGACCCTTACCTATTACATATACAAAATTAACTCAAAGTAGAACACAGGCCTAGATGTAAAACCTAAAATATAAAACTTTTAGAAAAAGGCAAAAGCTTTGTGGCATTGAATTCTGCAGTAATTTCTTGAATGTAACATCGAAGACATAGCCAAAAAAAAGAAAAAATGGACAAATTGGATTTCATTAAAATTAAAACATTTTGTACATCAAAAGACATTATCAACAGAGTAACAAATCAACCCACAGAATGAGAGAAAATATTTATAAATCATGTATCTGATAAGGGGTCCACACCCAGAATATATAGGCAACTCTTAAACACAAACAACAACAAAAACTGATTCAAAAATGGGTAAAAGACTTGAATAAACATTTCTCCTAAGATAATCAGTAAGCACATGAAAAGATGCTCAACATCACTCATCATTAGAGAAATACAAATCATAACTACAATGAGATACTACCTCACACCCATTAGGCTACTATCAAAAAACCAGAAAATAACAAGTGTTGGTAAGGATGTGGAAAAATTGGAACTCTTGGGCACTGTTGGTGGGCATGTAAAATGTACGGCTACTATGTACCTTTATGGAAGTTCCTTAAAAATTAATATAGAATTACCACATGATATAGCAATTCCATTTCTGGATATATTCCTCAAAATAATAAGCAGGGTGTTACAGATATTTGTACACCCATGTTTATAGCAGTATTATTCACAGTAGCTAAAATATGGAAGCAACCCATGTGTCCATGGACAGAAGTATGGATAAGCAAAATATAGTATACACATAAAAGGGACTATTACTCAGCCTTAAAAAGGAAAAAATTCTGACACCTGCTGCAACATGGACAAACTTTGACGAGATTGAAATAAACCAGTCACAAAAAAAGACAAGTATTATATAATTCCACTGAGATGAGGTAGGTAGAGTAGTCAAAATCAAAGAGACAAACAATGGAATGAGGGTGCCAGGGCTGGAATGATAGTAGTTGCGGAAGGAGAATGGGGAAATGTTGTTTAATGAGTACAGAGTGTCAGCTTTACAAGCTGAAAAGATGAGGAAGATTGATAGTTGTGATGGCCACATAACATCATAAATGTATTTAATACCACTGGACTATATACTTAAAAATGGTTAAGATGGCAAATGTTGTTATGTGTATTTTATCACAATAAAAATAATAAATTTTTAGAAAGCAGTTTTATAAAGCAAAATTTACAATTCAAAGAATAAAGAAAGACATAATATGGAAAGGAAAGCCTTCCTCTCCTTTAAGTATCTATCCCTAAAAGAAGCCACTGTTATATCCTGGCCAACATGGTAAAACCCCATCTCTACTAAAAATACAAAAATTAGCTGGGCATGGTTGCGCGTGCCTGTAATCCCAGCTACTCAGGAGGCTGAGGCAAGAGAATCACTTGAACCAGGGAGTCAGAGGTTGCAGTGAGCCGAGATGGTGCCACTGCACTCCAGCCTGGCAACAGAGCAAGACGCTATCTCAAAAATAAAAAAAAAAGAAACCACTATTAACAGTTTCTTATTAACATTTTCAGAAAAGAAACTTGAGCATATATCACTGTGCATGTCTGTTTGCATTTATGTGTTTAGTATTTAGCTATCTGTCTCTGTGTATGAAATATGCATATATTGTTCTCTCTTGATTATAGTGCTAAAATAAACTACCTACCTAACCTAACTACAGTTAACCCTTGAATAATGCTGAGATTGGGGTGCTGATCTTTGTGCAGTCAAAAATCCATGTATAGGCCGGGCACAGTGGCTCACGCCTGTAATCCCAGCACTTTGGAAAGCCAAGGTGGGCCGATCACTTGAGGTCAGGAGTTTGAGATCAGCCTGGCCAACATGGTGAAATCCCATCTCTACTAAAAACACAAAAATTAGCCGGGCATAGTGGTGGGCGCCTGTAATCCCAGCTACTCAGGGAGGCTGAGGCAGGAGAATCACTTGAACCCAGAAGGCCAAGGTTGCAGTAAGCTGAGATCTTGCCATTATACTTCAGTCTGGGTGACAGAGTGAGACTCCATCTCAAAAAAAAAAAAAAAAAAAAATCCATGTATAACTTTTGACTCCTTAAAACTTAACTACTAGTAGCCTACTGTTGACCAGACGCCTTACTGATAACATAGTCAATTAACACATATTTTGTATGTATGTATATTCATTACGTAGACGTTGATGGTCTTTATCCTTGTCATCTTCATGTTGAGTAGGCTGAGGAGGAGAAGAGGAGGGTTGGTCTTGCTGTCTCAGGAGTGGCAGAGGCAGAAAAGATGGAGGAGGTAGAAGGGGAGGCAGGAGAGGCAGACACACTTAGTATAACTTTTATTGAAAAACGTCTGCCTGTAAGTCAACTGCACGGTTCAAACCTATGTTGTTTAAGGGTCAATTATACTTACCGTGTTATCCTAGATGTATTGATCATTAATCCAAAACAAACAAAACAGCAAAGAATAAAGAAAAGTCTCATCGTTGATTTTAAGGATTATTTCCTATTCCACTTTGCTCTTAATTTAGTTGGCATGTTGTTACACAATATTCCTACAGTTTGGCTCTTGGGAAACTGTGATAAATCACAAACCATAAATCCTAGGTTGGTATTTATGGATTTTGGCAGTAAGTTGGTATCTCTTAACTAGCTGTAAGGGAATTATCTGAGGTGAGAATATCACAAAGTAAACAGTGTAAAAGTGAATTGAGTTTTTCCTCCCTCTCTTGTCAACCTACTCTAAGGCTAAAGTACTGCCTCTGTCTTCCCTCACTCAGCCATTCTAAATGGTAAGGGAGTTGTGCAGGGCTGATGGTAACACCTGAAGGTAGTTTAGTTTAGGAAAGTGTCACTTACTGTGTCCTTTCTCCCAATCATCTCTTTTCTTTCTTTAGAGAGGGACTGTATATATTTCAAGCTTCTCTACTTGTCTGTAACCTTAGTGGCCCATTTCTTTAATCTCACACAGGTGATACTGTGCATATAGTTTTTTCATCCTCTTCCTCCTTTGCTGCTTTTCCCTTAGTTCCATCTGTTCTTAATCACAATAAATATACAGAGCTTGCAATATTTATATTAAAGAAAATAAAATGCATGCATTATACACACACACACGCACACACATATACAGTCAAAGAAAGCAGTTTTAAACTCTAAACAGCTACACAGAAATATGGCACTCTTAAGCTGTGTTTCACATACTCCATGAATTAGAGAAAATTTACTGCTGTAATGATTTAGTCAGAAAAAAAGTTGTGTTACAGCCAATACCCTTATAAAGTAATGAGGCCACCCATGGTAAATATTTATGGAATACCTACTGTATGTTGTGTGCTGTTTTAGAAACTTGGGAATACAGCAGTGAATAAGACAGAAATCATTTTCAAATTCTCTTGTTTGTGTACATGTATTTGGGTATTAGAGATGAGCATTAACATTTGTTCTCACTGTCTCTGTCTGGGGCACTTAGATTCCACTATAGCAAGCCACTGTTCAAAAGGCCCACATATTTGGTTTGATAATGGCATGGTATGCTACCTGAAGTACAACTCACATGCCTCTGTATTGTCTTGCTTCTAAAGACTTCTTAGATTTTATATTTTTCTAAGCAACTTTTGGGAGACAACTCTCTATGGGTCTTTTGTGTTTCTGCATGTCTTAACAAGAGAGGCACTTACTGCCCTTTATTTGGAGTGGGCTTTATATAGAGAAGGAGGTTTATATAGAGAAGAGCCCTTGTAGATAGGGCTAGTATCTCCCTCTGCAGCCAAGGGCAGGCATGCTTACTGCTCATTATGAAAGATTCAAGTTCCCTAAGCTCAGGGTTCTTCTTTTGTAATGCAGCCCTCTGTGTGCACATGTGTCATCTGGCCTCCTTCATGTCACCCTGTGGGAACTGGGTTTATAAAACTATTACAAAAATGCTGATACTCTGGCTACTGCTATTGTTGTGAGTTATAAACTATCCTTCATCTATGGCCCGGGAATCTTGTGTCTTCTGCTACCAGCCATGAAACTATGGCAAGATAAGTTCTTCGCATGCAAGCAGGGTAAAATCTCAGAGCCTTCACCGTTCCTGATGGAAATTTTACCAGTAAAGTTATGTTAAAATGAGTGCTATTCCAAATATGTTGTTGGTGAATGAGTATTCACCTCTCCAGAATTTAATAGAGAATGAGGCAGGGATAGAAAGGGGTGATGTTCTTTATGCTCCAGTTCTTGAAAAGCAGGGCCATATGCCCCACACTTAACAGAGTGGAGCCAGAGCTGTGGGGACAAAAGAGAATGTATCTCCTTTGGCACCAATCATTTTTGGAATGACTATTTTTATGTACATTTAAATAAAATATATTCGTTAATTTGGTGCCTTCTAAAACACAAATTATTAAATGTGGTTCCAACTTTCTTCAGGATGCAAGGCCCTCATTACAAACACAATTTGCTGTGTTAGACTAAAGCCGTGCTCACTGCTCTTCAGATGTCTTACGAAGGAACAAAGCTGCCGCCCCCTTCCTAGGTGGTGGGCGTCACTTCACCAGGATGCAGTCTTGTTCTCTTGCCACTTTTCATTTTCAGAGCTATGTTTTTGGGTTAGGAAGCTGAATTTCACGCAGATCTCTGGGCCCCATTCTCACATGAAGAAGACAGAAACCTCTCTTGTGTAGTAAATTGCATTGCGCTAGCTTTATGACCATTCAGCACTTTGGGACTTTTACACTCTAGGCTGTATCTTCCAGGTAGATGTGGAAGATATAATGTTTTATCTCTATCATTTTCTACATGTCTGTCTCTCTTTTCCAAGTTTTAAAGATTGTCTTGTGTATCTTTATTAATTAATCATAGAGTGAATCGCTTCTCTGTGTGTATACTCTAATGGCTATTTCCCAGTGAGTATGACAATCTCTTGCTAATTACTAATTTGCTTGTTTTCCGTGATGATTATTCCCTTGATGTCTTCAAACAGTGCTTATTTATAGGTATTTCACTAATAACAATTCTATTAATTATATTAGTATATTATATTGTTTCATATATTTTATAAAACATTAATTCATTATGTGATGTCTATAACATAAAATAATTATGCATGCTATATAATAACACTATATTCCTACATGTAACTAAAGATAATATGTATATATTTATGTAAATTCAGATCATAAATATCTCTCAGTAAAAAAAATTATATATACATATATACCTAGATGGATATACAACATAGGAAGGTGGGTTTTGCTCTGGTGACAAAGTAGCCTTCAAATCACAATGGTTTAAGTAACAAAAAGTAACTTCTTGTTTACACACTATGTCTAACATGACTGTGAGGGTCCACACAGCCCTCAGGATGTGACAGGTCCTGTTCTGCAGTTACATACTTGAGGTCTCTCAGGAGAGCAGGGCAGGCCTCTCAAGTAGGTCTGAAATGGCGTGACAGAGCCATGAAAAGATACTGGCTGGGGTTTTTATTGAGGCGAGAAGGTGGGACTAGGTAAACATTCACCTGCATGTGCTTGGGCTGGGGCTTGCATGATTCCAATCTTTCTCCGTGCTGCCAAAAGAGGAAGCACCAGGCTTTCCTGTCAGCTTTCCCAGTTGCAGGGCACAAGGGGAAGAGCAAGAGTGAGGTTTAAAAGCTGCCAACAGTCAAACATCAGAAAATGGAGTCAGATGCCTCATTACGATGCTGAATAATTGAAAGTGATGGGGTCTTGTGGAATCTCCCTGAGGCATCGGTTGAGGGTCAGAGGAAAGGCGACATTTTGCAGCAAAAGAAAGGGAAGATGAGAGAGCACATGTCAAGTCCCCTTTATGGCAGAAGGGCCTCAGAAACAGCTTGCGACACAAAGGTCTGGCTTTCGGTTTTCTTGTTAGACTTGATCCATAAGTCAGTGCATGCCCTTGTTTCTATTACTACTTAAGTGAGTTCACAAAGTTGGAGAGATTCTAAAAAGGGCTTTAGTTTTATTAAAGGTCTTTCCAGTAGATAACCACCCTATTAGCCTCTATCTAACTAAGCAAGGACAGAGAACTCCAGTCTGTAGGTCTTGGGTATAATGCTTCAACTGACCAGCCGTAAGATGAGACCCCCGCACTAAAGCATCAGAAGCAGAGAGTAATGGGGCTCGCGGAGAGCTGGCACATTAGGCCAGAAGCTGAGGGGTGAAAGGCATCGTGGTGTCTGCAAGTACATTATGAACCAATCGCACGCATCTGGATAGGCACTAGTGTCTTTCTCAAATAAACTATTTCATTTAACATTTAATTAGCCATGTAAAATAGTTCAAAGGCTCACAGTAGAATTATTCAAAGAAAGAAACCTAAGTTAGGAGAAAGGAGATTTTAAATAGGAAACCACATGAGTAGTATAAAACAAAATATGTCTCCTTCTCTGCCATAGTGTTTAAAGGTTATTTTCCCATATTTTAAGGCCTTCAGCTTTTTGCGTTAAACTGAAGTTTTATAAGAAGACTGTATTAGAACAAGAATGATACATCTCCCCACCAACACGCACTGCTTCATCTTATGTGTGTTGTTACAAATTATGAATTTATTTAAGGCTGTTTGCCAAATCTAGCTAATAATGAAAATTACCTGGAACTCGTTTCTAAAAAAATTAATTCCCAAGCATCACCCAGACCTACTTCATCAGAGTGTCCAGGAGGGAAGTTTGCAGATGTGTATTTTTAACGGGTAGTGCCCACATGATTCTGACAGTAGCCAATTTCGGATGCTCCTCCAACATGTGGCATGGTGTTGGCCCTATATTGGATGGACAAAGTCTCTGCTGTCTGCTAAGTAAAACCTGGGGCGGTACAGTAGAAAGACATCAGGTTTTAGAAAATAATAACTGTCCAAAAGAAATCTTCTGGGTTTTGTTCCATTTAGTTGATTCTACTTTGGTTTTGCTTGGAGGGAACATATTTTGTTGGTTAATACACAGCTCATTTTGGTTGTTTGGGAGGACTGTCCGTGTCATTTAGGTAACCTTTCTTCTTTGGTCTAACATCCTGTCCACCAGTAGGACATGGTTTAATAATATTTTCTCTTCAGAAATACGTCTTATAGCCCACCCATTCCCACATACTGTGAGCTTCTTGAAAGCAAAGAGCAGGTATTTTCTAACATGGACTTTTGGCAATTAGGAGAGGGATTTTTATTGAATATGAGAGTTTATGAATGAATTAATGCATGAATACATACATGCGATTTTTGGTTAAATGAATGAAAGGAATTCAAGATAATTAATGAGATATGCAGGGTACAAAACTCAGTCAGTAGTTCTCTTTCAAAGAGAGTTTATATGATCATTATTCCCAAAGAGTTACTTACACACATCCAACACCATAAAAATCTGAGCACTAAAGCTAATGTATAATGAGAGAGTGGTAAAGCCCTCTCAAGGTGTTTTAGCAGAAAGCAGCTGATAAAATTTCTTAACAGAGAGAGCATCCTAAAAGAGAAGTGGTAAAATGTGCCCATATATATAACCTTAAAACATGTATGTGTCATACAAAAAAGCTTTACAAATGGGAACTGGCTAAGCATTTTTACTACTATACATTTTATTCATTTATTAGCTTGGGTTCTTGCCTGACATTGCTGCATTTCTCTTCGTTGAAGAATTTTATTATACTCACTTGTCTATTTATATGAACATCTGCGTTCATGCCAGGTTTTTTTTTCTTTATATAGTATCTAACACACCACGGTACACACATTGGTACTTAATAAAAATTATTTGAGCATGAAGATTTGATTACTGGCAAATGGTGGTTGAATATTTAATAGAAGAAGACATCTTTGCATTTAAATGTATGCTCATTTTAAAAATGCTAACGAGAAATAGTTGGGGGGAAAAACCTTTAAGAATGAGCTATCATGTTTCTGGGTTATGTCGGCAATAATTCTCTACTATATTAGTTCCTTCAAAGGTGAGTGGTTTCTGATTATGATATAACCTTAACTTGCCATCTGTTATGAAACAGTGTATAAAGCTTAAACTTAGGATTTTCAGCTTCACAAATTCTCCAACAATTATGAACTCTTACTGACTTCATAATTAAGTCTAGACAAGGTTAACAATCACCTGCCATTCTGTTAATGTAATTGTTCATCCATAAACCTTGCAAATTCTTCTAAGTAATTGTGATATTTGCTTTGAAAAACAAACATTCTTATAATCTTTCTGAGAGTGAAAATTCCATGACAAATCAGGAAAACTCTTGGGGCTTACAGAGGCCTTGTTAAACCCGTCTTAACCAATTCTCCATCTACTTTCTGAAACTCCAACCCTGAGTTGAAGAACATGAAGAGTAGCTTTTCAACATTAATTCTGCTATGGCAGAGTTGGGATTAGAATTCATGTGTTTGTAATCCAAAATTCTTTCTACTGCCCCACAGAAATTCTTGGGGAAGATATTTTATAAATAAAGATGGAATTTAGTACAGTAAAACAGTCAGGATCTGTGATTTTATGAAACAGTATTTTCATGATTCTGCTGCTGTATGACTCTTACACAGATAATTTACAGATACTTGCTGCTGTGGGCAGCATCTGCCATTGCTATATATGATGTGCTGAGTGTTTTTCTCAGTAGAATATACAGGATGGTCAGCATCTTATGAACTGTAACTTACTTTCCACATGGTTCTCTGTAATGACCAGAAATTTAACAATAATCGCAGGTGTTTGCTTCTGATGTGAAGAGCATTTCCTAAAATGATATTGGACCTACTGCCATTAAGAAGGAAGCAGAGGTCCAAGCTCAACTCAGTTCAGGGTCTCTAATATCTATCTCTGTCTCTTCCTCACTCTCTATATCTCTCTCACTTCACTCCCCCATCTTTCAGTGGAAGCTCAACTACTAAGAGGTTGAGAAAGAATTCTAACATAGGAGTGTTTGACCCCAGACTCTGTGCTCTTAGCCATTGTTCTGCACTGCCACCCATGTAACCTGCTCGTCTATCCTCACTGGACCAGCCTGAGCAAGTGGCCACCCCCAGCCACCTAGTGCAGGTGACCCAGGGCCCTTGCTCAAATGCACGCCACCCAGAACTCCCTTTGATCCTATCCCCATCATATACAGTGGGAGATGGAGAGAGCTACTTGTTGTAAATGTTCAACACGTCGTTGATCTTTAAGATTATTTTCCCCTTCAATGAAAGCCTTCGGAGAGCAAATTTTCATAGTCACCAGCAACTCTGGCCCTGTAAAATATGTTCTTTCATGGTGAAAAGCACCCTTTATCACTTAGACCTGCCCTTCCCACATATACTAAATGCAATCCAATGTAATGAGAACATGTCTAGCCAATCACAGGTCATAAATGAATAAGTTTTTCCTCTGGGTCCATTTGATATAATAGAAATTATTCTCAGAGGAGGGTTATCAATTTAGAACATACAATTTAGGGAGATATACCACTGATTCTGCTGCTGAGCTCTTCTTTCCAACACAGCTGAATGTGTCTTTTCAAAGAGCAGAGCTTCGTATTGCAGTCACAGCATGGATATATGAGGTCCTAGAACAATCAGAATGCCATCCAGTTGTGCATTCCTGCGTTCTTTCATTTGGTCATTGTCTTCCCCTTTCAGGTTTTCAAAGGAAGAAAAATATTATTTCCCATGGAAACATCTAAAAAATTTGACTGGACCCAGTTAGTCAGAAATTCCAGAATGAAAGCAGTATTTTTTTTAAGTAGTGGCAAAATAACTCTAAAGTTTTTTGTCATGGAAAAAATGTAAGTGGAAAGAGTTGTAAGCCTAATGTTTGCAAGAGACAAATTGTCATTGATCATTCCTTCCTGCCCATCCCCTTCTCCTCACCCTCTTTCTTCTTTAGACTGTATATTCTGTTGTATCCTTTGTTCCCTCATTCATTCCTTCCTTTTGTAAACTTTTATTGTATATATTCTATATTCTAGTCCCTAATGAGATGGGGGTACAATTTTATTTTCACATAGGACTGCATATGGGTAACATATGGCATTACAGGATAGAAAGGGTGAGAATGGAGAGGCTTCAGAGCAGTGGTTCTCAGCCACTGCTGCAATTGGAGTCACCTGCAGAGCTTTTAAAACAATGCTAATGTTTGGGATGCACTTGACAGCCATTGAATCAGAATTTCTGGAGGGTGGTGGTTGGATATTTTTTTAGGATTGAGAACTACTACCTTAGATAGAACACAAAAGGAAATAGGAATTCATGAACCCGGGGCAAGAGAACCTCTGGGTCCCTAACTTGCTTGTGTTTCCTGTAGATAGCCTAATAGCCCTTGGCAGCACAAGGCAGATCAAGAGAAACCAGCAACACAAGTATTGGTTGGCTTCCTCAGAATTAACAAGGCAAAATATCCTTCAGGCTTCTGCCATTTTATACCATGGTAATCGAAAAAAAAAAATATCAATTGACCTTTGAAATAGCAGTTTATAGAGTCCTGAACTCATTGACTTCTCCTCCCATGGTGACTAGCCGCTAGACGACCATGCAGGGTTCACCCGTCTTCTCCGCTTATGGGCGGCCCACTTGCTTTCCAGAGCCACCACTTTTGCTTCACAAATTTCAAGTTGTAAAGAGTAAACCTGAGAGGGAGCAGTGAGTGTGGAAGATCTGAGGGAAGAGCAAGCTTCCCTTCAAGGGGTAACAGAACTATAGACATCAGTCAGAAAGTATTTGCACTACAGAATATCCAACTCCTTCTATGGAGGGGGAAACTGAAGCAACATTTAAATGACTCATCAAGCTAACATTGTTTGTGTTTAATGCCTCCAGGAATCTCCAGATTCCTTATTCCCATTTCAGTGTCATGTTGCCTAGCTATGGAACAAGCCATGTTTTGAATAAAATGACAAATATAAACCTTGACAATATAGAAGGCATTCTTTTGACTAACAAGAAAAAATCGTATTCACTTAACACATATACATTGGAGTGCACAGACAATTAATATCAGCTCCTCAGGCTAAAGACAGTGTCAACCAAGAGGGCAAAAGGCATGATTTTAGATCTGAGGAAGCAGAATAATTGCTTGGCAGCCAAAAAAAGAAAAGAAAAAGAAAAACACAGCAATAGTATGTAGTTTTGTGGACTGTCAACAACCACAAAGTGTCTTTGTATATCTATGCTGATTGTGAAAATGGCCACAGGTTTCAAGTCAACCTTTATCTCTGTCTTGTAGCATGAGGAATGTCAACACAGTAGAGGCATGTTTGCAAGTGAAACACAAGTAAAGCCAAGCATATACCATTCCTGAAAGGATATATGAGGTCTTGGGCTGAGAAGCTATATGCTTCATTTGGAAATGGAAATTGTTGGGTATGGCTGTGCTGGGGTCAATACCATAAAATGCCCTTGCTATTTTTGCATAGGGGGCGGGATGTGAGAGGGAAAAGGAAGGAAGATGTGATAAAGCATAACTGGTATGCAGAAATATCTTGTGGCTCTTGTACATTTACAGTCCTAATTTTTGCAGAGTTAGTTTTATTCTTGGTGGAGTGGGCAGTTACAGGTGAGACAGGTAGCACTGGAGGAAGATGCTGCAGAGGTGGTTTTTATGTCCTGCTTGGAGGGCAGACTGTTTAAAAGTCTTAACTTTTTCCAGCCTGACTTGAGTTGCTGATACACTGAGATATTTAAGATCATGTCATCCAGAACATAATGATGTTGAACCACCTTGGTCTATGTAAATGTCCTACTGGAGCCACAAAGCAGGATCACATTCCATTTGATACTGGCAGGTTTTACCTCATAGGGATGGGTATTTCTAATGTCAGTCAACTGGGAGTAGCTCATTCCTGAGACAGGAATAAGGCCTAGAATAAATCTTGAGGCTTGAGAAAGAAAGGTATTCCTTCTCTCTCTAGGCTCTGCCATGCTTGGTCTTGGGCTCCAAAGCTCAGGTGCTCCAAATACTCCTGATGAAAGGAGTGAACTGATCTCTAATGGGTGGGAAAGAGTCAGATACCAGAAAGAAAGTGGCTTTGTGGATTTTACAGAATAGTTCCCTACCATCATCCTTGCTGTTCAATTAAGTAATTTAAAAGTTTACAATCTTGTCTTAAAGACAATGTGGGGAATTAGGAAAGAACTCGCTTCACGCATGGCATGGGGAAGTCAAGTGTAGGCATGCAGTTTTCCCCTCTAAACAAAGTGTCAGTAGCAGAAACAAATGCTCCCAAAGGATGACCATACCCAGCAGAGGGGTGGTCCTCTAGCAGGGGGACAGTGACAGCAGAAATAGAGGCCAGAGCCAAAGGACACAAGGGAACTGATTCCGAATATCGAGGAAGTGACAGAAACAGTCAGAAAGAGCGGGTGGGCTATGTGCAAGTGGGGGCTCTAAGTGATTGCCAATAACTTCCGTTGGAGTAAAATCAGTGAAGATTGTACTCTGACTGGCAAATATCTTTATGAGATGATCCAGGAACCAAGCAAGTTTTCTAAATACACTGCCAAACATTGTCATCTGTCGTCCTCACAAGCCAGCCCTGATAATAAAAACTGCTAACAAATATGTATGACATGTTTCTTCTGTGCCACATACAGTGCTAACACTTTATAATCCTTAGGCTAACATTGAGTTTCATGTTACAAACCTCTTTTTGGTGATGAGGATTCTGAGACCTTAAAAGTTTAAATAAATGGTCCAAGATCAACAGCTACTAAGTGGCGAAACTGGGAATCAAACAAAGATCACTTGTTCCAAGCCTGAACTCTTGATCACTATGCTGTCCACTGGGAGCCAAAAATGAGGGTTTGGGAGTGTTGATGGTGGCAAGGGTGAGGGTGGCGGGAGTGAAAAGAAAGAAGTGGATAGAACCAATAGGACACACTTCCACAATTGTGGGATTTATTAACTTAATCATTTTTCAGGGAAAGAAAAAAATAGTGTCAATTGTAAGATACCTCCTGCTTTCAGAAGTATTGAAATGAGATAAATGAGTGTCATAGAATCTGGGAAATACATTAAGTGCTTCCCATAGTCCATATTAAGTCCATAAAGGCTTGTGCATGTTATCTCATTTAATATTTATTATAATACCAGAGAAGTAAATTATTTGCCCAAGGTTCTATAGCTGGTTAGTGACAACAAAAGAACTTAAACCCACACCTGCTTGAGTATTAATTCAATGTTTAGCAGGTAGAAAGCCTCTATTCCTAATTTTTTCTCTGAATACAAGATGCCACGACTCCACACTTGAAAGAATGCTTTTAGATGTGCTTTCCATAATTGCTGCTCCTGAAAGCAATGTAGGTAAGAGTTCCACAGTCACCTTCAGACATTTTGGATGCATTAGAGAAAATGGTGATGGCTTCTGCAATTTACCTAGCAACCACTCCTTTCAGGAGCTTTCTTTTAGAGCCAAGTTACTTATGTGATTTCCAGCCAGTTTACTTCCAGCCAGTTTACTGACATTGTTCAAGTCATCATACACGAAGGGTTATTATGATTTCTTACCTAGAAAAGGTATAAATATATTTCAATGTGCCAGCTTCTCTCAATGTGCAATATTCATCCTGGTTTATGTATATTTGAAAATTGCGAGAAATGATTTTGGGCAAATTAATTTAATTGAAGCTGATATT